>NC_090269.1:415158794-415520461 GCF_040414725.1 Anabrus simplex
AGGGCTAATTAATGTATATATGCTTGCAGCTACTCTCAGGTAAAATATTTACATTCGGCAAGTGTAAGTGCTAAAATCATATTTTATGTGATGGAACAACCACACAACGTCGGATTAGTATTACATAATTATTAATAAAGGTTCGTGAGTCTGAATATAATACATACATTATAATTATAGACTGTTATGCCTTTCAGTGTTCAGTCTGCAAGCCTCTGTGAATTTACTAAACGTCGCCACAATCCTCTATTTGCAACTAGTGCTGTGGCCTCATTTAGTTCTACACCTCTTATCCTTAAATCGTTAGAAACTGAGTCTAACCATCACCGTGTAGGTTTCCCTCTACTTCTCCTACCCTCATAACAGAGTCCACTATACTCCTAGGTAACTATCCTCCTCCATTCGCCTCACATGTACCCACTACCGGAGACGGTTTATGCGTACAGCTTCATCCATCGAGTTCATTCCTAAATTAGCCTTTATCTTCTCATCCCGAGTACCCTCCTGCCATTGTTCCCACCTGCTCGTACCAGCAATCATTATCGCTACCTTCATGTCTGTTACTCCTAACTTATGAAAAGATATCCTGAGTCCAATCAGCTTTTGCTCCCGTAAAGCAAAGTTGGTCTGAAATCAGACCGATGTAAAGATAGTTTCGTCTGGGAGCTGACTTCCTTCTTACAGAACACTGTAGATCGCACCTGCGAGCTCACTGCATCAGCTTCACTACACCTTGATTCAATCTCACTTACTGCATTACCATCCTGGGAGAACACACAACCTAAATACTTGAAATTATCGACCTGTTCTAGCTTTATATTACCAATCTGACATTTAATTCTGATGAATTTCTTACCAACTGACGTCAATTTAGTCTTCGAAAGGCCAATTTTCATACCATACTAATTGCACCAATTTTCAAGTTCGAAGGTATTTGATTACAGGCTTTCGACGCAATCTGTCATTAAGACCAAGTCGTCAGCATAGGCCAAACAGCTTACTAAATTTCCACCTAACTGAATCCCTCCCTGCCATTTTATACCTTTCAGCAGATGATCCACGTAAACTATGAACAGCAAAGGTGAAAGATTACAGCCTTGTCTAACCACTGTAAGTACCATGAACCAAGAACTCATACTGCCCTCAATTCTCAGTGCAGCCAAATTGTCAACATAAAAGCATTTGATTGATTTTAAGAACCTAATTCCATAGTCCTCCAGTATCGTGAAAATCGTTTCCCTCGGTACGGTGTCATAAGCTATCTCTAGATCTACGAAACATAAACACAACTGCCTATTCCTCTCGTAGCATTTTTCAATTACCTGGGGCATACTGAATATCTGATCCTGCCATCCCCTCTGTGGTATGGAACCACACTGGTTTTCATACACCTTCCTCTCAACTAGAGATTGTACCCTCCCTTCCAAGATGCCAGTGAATACTTTTCCTGGTATACTAATCAATAAGATACCTCGATAGTTGTTGCAATCCTTCCTGTTCCCTTGCTTATAGATAGGTGCAATTACTGCTTTTGTCCAATCCGAAGGTACCTTACCAACACTCCATGCTAATATTACTACTCTATGAAGCCATTACATCATTGCCTTGCCACTCTACTTCACCATTTCAGGTCTAATTTCATCTATTCCTGTTGCTTTACGACAATGGAGTTCATTTACCATCCTTTCCACTCCTCCAAACGTAATTTCACCAACATCATTTTCCTCCTCCCCATGAGCTTGGCTGTTCGCAATACCACCCGGAAGATATTCTTTTATTTTGAGAAGATTGTCAAAATATTCCCTCCACGTCTCCAGTTATTCCCTGGGTTCTATTATGAGTTCCCCTGAATTATTCAAAACACTGTTCATTTCCTTTTTCCCTCCCTTCCTTTCTTTATTACTGCCCAGAAAGTTTTACCTTTCCAGGTTAATACCAAAATCTTCCCATGACTTCTTTTTGGATTCAACAACTATTTGTTTCGCTCGGTTTCAATCATCTACGTAAAAATTCTTGTCTGCTTCGGCCCTTGTTTGGAGCCATTTCTGACATTCCTTCTTTTTACGTTTACAAGCTGCTCTCACTTCACCATTCCACCAAGATGTTCGCCTTTTCCCATCTTTACAAACAGTTGTTCCTATGCATTCCCTTGCTATTTCTACAACAGAATTCCCCCATGCCACCCATTCTCTTTCTATATCCTGAACCAGCTTACTGTCTACTGTTCGAAACTACCCACTAATCGTATCCACGTACTTCTGTCTAATTTCCTCGTCCTGGAGATTTTTTACCCTTATTCGTTTGCAGACAGATTTTACTTTTTCTACCCTAAGTCTAGAGATACTTAGTTCACAACAGATCAGATAGTGGTCTGTATCATCGAAAAATCTCCGAAAAACTCGTACATTACCAACAGATTTGCTGAATTCGAAGTCGGTTTAGATATAGTCTATTATGGATCTGGAACCCCCAGCTTCTCATGTGTAGCGGTGAATATCCTTATGCTTGAAGAATGTATTCGTAACTGCTAAACCCGTACTAGCGCAGAAGTCCAGCAAAAGCTTCCCATTTCCATTAACTACCATATCTTCCCGACATTTACCAATCACCCTTTCGTATCCTTCAATTCTATTTCCAACTCTCGCATTGAAATCGCCTATTAGCGCTATTCTATTCTTGATGACCAAGGTGTCACGCAATGCTTCATAAAACTTGTCAACATCCTTATCTGCACCCTAACATGGTGAGTACACTGAGACTATTCTCATCCTAATTCCTCCAATTGCCAAATCTACCCACATCATTCGCCCATTTACGTGCCTAACAGAAACTATGTTTCGTGCTATAGTATTCCTGATAAACAGCCTTACCCCATACTCTCCCCTTCCCTTTCTAACACCAGTCAAGTACACTTTATAATCTCCTTTCTCCTCCTCGTTATCTACCCTTACCCGAATATCACTTACGCGTACTCCTTGCACATCCCGATGCATCCTCTTTGCTGACTCAGCCAGTTCAACTTACTTTCTTCCATAAGCCCCATTAATATTGATAGCTCCCCATCGAATTCCATTTCGTTCGCTAAGTTGTTTCTAAGGAGTCCCTCGCCTGGTAAATGGGAGTGGGACTCCATTACTCCCATAGGTTGGAGGCTTGCTTAAAATGTCCTGAGCTCGGTAAATTCATGAAGCAGGATGCTACCCTACTTGCACATAGTCCAAGTGAAGATCATTCCTCGAACGAGTTATGGACCACCGGTGGATTGTATTGAACCCATAATAAGTTCAAGGGTTCAGTATAGTCCTAGCCTCCTGAGCACAAGGAGAGCCACGACTCAGAATATGTCCGAGATGCCCACTCCCATTCCATAGCAACTGGTATCCCGACTCTCAGGACCACTTACTAGGCCACTCAGCCGTTGCCCATGATTCACGAACTAGGACGTGACTACAGTTACCCACACCATGAACCATACCCACACCATACCCTCACCAGTAGTGAGAAAAAATCGTTATTGATGACTTATTTTACTAAATAAATCAATAAATCATCATTAATCTGCAGTTAAGGCTTTCGTCCACGTGATACAAACTCCATAAACTGTTTACCTAGACTTTTATTAAATTATTTAGAAGAAATTGGAAAATTTTCAACATTTACCTTGTTAAATTATTCCAGTTCCAAATTATTATTATTCTTATAAAGCAATATTTGACAATATTTGCCTCGCTGAATTCCAATTCTCTCCTCAAATTACGATCAAACTTATTCGTCTACTAAAATCATTCCACTGACAGCTCGGAAAATACCACATAGATGTGCAGCTTTTCTCCATAATTCCAAGTCTTTCCACCCAAAGTTCACAATATTTTCGTAGCACTTCTCTTTTGTAGGACGTCAGCCAGAATAATCCACGATATTTTCCCTTGGATTGTTTCCAGTTCACTATCAAGGTATCCTGGTTTTGTTCCCGTACACTGGAACCATACTCTAATTGGGGTCTTATCAACCCCTAATTTCTCTCAGAACTGTATGTATAGATCTGAAACCTTTACTTAAGATCTCGTTAATATGATTGCCCCAACGAAGATTCTTCCTTATCTAAACACCTGGGTACTTACTGTGTTCACCATGACATACTATCACCCCATCAACACAGTAACGACAACTGGGAGGACTAATCCTCTGAGTGGAAACGAAAACCTGACTTTTCATCTCGTTTACCATCATACCATTTACCATTCTCCGCTATCCATCTCATAATATTGCCTAAGGTCTCCCGGCGGTATGACATCATTCCAAAATGGCTTTATCTGTGACTCCAGTTCTTTAAAATTGGCCTAGAATTGTGCGGTACATACACAGAAATCGTTCTGATATCTTTCTGTATGGCAACACTTTATATGATCAGATATTGCTTCATCTAGTCTAATTCTCTGAGATATGTTTGTAGAAATTTAATCACCCATTCAAGAACTCTTATGCCTAGTCCAGCAGCCTTCATTTTTAATCAGTTATCTCCCATGGTCTACCAAGAGCATTGGATAAGTGAATAATCATACAGTCCACTTAACTTCCTGAATCTAAAATGTCTGCTATATCTTGCTGGAATCCTTCAAATTGAACGTCACAGGAATAACCTTTTCTAAACACGAATTGCCTCCTATCAAACCAGTTCATTTTCAATTTGCTTTACGTCGCATTGACACAGATAGTTCTTATGGCGACAACGGGATAGGAAAGGCCTAGTAGTAGGAAGGAAGTAAACGTGAACTTAATTGAGGTACATCTCCAGTATTTGTCTGGTGTGAAAATGGGAAACCACCGGAAACTATATTCGGGGCTGCGGAACGGTGGGGGTCGAACCTATTATCTCCTGAATACTGGATACTGGCCACACGTAAGCGTCTGCAGTTATCCAGATCGGTAAACTAGTTAGTAATTTTGCACACATATCTAACAACAATCAGAAAGAATGTTTCGCCAGGGTTTACAAAACAAGGCATGTCAAGCTGATTGGTCTGTAATTATCCTTTTTATGTTCATCACCCCCTCCATTGTACACTGAGGCTAGAATTGCAATTCTCAATTCATGAGGTTTAGCTCCTGATGCTAATAGTAATACAATCAATCAATCAATCAATCAATCAATCAATCAATCAATCAATCAATCAATCAATCAATCAATCAATCAATCAATCAATCAATCAATCAATCAATCAATCAATCAATCAATCAATCAATCAATCAATCAATCAATCAATCAATCAATCAATCAATCAATCAATCAATCAATCAATCAATCAATCAATCAATCAATCAATCAATCAATCAATCAATCATTCAATCAATCAATCAATCAATCAATCAATCAATCAATGAAATACATTTAGGGCTGTCGCCCTGGTGGCTAATTCCGTATCAAACCTTTACCTAGCCCTCTTTTTAAGGATTTCAGATTTGTTATATATCCCAACTCATTGCCTTTAGTATATCCCCAGAAATAATATCAATATAATATGATTTCCTATATTTCAAACTGTATATATTTATTTTCAAAATCTCCATTACCATAGGTAAATATAAGTACTTAGCCAGTATTAGCAACCTATTAAACGTGGATATTTCTCTTATACCGAACTTTCGTAACATATCGGCTATTGCGTAATTCTGGAAATACTCATAAACACATTCGCCTTGTCCTAATGATGCCTGCAATATCCTTCCTGTATTCCGTTTCTATCTACTGTACCTGTACGTATAGTTCACATTCTTCCCAATATCTATACGATTGTTTACTGGGTAAAGAGAATGAGAAGATAACGATAAAATATACCAGAATCTTCTTAATAATTGTATTCTACTGATCTTAGGTCTTCGATCAGTTTGGAGTTTCTGGAACTTCGTATATATTGAAAGTGTACTGGGACCAGTGAAGGGCCCAGTGCCGGTGAGAAAGGACAATATATTACCGAGGTTGTACGTAGTAGAGTCATGTTCGGGAACTGGTACAGAGGAGACTTTTCACCGCAGGAATTTGCCGTGATATTTCTCCGCTAGTCCCAGCAAGAGGCAGCTAGTATAAGGGGAACTACGGTCTCTGTTGTGCAGGTAAGTCAACGCCGGAACTTGAAAATGTCGTAGATTGAGCAACGGGCAAATTTCAAATTCATCCAAAAATTTGGGTAATCCGCTAGCGAAACGTTTGAGAATATCGAGTCGAAATCACCAGGACAGACACGAAATGGCAGGATGGCAGGACAAAAGACTATGTGATCCTTGAACTGTTATCGCCAGTCCACGAACATTTTGGCTGCAGTACTTACGTAGGTGTACACTGTGCTGTCTACATTGTAGGCGCCACTCACTTGACGATTGATCTCCGCCCATGCGAGCTTCAACATAGCAGACGGAATGGTGGATATAGCTTTGTCAACTGTGTAGAGGGCCGGACGTGCCATTCCAGAGAGGGCGGCTTCTTTCTCTCTTCACCAGGGGGGGGGGGACGGCACGGCTGGTCAGTAAGGTAGTTATAAGGGTGACGCTTACATGTGGACAGGTTTCCCGCCCATGTGAGCGTCCACATTGTAGACTTAGTTTATTTATTTATTTTTTGGTCTGCGTCCACATGGTAGATTTAGTTAATATCTTTTTGTTTTTCACTTTGTAACGGGAACATGTATTTGCGCCGGTAGTCTGTAACGTTCATCAAAAAATACTATACTATACCATTGTAGGCGCCAGTCCAAGAAGTTACTGACTCCGGTACTTGAATGCACGCCGTGTTGCCTACACTGTAGGTGCCTGTCCACGGAGTTATAGACTGTAATAAGAGGATCTCTTCATATGGTCATGGGAATATTTAGTGGTTGTAGCAAGATAAAGGAGGAGGCGCATACGTCTCTGATAAGACCCCAATTAGAGTATTGCTCCAGTGTATGGGATCCACATCAGGAATACTTGATACGAGAATTAGGAAAATCCGAAAGAAAACAGCACGATTTGTTCTTGGTGACAGCCGACAAGAGAGTAGTGTAAAGTAAATGTTGCAAAATTTGGGCAGGGAAGACTTGGGAGTAAGGGGACGAGATGTTAGGCTAAGTGGTAAGTTCCAAGCTGGCGTGGAGTGAGGTTAGTAGATGAATACGCTTGAGAGGAACTTTTAAATATAAGAGGGAAAAGTTTAAATTCATGGGAATAAATTAGGCCAAAAATTGATTTTTATGATTTAAATAAGAAGTTTTTAAAATATAGAAGCAAAGGCTAGGTAAATAACTGATAGAGAATTGGCTGGCCACCTTGTCGATAGCCCTAAATGCAGATCATTCATGACAGGTGATTGATCCTAGTGCCAGGGTCAGGAGCGGGTGACTCCATACCCCCAGTGAATTGTTGAGGCTTGGGGTAAGGAAGATCTTTACAAGTAGCTGAATCTTTCTTAGAACAAAATCATCTCAGAGGGGAAAATACGTGAATATTTCGCTGGCCAGGGAATATTATGCGAATAACAGAAAGTGTAAACAAGAAAAGGAGTAAATACGTTAATATGGAAAATACATGTGGATAAGAAACTTATCGGACCAACAAGCAAAGTAAAGCAAAGTCACCTCCGTACAGGCCATGAAGGCCCCTGAAGGAGTGGAAGGTAAAGTCTTCCACCATTGTTAATCTCGGCACGTGATGGGGTAGAGTGGTTAGCTCTACGCCCGGCCGTTTTTGCCCCCAGAAATTAACCTGGTACTCATGTTTGGTGGAGGCTGAGTGAACCTCAGGGCCATATGCACCTCCGGAAGTGGAAATCTCGTTTCCTTAATTTTACGACTTCCTTACGGGGATTCGAACCCACGTCCTTCCGGGCAAACTGAGCACGCCTTTACCGCCTCGGCCAGGCAGCCCCTGCCATGAAATAGACAACTAGAATAAATTCAAGCAAAATTACCTAAATCCTTGGCCAGGCAGCCACTTATCGGACCAACTAGAGGAAGGAATATTCTAACTGAGAAAGTGGTCACGAAGCTATCAGTTTGCATTCGGGAGATAGTAGGTTCAAACCCCACTGCTGGCAACCCTGAAGATAGTTTTCAATTGTTTCCAATGAGGTTACACCCAAACAAAGGCTACGGTCGCTTCCTTCCTTTTCCTCTCCCGTCATCGCCATATGACCTATTTGTGTCGGTGCGACGTAAGGCAAATAGTAAATACGAAACAAAAACAATTCTAGACGTTGTGATGATCAAACGAGATTAGCTCAACAGCGAAAATGAAGTGATACAACGTATAAGAACTGACCACAAACCTGTTTATGTTGTAATTTAAAATTAAATGTGACAGAATGTGTGGTTATAAGAGTAGGATTAATGAGCAGTACCATGTAGTTAATACGAGCGGTATGTGGGAAGTTTTAACCAAGTAATTAGTATCGTTGGAAATTAGCATACAGAAATATTAACAGCGTAAGGGATAGGTTGAAATTATTGAGAAGCGTGAAAATAGGTGTACCATATAGCTTTAAATGTGGTCAGAAGTAGTAAAATCCACTATGTTAGTAATTGCTGTACAGGATATGAAGGCGCTTAGAGTGGTGGACTTCAACTTTTCGCAACCTCGGCACTTGGTGTGGTAGAGTGGTTATATATATGCCCGGCCGCCTTTTCCCCAGGAATTAACCTGTACTCATTTTGGTGCATGTTGAATGAAGTTCACGGCCATGTGTACCTCTGGAAGTGGAAATCTGGTTTCTTAAATGTTTCACTTTCTGACGGGAAATCAAACCCACGTCCTCCTGGGAGAACCGTTTACAATTTTACCGCGTCGTCCAGGCAGCTCCTCACAATATTAGAACATGGAAATTATAAATATCAATAAAATGTTGACAGTTGCTAAAATTTATGCAAGTGTAAATGTAAATCTGTAAATGAAACCGTGAAAATTCCTAATTGCAATACACGGTGTATATTCCACGTAGGTTAGTCTAGCGGCAGTAATTAAGACATTCTACAATGCTCTTTGAATTTCAGGCTGGTTCACGTGAATTTAGAGTTAGGTATGAATTTTGAATAAAATACACACACACACCAACTTCCAACCACAACTTAAGCAATACGTTTAACAATGGCAGGCTCAGAAGCAAGCCCGCACTCCAAAAGTTTGTAACCGCCTGCCTTGAAGGCATGAGTGATCTCAACTTGTTCCTTCTCCCCGCACACAATAACCACTCCATCACCGACACGCTGCGAACACTCACTGCCACTTTCCTTATTAATTCTCTAACTGAAATTAATGGAAGCTTTTCATCTGATTTCTGCTCTCACTGAATTCTTACGGAAATTATTTTTATCAGGACAAATTGGTGAACATTTTAACTTTTATACCGGCCATTCTTGCTTTAATATCATTCACTGTGATGTTTTATATGTCTGGCTCTCCGGTCTAGAGATCCAATAATAACAGCCGAGAGGATTCGTCGTGCTGACCACACGGCACCTCATAATCTGCAGGCCTTCGGGCTGAGCAGCGGTCGCTTGGTAGGGCATGGCCCTTCGAGGCTATTGCGCCACGGGGCATATGTCTGGCTAGAGGGTTGAATAGTCAGCATTGGAGTGTTTGGTTCAGTGGGACGCTGACTCGATTCCCGATCGGTGTCGGTTATTTTAACCGCGTGGGGTTAATTCCTTCAACTCGGTAATACGCTTTTGCATTTGTTCCGATACACTACACACCCCACACCCGATTCTGCAGCACGATGTGCTTAGACCTTCCTGTACATAGAACAACAATCTCCGGTTACTGCAGCCGGTGAATGGAACCCCCTACTATTGGACTTCAGAAGCATGTCCAGCAACTCAGCCTTTAAACATGTCTTCGTCGAAATGCTAGGAAAACATATATGTATCATCTTGTCGTGACCTCAAAATAAAACTTCCTACTTCCTCCTATTGATTATTTTCCTCTTCTTTCCATACATATTTTCTTCCCCTTTTTCGTTCTATTCCTTCTCTCAACCTCCATATTAAAAGCGATATTTCGGTATTTTCTTGAAATTTACATCTTTCTGAAACTTTCATCTAATTAGTATAATTATTTCTTAATATTCATATTTTTAATGTACGTAAAATTTGGTTTTTTATGTATATTATACCATTTGTTCTTTATATATGACACGATTCGTTCTTGATATTAATAGGTCTGATTATTTTATAAACACTATTGTTATTCTTTTTAATATTTTCATCTTATTGTAGTCATTATTTATGCATTGTGTGCATTTAAAAGTAGTTGTTGTTATTACTAAGTGTGCACTTCTTTAAGACTGGTTACGTTAAAAATGGGATTACATCGCTAATACTAACTTTGCCAGGATAAATAAAACAAAAACAAACGATTTTTATCTGTATTTATCTCACCAACCACCACAGAAGCAAACAATAGTGGGTACATCCCACCAGGTAATGTTGGCGTCGGGAAGGTCATCCGACCACGAAACAGGAAAAAATATAAACGTGCTACACAGTCCATCTAGGCGTCCCCAGCGAGGTGTACGAATGAGGCAGAAGAAGATGTTTTGCATAAAAATGAAATACACTATCAGAGACCCCGGTTACTTTGCGCATTGATAGGTCAGAATGCAAACTTCCAGAAGATATTAGCAAGTATAATCTAAACTGCACAGCCGCTATGCTGTAAACATTAGGGTTACTCCCCCATTAAAACGCCTTGAATGTAGGGCCTATGACACCCTCGCATCATGGAAGTGTGAAAATTAAATATTTTAATTACTGGAGTTAAATTTACTTATTCCCCTTAATAAAAAAACCGAGAATTTCAAGTTTTTCACAAAATCTATTTCGTAGACTACCAGAGGGCCTGACTGTGTTCACTGGGAGTAAATTTGGCAATTTTTGATGGAAATTGGTGTTCCCGACCATCTGGTTTGGCTGACAAGGAATTTGTATGAAGTCAAGTCAGCATGGGTAAAAGAAAAGTTCCCATGCGAAAATCAAGTGACAATAAATAAATCTCCTGGTCATGGTCATCCATGAACGGCTGTTCATTTCAGATGGCAACCAGCTAGAAGACATAGCCTGCACGGTTGCTGGGTAATATTGCCTGACCATCCATCTACATCTTACATCACTGTCTGCACGGTTGCTAGGTAACATTGCCTGACCATCCATCTACACCTTACATCACTGTCTGCACAGTTGCTAGGTAACATTGCCTGACCATCCATCTACACCTTACATCACTGTCTGCACGGTTGCTAGGTAATATTGCCTGACCATCCATCTACACCTTACATCACTGTCTTCACAGTTGCTAGGTAACATTGCCTGACCATCCATCTACACCTTACATCACTGTCTTCACAGTTGCTAGGTAACATTGCCTGACCATCCATCTACACCTTACATCACTGTCTTCACAGTTGCTAGGTAACATTGCCTGACCATCCATCTACACCTTACATCACTGTCTTCACAGTTGCTAGGTAATATTGCCTGACCATCCATCTACACCTTACATCACTGTCTGCACGGTTGCTAGGTAATATTGCCTGACCATCCATCTACATCTTACATCACTGTCTGCACGGTTGCTAGGTAATATTGCCTGACCATCCATCTACATCTTACATCACTGTCTGCACGGTTGCTAGGTAACATTGCCTGACCATCCATCTACATCTTACATCACTGTCTGCACGGTTGCTAGGTAATATTGCCTGACCATCCATCTACACCTTACATCACTGTCTTCACAGTTGCTAGGTAATATTGCCTGACCATCCATCTACACCTTACATCACTGTCTGCACGGTTGCTAGGTAATATTGCCTGACCATCCATCTACATCTTACATCACTGTCTGCACGGTTGCTAGGTAATATTGCCTGACCATTCATCTACATCTTACATCACTGTCTGCACGGTTGCTAGGTAACATTGCCTGACCATCCATCTACACCTTACATCACTGTCTGCACGGTTGCTAGGTAATATTGCCTGACCATCCATCTACACCTTACATCACTGTCTGCACAGTTGCTAGGTAACATTGCCTGACCATCCATCTACACCTTACATCACTGTCTTCACAGTTGCTAGGTAACATTGCCTGACCATCCATCTACACCTTACATCACTGTCTTCACAGTTGCTAGGTAACATTGCCTGACCATCCATCTACACCTTACATCACTGTCTTCACAGTTGCTAGGTAACATTGCCTGACCATCCATCTACACCTTACATCACTGTCTTCACAGTTGCTAGGTAACATTGCCTGACCATCCATCTACACCTTACATCACTGTCTTCACAGTTGCTAGGTAACATTGCCTGACCATCCATCTACACCTTACATCACTGTCTGCACGGTTGCTAGGTAATATTGCCTGACCATCCATCTACATCTTACATCACTGTCTGCACGGTTGCTAGGTAATATTGCCTGACCATCCATCTACATCTTACATCACTGTCTGCACGGTTGCTAGGTAACATTGCCTGACCATCCATCTACACCTTACATCACTGTCTGCACGGTTGCTAGGTAATATTGCCTGACCATCCATCTACACCTTACATCACTGTCTTCACAGTTGCTAGGTAACATTGCCTGACCATCCATCTACACCTTACATCACTGTCTTCACAGTTGCTAGGTAACATTGCCTGACCATCCATCTACACCTTACATCACTGTCTTCACAGTTGCTAGGTAACATTGCCTGACCATCCATCTACACCTTACATCACTGTCTTCACAGTTGCTAGGTAATATTGCCTGACCATCCATCTACACCTTACATCACTGTCTTCACAGTTGCTAGGTAACATTGCCTGACCATCCATCTACACCTTACATCACTGTCTTCACAGTTGCTAGGTAACATTGCCTGACCATCCATCTACACCTTACATCACTGTCTTCACGGTTGCTAGGTAATATTGCCTGACCATCCATCTACACCTTACATCACTGTCTGCACGGTTGTTGGGGTTGCACTTCCGTCACACAAATATTTGAATAACCCCGAGCCATAAGACGTATTTCAATAAAAATTTCGGAATAAAACATCCTTATGTCCCACCCTTCCTTAATTAGCTAATCAGAAACACAGTTACTGTATTTGACCCTTTATCTTTGCTTAAATCGAGTTATTGATACTCTGTTTAGAGTACTTACCTCAACTTCACTCCGTTTATCAAAAATAAAACACCGGAATAAAACATCTTTACTTTCCTCAATAATCCTGTAAGGAGCTCTTGTGGCACCTCTAGCATTGTGAGAAATGTGCGCTTTAGCGGCATTTTCTTTAGAGTAGTTATTCCAATTTCACCCCTTTATCAAAAACATTGGTATAAATAATATTTAACTAAGGAACTGATTTTAAAGGAATTCATTTTGGCAAATTTCAGCTTCCCGGGAAGTGCGAGTATTAGTTATAAGTGCGTGAACGAGTCAGTGCTTTCGCTTTTATAACGGATGTTTCAAAAATACACGACATAATTTCAGGGTTGTATTTCCTCACACATTGAGGAGGAATAAATGGCATATAATCTTGGATCTCGAAATGCGTACTTTCTTGGTCTCCACGATCACCTGACCTGAACCTCTTGGACAACTTTCTGTGGGGATACCCCAGGACTTTGGTAAAAGCGACTGCTGCGGGGGATGAAGCAACGCTCCGTGGCAGAATTGTAAGGTCCTTCCAAATAATACCTCCAACATCGGGGATATTCGAGCGTGTTCGTAACTCCATGGGACGACGGGTACATGCTTGTAGTGTGGCAAGAGGTTAGCATCTTGGACACCTCTTGAAGGGAAATGATCGGAGTACATCAGTACACACCACCTGAAGTTTTAGCCCACGGCAGGGCCTTATAACTCGGAAAGTGCGCATTTTTGGATCCACGTCTATGTGTGAGGAATTCAACTCTGAAATCATGCCATGTATTTTTGAAACAGTCTGTACATAGATATGATTGTAAAATGAATCTACCTTGTTACAAAATAAGACCAACACTTGTCGACAGTCTACACTACTATGATATACAACCAATTGTAGAACACGTAGTTACTATTTTTAAGGCAGTAAGAGCACGAGAATAGCCCAGCTGTGAAGTAAATATGAAAATATACTCGTACATTGAGGCATACATTAACCTTTACACATTTTCCCAGCCAGAGAGCAAGAAAGGAGACTACCTGCTTTGTTGCCTGAAATTTTGTTATGGCGTGTCTCGAAGGCTACAGATCCCCCAGCTTGAGTTTTGTTTTCAGTGTGGAACATTCGTCTTTGCCAATTATCATTATTAATAGAAATCTTTATTCTGGCGTTTGGCATCGTTCGATATGTCTAAGGGATCACAAAGTTCCAATACCTACTTCTTTTGCAAAAGGTCGCGTTTTGACTCTCCTGAAATTCGTGAAAATTTTCCCCAGCTTCCAAGTAATTCGTCGCAGTGTGGGAACGATTATACGTAAGTTTTTTCAGGTTCTAGTGTGGTATCTGCCACCAAAGCATTAAGTGGTACTGAATCTGCATCGGAATCATTTAATAATGTTGAATCATCTATAAGTGGCGATTGTACTTCTTTTGTACCAGATGCCCTTGTACCAGATTATGTGAGACACCTGCTTATGACTCTGCACTGTATGTTAGAAAAGACTTGTCTCGCAAAAGAAAGAAGGAAACATTTTACAATTATTGTGAAGAACTCCAATATTAGTCATTCCACAAATGTCCCTTTTTAGTTCAAATAGATTTGCCGCTGACGTCCTGAATATTCGGAATTGAATTAGGGTATTTTCTATCAATGTGGTGCGCTCTTTGTTCTGAGTAATCTGGTAATCAAGCTTTAGGCCAGCTACGTATAGTAACATCTGAAAACTGACTAGTTGCTATCGAGGAATTTTGTAACACGAAGGTTTCTTTCACGGAAAACTTTGGATGTTGCCATTACTTTGACTGATATCTCGTGTATTAAGAAGTCTTTAGATCTGCTACTAAATACTGCAGCTACGTAAGAGAAACTAGAGAAAATTCTATCTATATTTAGACTATCCCCGCTTCAATTCAGTGCGTTTTGTTCTCAATAAGGATGCACAATATTTCATAATACATCTTACTGTCCTGCTGCCATGTCCCTTATGGTTATACTATGCTACTAGTACTCCTATCGATAAAGATTACAAACGAAAATTATATAGAATAAAATTTCCGATCATTTATGTGTGGCATAGTTTCATGATAATAGTCATGTTAATTATTTCTACGTCTCAGTAACTACTTTGTCGCTTAAGTGCTGCCAGTATCCAGTATTCGGGAGATAGTAGGTTCGAACCCCACTGTCGGCAGCCCTGAAAATGGTTTTCCGTGGTTTCCCATTTTCACACCAGGCAAATGCTGGGGCTGTACCTTAATTAAGGCCACGGCCGTTTCCTTACCACTCCTAGCCCTTCCCTGTCCCATCGTCCCCATAAGACCTATCTGAGTCGGTGCGACGTAAAGCAACTAGCAAAAAAAAAAAAACTACTTTCGGAGAGGCCAAGGTGTCGGAATTTTGTGCCGCATCATTTGTTTACGTTCCAGTAAATATACCAATAGGAGGCTGACGAATTTGAACACATTCAACTACCAATGGACGGGACCAGGTTCGAACCTGCCATGAAGGGCTCAGAAGGGTAGTGCTGGACCATCGGAGCTGTTCAACGCGGATAAATTTGTATCGTACCGACTCCGATAGCAGAGATATTCGTGCATTTAGGCATTTGTTGCTTAGTGCACCGTAACACAAGTGGCAAATTAATAATAATAATAATAATAATAATAATAATAATAATAATAATAATAATAATAATAATAATAATAGGATAGTTCCACTGGATTTTCGTGACAATGTTACCCTGCAGAATTCTGATTTGTGGTGAAATAGAAGACACGTTTGAAAGTCAATTCATTGCAGTTTTATTACAACTTAAGTAAGAGTCGAATTCGTAGTAGTGGACAATTGCTATGAAATAAATAAATTACATAATATTATTTAATCCTTTTACCCCCCCCCTCTCCCCCTCGCACGAGGACTCAGTGACAGACCCGACCACTACCGTCTCAAGCGCAGTGCACTGGAACGTGGCATACTTGGTCGGGAATGAAACTGGGAAGGAGGACCAGTACATATCAAAGGCAGCCTCACCTGCTGTACTGAACAAGGGCCTTGTGGATGGATGAAATAGGTGGGAGGGATAGGCAAGGAAAGGGGAAGGAAGCGGCCAAGGCCTTAAGTTAAGTACCATCGCGAAATTTGCTTGGAGAATAAATAGGATTCCGCGGAGAACAACTTCCAAGATGGTTTAAATGAAAATCGAATCCCCTCTACTCATTTTATACCCCTATGCCGAGTGGACCCCGTTCCAGTCCTCATACCACTTTTGAAATTTCGTGGCAGGACCGGGAATCAAACTCGGGCCTCAAAGGGTAGCAGCTAATCACAGTAATCACCACAACACAGAAGTGGAAAATAAATAAATAAATAAATAAATAAATAAATAAATAAATAAATAAATAAATAAATAAATAGTCGAAAACCGATTAATTCCTGTTCACATCTAGGCCTTTGGCTGTTACGTTCTTGAATTGATATTTGCCCTAGATGGCTGGTCACCAGACGACACGGGTGGCTAATTATTTAGCCTGAGCTTATCCTCCAATTGTACTGGCTGTTTGTATCGAGCACTGAAAACACGAAGCCCTCAAAGGGAGAGTTTGTATCATAGCGTTGACTTTATCATCGGGCTATTTAGTCGAGGCTTTGCATTACCCAGCGATATTCAAATATTGAATATATCACTTCTAGTTCGTTACAGGAAGCCTGTGGTAAACAGGCTGATTATAGTTACGCCAACTTTCCGTGCAGGCAGCTTAGTGGACAGAGACTTTTTTCACGTCAAAACAACGTCTTTCGCATTTGCGTCTGTTTAGGTCATACAGCCAACATTTAACTTACACTGATTTACAACATAAAATTTTACTTACAAAATCATTGGTACTAGGAAAATGCCAGGGCATTTTGTAATGATTTGGAAACAACATTTTAAATATCACCTTATTATATACTTCAAATACCGAAAGTAAATTCTCTTTAAACCTGCAAAATTAACGCTTAGTCTCGCAGACCGATACCACTTTTTTTTCTTTTTTTTTTGTAATTGTGAAGAAATAATGAGGGCTGCAGAACTGCTATTCTGCTTGTCGCCTTATCTAGTTCGACCTCGCACTCCAGATTTTCATGATTAGTTATACTGTATTTACAGTCGCTACGTTCCTGAACTGGCGCCTACTGTATACACAACACGGCTTACAATTATGTACTACAGTGAATTACTTCCTGTACTGGCGCCTACAGTGCAGGCAACACAATCTACACCTGTGTACGTCCTATGATCAATATGTTCGTGGCCAGGCGCTAACAATTCAATGATGACATAGTCTTTTGATCTGCATTTTCATGTCTTTATCCCGTCGAGGTAAACCGGGCGATTTCGACTTGATCACCTGAAGCGTTTCGCTAGAGGTTTTACTTAATGTTTGACACAACTTGAAAGCGCCTATTGCTGAAACTACGACATTATCAAGTTCTGCCGATGACATTCAACTGCCCTTCAGAACAGAGACCATATTTCTGCCTATACTGTGTGCATTCAAGTGCCTTTTTCTGGGACTGTCACGCCAAACTCTCCGCTATAGTGTACCACAGCGACACTAGACGACTAGCCCACGAACGTAGCGACTTTACAACGTACAACCCGGAATAATAGTCGCTTGTGTCACAACCATGTGCAAGCGTACTTCCTTAACAATACGTCTGCGAGCATTGATGTCTTAAATATAATGTTTAAAATTTTGATTATTTACTTCCTGGCGTGTTTAATGCGAACTAGTACCTTAATGACATTTAATTTATTAAATATTGGTCGGTGAAGAAGAAAGTGACCGTATAGGACTAAAAGTGCGGAGGAAGTCCCTATAAGTGGTTTCGAATCAAACCATGATGAATAAGACAAGGAAGATAAAAAGATAATTTGCCGCAGGTGCGGAAAGGTGGTACGATCCAGTACTATCGCAAAATATCTTGAAAGGTTTTTATTCCAAGTCATGCTGAATTTTCATGCCTAGTGTGTCCAGAAGCAAATCCAGTGATGTAATTTCAAGTTTAGAGCGATTCATTTTGAAGTAAATATTCTGCATTTAATATTTTAGAATATTGTCTAATATCAACATTTGTGTAAATGTCAGAGGTCATTATTATTCTTGTGTAATATACACATTTCTACGGTAATTTATAGGATGTCATATGCACTTTTAAAATGTAGCCCAAGTGTTTTATTTACAAATTTACCTGTTCTTTATCAACAATTCTAAATATTGAAATAGTTAAGACTTTTTTTGTTAGAATTCAGAATAATATTTTTTTATACAGTATGCAAGGATCTATAAGACTAGAAGCAATCACTCAAGTTGCGACTCACGGTCAATTCGTTCGGAATTAGTTATATTTACGACGTCTAGAATGTCTTTCATTCCCTCGCAACTCGTGAGCCTTAGCACTGTTTTGGGGATGCACTCTTTTATTTTTCGATTTATCGGAACTCTTTATCTCCTCTGTGGGTGGAGCCAACCCTGCATGTCGTAAGAGGCTACTAAGAGAGGAACCACTAAAAAATCTGTACTCACTCTCTCGTCTCCTAAGCCTTAGATAATATCCATGATTCTATGCTTTTCCGTGTAGCGGATAAAATGCACGAGTGCGAAGTTTTTAGAATGGGGCACTGTACATTGCCGTCTACTACCAGGTACATTAAACCCCATGCAGTAACGATGAATTGGGTGTCTAATAACTGATTCTCACAGGGGTATTACTGCCTGCAAGTTGTTTACGTCAGAATATGTAGAGATAACAACCGGACGGCCGCTCGCTGCAGGTTGCTAAGTGCTACCTGTAACATGCGCCCCCTTTCGTTTGTAAGCCTTCTTTCCGAGCGCTCAGTAGTAGGCTGGTATCCGGTACAGCGCCACAACAGTTGTTGTCAAGATATCGACTGTGACTGGTGTGTTCAGCATAGAGATAATTTAAATCTATCGATAGTCTGGTTGGAATACAGCCGAAGCTGGCACACGATACACGCAGGAGTTTCCAAACAATCGTCTGCTTTATATGCACGTATTTCGTCGAACAGAACTGAATAGAGTCGTAATCAAGGACGTGGACTCCAGGGCTGCTACAGCGCTCCAGCACCACAGAAACAAAGAGGTAATAATTAAGTGGGCAATTTCCTGTCATAGTTCTTGACCCTAGCAATATAACGTTTTCTTGTCTCTACATCACCAAGAGGAGGGGGAAGAATGATGAGGAGACCACTAGGGATTTTTTTCTTTATTTTCTATCACAAAAAAATCATACGTGTATTTTATTTTATTAATTAGATCTGATTCATCCAAAACTTCAGAAATGATACTTGATTCCTGAGGTAATTAAGATTGCTAAAGATTGCTTTAACAATACCCATTTTTACAAGTTTATCAGAACGTTCTTTTTCTGTTCTTCTACCTGCGCAGTAACATGACTCAAGGAAATTTGAAAGACATAGCACTCATGCATGCCCATAATTAAGAAACAAACAACTAAATTCAACACTATCATTATGTATGAGAAATAGACTTCAGACTTTCAGTTCCCGTTTTCTTATTATAGCAATAATGAATGCCAAATTTGCGGAAATTTATTTTTAAACTCAGTTTGGTATCATTCTACGAGGAAACTAGACGATTACGTTTTTCACCTTGCGATATTAGAAACAAACATTTTATATCTTTAGCTTCGGTCCGGTTAATTCACTTATAGGTAATTGAAAATATAAAATCTCTTATTTTTCATTGTTAAAACACGCCATTACCTTTTATGTGGATTTTATGTCGAAGGTACATGAACTTATGTGGACGTTTGTGTGTACTCACTCATTTTCTGTTGAAAAAGTGCGTAATAAAACAATAGTTTACTTTTTCCATCAAGTATCGCTCATTCAGAAACAGCTGAAACTGCACTTTCATGAGGGTTAAATTTCGTCACTTTCCGGGGCCTTCCCCGGTTTTTTACTGTTTTTACAATTGGTATTACGTCCCACAGGCGCAGATAGGTTTTAACGTGACGATTGGATAACGAAAGGCTAAGATTAGGATGGAAGCGACCGCGGTCTTAATTAAGGTACAGTCCCAGTATTTTCTTGTTCTGAAAATGAGAAACTACGGAAAACCTTCCTCAGGGCTGCCGACAGTAGGGTTCGAACCCGATATCTCCTGAATACAAACTTATAGCTATCTGACCCAAACTACGTAGCCACTTGCTCGGTTGGACTGTGATTTAAAGCACGCACACTAATTCTCAAAACCCGGAGCCACTGTTTGTAGTTAAGAGCTTATGTATCGTTCAAGGCAGATGCCACATAAGCGTTTCGGTAGAGTGAAATGTTTGTATAAATTATTTTTTCTACCGCTTTTTCCACATCTGTGGGTCCCGGGAGCGAACTGTGTTGTACATGTTGATTTGGCACTGTTTTGTGGTCACATGTCCTTCCCGACGTCAACCCTATATGGAGGGATGTAATCAGTATTGCGTTTTTTTCTTTGCTAGTTGCTTTACGTCGCACCGACACAGATAGGTCTTATGGCGACGATGGGACGGGAAAGGGCTAGGAAAGGGAAGGAAGCGGCCGTAACCTTAATTAAGGTGCAGCCCCAGCATTTGCCTGCTGTGAAAATGGGAAACCACGGAAAACCATTTTCAGGGCTGCTGACAGTGGGGTTCGAACCTACTATCTTCCGAATACTGGATACTGGCCGCACTTAAGCGACTGCAGCTATCGAGCTCGGTTATTGTGTATTTCCGTGGTTGTTGGTAGTGTACTATCTTGTCTGAATATGAAGAGGAAAGTGTTGGCCCAAACACGAACAGCCAGTCCCCGAGCCAGAGGGATTAATCAGACGCTATTAAAATGGCCGACCCTGCCGGGAATCGAACCCGGGAACCTCTTAACCGAAGGTCTCAACGCTGACCGCACACGTGTATGAATTAATGATTTATTAAGTTTCATAAATTTTATTTTCCGCATCTTTGGCGTGTTTACAAATGCACCCTGTCACAGAACATGTGTCAAAGTGACTGCTGTATGTTTCACATAAGAAATATTGCCCGTTGTGGCACTCCTTTATAAACCAGCGACTAGGCAATCCATTCATCATTAGTGTACGCGAGAGACTTATATGTAAAGTACGGGGCTGGAGGGCTTGTTTCTGTATTGTCTAGAAGTTATTTGGATTTTTAAGATTCCGTGCTTTTGTAGCCCTCATCGTCCAAAGTATGTTTCTAAAACTACAGATGAGTTGTTCGTCCAAAATACATTGTGTCATCTGTACAGCTATACCTCCATCCCAAGCGGTATTCTACTGCAATCGACAAATTGAAGGCATCTACGCAATAAAAGAGACGAATGAACGGTTCGACATCGCATTTGCAATGGTTAATATCACTTCTCGATAGGAATGAGTTTTACTGAGTAACAATGGAAGTAATCTGATGCGAACGGCATGAAATTTACTCTGGAAGAGATACCTTTGTTGCCTTCGCACTCTCTACGACCAACTGTGCTTCTAATATACGACTGGCAATAAAATTTAGCACGACCTGGCTCCAAGCGGCGGATTATAACTAGACTTCATTCTCTGCTACCCAATAAATAGTGACCATCTCTTTTTTTTGTTG
This sequence comes from Anabrus simplex, assembly GCF_040414725.1. Taxonomy (NCBI): domain Eukaryota; kingdom Metazoa; phylum Arthropoda; class Insecta; order Orthoptera; family Tettigoniidae; genus Anabrus; species Anabrus simplex. The sequence continues at coordinate 415,180,616 of NC_090269.1, forward strand.
CACTCTTAATATCTTCCACCTGCTTTTGTTATCAGCTATAAAAGCAGCAGAGTAGTGGGCGAAGAGCCGGTCTTACTTTTTTGATTTCGTTTCTGCCGTGTTACTCTGATGTATGAGTTGTAATTCAATGCAGTAAAAATTCACATGATACAATTTATGACATTTAACGGAATTTCGTAGCGAAAATTGACAAGTACTCAACGTGATTAAAGTGAATATGAAACTAAGCTAACGTTAAAGGCAGCACTCGAATGGACATCACCTACTCTGACGAAATAAAATAATTAGTTTTAATTTGTTCTCATTATGTGGCTCAGACGGTTGAAGCACCGGCCTTCTAAGCCCAACATGGCAGGTACAATCCTGGCTCAGTCCGGTGGTATTTGAAGGTTCTCAAATACGATAGCCTTGTGTCGGTAGATTTACTGGCACGTAAAGAAATCCTGCGGGACTGAATTCCAGCACCTGGCGTCTCCGAAAACCGAAAAAGAATAATTAGTGTGTCGCAAAGCCAATAATATTATTATTGATGATTTTATTGAGTCCCTTTACTGTCCAGGGTTAGTGTTTCCCTCGGACTCAGCGAGGGATCACATCTCTACAGCCTCAAGGGCGGTGTCCTGGAGCGTGAAACATTTGGAACGTGTAAGGAGGATCCGTATATTCCCCAGGTGGCCTCTCTTGCTATACTGAACAGTGGCCATATGGGGGAAGGAAGAGGGAAGAAAGTGGCCATGGCCGTAAGCACGATTTCGGCAGTTACCTGGAAGAGAAGTGTGAAATCACGGAAAACCACTTGGAAGGTGACTGAGTTGGGGATCGAGCACCCCTACACTCAGTCGACCTCCCGTGGTTGTAAGTAGAACACGTTCAAGCCCTCACCGACTTTTCAAATGTCGTGGCAGAGCCGGGAATCGAACCGAGGCCTCCGGGAGTGGCAGTGAAACACACTTACCAGTACACCACAGGCGGCGGAAAAAGAAAATGAAGCGATTATATATTAGATCCTAATATCAGATTTGTTATTGATACAACACAGCCAGTAAGCCCTAAACAATTCCCAACCCCGCCACGAAAAAAGAAGAGACATGGCACTACAGTGGTTATGGGCCTTCTTCTAACAAGTGAACGCTGCTCAGCCCGAAGTCCTGCAGATTACAAGGTAACACGTGGTCAGCGTGATGAATCCTATCGGCTGTTATCTTTGATTTTCGGTCGTAACCGATATCTGGCCGTCAAATGTCTCCTAATTTGTAATTTTGTAGGCTTAGTGGAATTCAAAATGGCCCTGAGACGCAGATATTTTTTTTCTTACATGGCTGGTAAAAGAACCCGGGCCCTCCCCGTAACAGGCATGTCGTCTTATACCATAATAAACATCACGTGAGGAACCTTGAAGTTGCGGGACAGAAAGTGGGAACCGGGGCACGAAGTCTTTCTTTGTCAACTTCGCTAATAGACTCAGCATTATCAGAGATGGCATCGACGCGGCATTTCATTTGAAATTTGCTTGAAGTCGCACCGACACAGGTAGGTCTTATGGTGACGATGAAATAGCCTTGGAGTTTTAAGTAAGCGGCCCTGGTCTTAATTAAGGTACAACCCCAGTATTTGCCTGGTGTGAAAATGCGAAACCACGGAAAACCATCTTCAGGGCTGCCGACAGTGGAATTTGAAACAACTCGCCCGGTGGTTTAATAGCACTGAACGGGTAAATCAGGATATTGAGATTTCACCGACATGGAACCTCGTATTAGTCCATCCAGTGCGCTGAAAATCACAAATGTATTTATTTAACACAAATACAGTACTTCACTTCCTTTGTTCACAACCGCTATTCAGGATCCTTGCAATAATCGTAGCACTTCATGACCATCTCTTTCCAATGTAACTTCAAAGCTTTTCAGTCTTCTTCTTCTTTCGTTGGAGCTCCTGTAGCGACTGATAATTAGTCATAGTCTGGGTTTTCTTCTTCTTCCCACAAACCCTACATGCTGTCTCTCTTTCTCTCCCGTTCTTCAGCTGACATTTTCAGTATCCTCTTCTCTTGTCTCCCCGATTGGTGCTATTCCTGTACCTTTCTCTGTCATTGAGCTCTGGCATATTGCTTTGTGTGTATTTATTTCTCCAGTTCTCTTTCCTTCCACCTTGATCCCCATATCAGTCCAGTTCCCGTCATTCCGCTGATCCTAGCCGTTGCCTTCCAATTCTCTCCGTCTTCAGCAAATCTTGCTCTTTTGAGTCTCATTTCTTCTGATGCCATCCCCATCTTTGGGTAGAGTTCGTCACCTTACATTCGTTCCAATCCTTCCCCTCCTCTTTTTTGGTCCCAGTGTCTTACACTCCTTCTCTTCTTTATCGAGTTGCTCTGCCCCATGCCTTTCTAGTGTCATCCACGTACAGTACCGTACATATAACACTACAAAATCCCCGTAAAATACCTGAAGAAAATGGAAATTGCAACACCCAGAAGGAGTGATGTTACATTGCTCCAATTGAACATGCAGGACGAGTATTCGGTTGTGATTCGATGATTATACTTTCAGGTACCTCTGACCGAAAGTTTGGACAACAATCAATACAGGACGTGTCCACCACGAGCTGCAATACACTGATGAATTCGTCGAGGCATGGAGTCAATAAGGTCCTGGATCGCTTCCTGAGGAATTGTGCCCCATGCTTGCTGCACTGCACGGGTCAGTTGTTCCAGACTTGTGGGTGGCTGAGGACGGTTGGCCAGTTTTCGACCCATCATGCCCACACATGCTCAATAGGACTGAGGTCCGGAGATCTGGCGGGGCAATCTAAGGTTGTGATGTCGTGGAGAGCTTCTCTGGAGATGCGTGCGGTGTGAACCCGGGCCTTGTCCTGCTGAAACATCGCATTTGCAATGTTCGCCATCATAGGGACAACCACTGGAGTGAGTACCCTATCAACGTACTGTCGAGCAGTCATAGTGCCCTCAACAACCACTAATTGTGATTTCACATTAAAGCCAATAGCTCCTCTGACCATAATGCTTGGTGTTGGCCCTGTGTCCCTCTCGACAATAAGATCTGGGTGGCCCCTCTCCCCGGTACGTCGGCGCACACGATTCCGGAGATCACTGCGGGCAAGACAGAAGCGCGAATCATCACTAAAGACGACCCTGTGCCATTCGTCGACCTACGTCGATCTTTCTCGTCACCAGGCCAGCCTTACAGGTCGCTGTTTTGGGGTCAATGGAACACCTTCTGCAGGGACACGGGCTCGTAAGTCAGCTGCACGCAGGCGATTACCAACTGTTTGTTGTGTAACGTGGGGTGCCACAGCTGGTCGAATTGGCGCCGCTGTTGCATGGGGTTCCATCCGGGCCATCCAAGTGATGCAGCGATCCTCTCTCGCAGTTGTCTGTCGCGCTGGGCCTGTGCCAGGTCTACGAGTGTGGGTACCTTCATTTGACCACTGCTGCCATACACGTTGTACCGTAGATGCCTGTCGGCCAACAAGTGCAGTGACAGTCCTTAGCGATAATCCAGCCTCAAACAGCCCAATTATCCGAGCCCTCTCAAACGGCGAAAGTTGGTGATAGAGTGCTCTTCTCTGTCGTCGATGCATGTTTGACTGGGAATACTTCACTGCACAGACTGCAAGTTAACTACGCTACACCAGGGTGCGTATACTGGAGTTGATTCCTCCGCAACCAATCACGTGGGGAGACCTGTATCAACAATCCAATGGGTCTGAAACTTTGGTCGTTTACATACCTACATGGCATCGTGCCATGTCTTGAAAATCAACACAAACGAGCTATGCATTCATGGTGTTGCAATTTCCATTTCCGTTAGTGTAACACACACTAATGAATAAAGAATGGTATATTTCGTTCTATAAGCTCATCCTCATATACTATAAAATTACTTTAAATCATATGCATATATGTACAATATTGTTTGCGTTGCGTAAATTTTTCAATCATTGTGATTGGCGATTTTATGGACACGTGAGAGAAATATGACATTAGTAGCCCTCCATTGCCACTTTAGTAACTTTGAGAAAGTTTTCTGTACTTCGCCTAAGCTGCTAATCCGTTACCTTCAACGACTACGTTTGAACTGAAGCCAGTTCCCCTTGCTCCGATCATGGTTGCTATGCAGTTGGGGAAGTAGAAATTCAGTGTAATGTTGTGCCTATGATTCTGATCAGTTGAAAGAGAAACAAACAAATAATCTGTTACGAAGGTCACAGGTTCGATGTGGAATAACATATTTATATGCTTTAGATGCCAAAATTCCGTATTGTTGGCTTCCGGTAGGTTTACGAACTCCTGTGGTATTTGATCGTGGAACCCTGTAGTCTATCAAAGTCTATAGGAATTAAACTTAGGTTTGAAGCTCCAAGAGTGGCTATAATAGCCCCCATTATATTATTATGCCTTTATTCACATGGCGTGACTCATATGTTACACACAAACCACATACACATATACTATAATACTAAACTTCACACATAGTCATAAAAGCATACTAAAGGAAATAAAAAAAGGAAACATACATAAAATAATCCAAAATAAAGAAAATTGTCCCAATGCATGAATAAAAATAAATTTAGTAAAACTCAGAGGCACACGGAATGAAATAAAAAAACAGAAAAACGGAATTCATGTATTTGCACTCAACTTGATTCGTCCAAGTACCGCTGCCAACATTTCTTTTAATATCCCTCATGCCACTGGGAAACGAATTCCATGTTCTAATTTTACTGACCAAAAGAATTATTGTGGAGGTTGGATCTGTGATTTGGTATTTCGAGGGTTAGGTTATCTGCAGTTGTGGTCGGGATGTTTTCAACGGTTGAGAGCAACTGGAAAGAATCTGTTTGATAAGATGGTGCCTGCTTGTATATTCTTTTATGAAGCAGGAGCAAGGAATGATGGCTACCACGCTGGTTTAATCAAGCCGATTTATCTCATGGAATGCAGGAGTTATATGATAACATTCTGGAACGTTCATTCTAAAGAATTCTGAGCTCTCTGAAGTCTGTACGATAGGGCGCCACTTAGTCTGCTGTACACGACGTCACAGTAGTCAAACAGCTTTCTGACCTTGAAAAGAAGTAAATATTTGATTCATTTAAGTGAATCTCCTTTTCCTACCACTTTTTCCACACCTGTGGGGTCGCGGGTGCGAAGTGCGTTGTACGTGTGTATTTGGCCCTGTTTACGGCCGGATGCCCTTCCTGACGCCTATATGGAGGGATGTAGTCACTATTGCGTGTTTCTGTGGTGGTTGGTAGTGTGGTATGTTGTCTGAATGTGAAGAGGAGAGTGTTGGGACGGACACAAACACCCAGTCCCTGAGCCAGAATAATTCATCAGAAGCGATTAAAATCCCCGACCGGGCCGGAAATTGAACCGGGACCCTCTGAACCGAAGGCCAATACGCTGACCATTCAGAGAACGAGTCGGACGATTTTTCCAAGTGAGTGAAGGAGGAAAAATACTCTTTGGCATATAACGGTTACGTGTTCTGTCCAGTGAACGTTTTTGTCCGGTTGTAGTACTGAATCTTTAACTTTGTTCTTAAAACGGTAAAATAGTTACACTTCAACTAAAATGTCGCCTTGTCTCCCCAGTCCAACCTTCACCTCGTCCTGTGCTGTTGAGGACAATGGGCGACGATGTCTCTCCCCTACCGCTGCTCTGTTCCAGATTACACTAATGAGTTTGAGATCATAGATGATTGTTAGCCGCCGAGTGTTCTGGAGCTCGCCTCTGGTTCCTTTAGCTACTGGTGGCACATAGTGCGTGACCACTTCTGCTTCTTAACAGAAAACCGTAAAAACTGTAAAAGGAATAGTTGGGATATAAAACCAAGTGTTACCTAGTCTTTTTCATTTTTGATGATTTTTCAGTCGCCCGGTTCATGTACTTAAAAATCGTTCTCCCGTATTTTACTATTTGTTGCCTTTCACGGAGAGATACAGTTGCGAGAGATCGAAGTGTACAATCAAGGGACGTTTTGTTAAACGTTCTTGGTGCCTGTCAGAATTGGATAACGGTTTGCATCCGCTCGCTTCCTTTTACTTTAGAGAGTCATTTTCTGAAGATGTTAGAATCATGCGTGACATTTTGATTTTGTGAATATTATAACTATGATATTTGCTTCCACATCCAAATTTGACCATTACAGGTGCGTAGTCCTCATTTGACATGAACGTAAGATCACGCTGTATACACACGCGTAAGGGAGTTCTCAAGGTTTCTTTGTTTCAGAGATCGTCCTTGAACAAAGTGGATTTGTGCGTGGTAAAGGCACAAGAGAACAGGTAACAAAGACCCGTCAAATAGCGCAACAGCCCCGAAGGGCCATGGCCTACCCAGCAACTACTATTCAGCACGAACGCCTGCAGTTTTACGAGGTGTCATGTGGTCAACACAACGAATGCTCTCGGCCGTTCTTCTCGGCATTCTAGACCGGAGCCGCTATCTCACAGTCAGATATCTTCTATATCTTCTTAATTTTAATCACGTAGGCTGAGTGGACTTCTCACCAGCCCTCAGATCCAAGTAAAAAACCCTGACCCGAACGGCCTCCAGGTAAGAGCAGACACACTACCCTTGGATCACAGCAGTTCAGTTGAATGAAGTTCAGAGTATTTCACCTTCCTCTCGACACATGCTTTTTAAATTTTCGGAAGCTCTTTTTTGTCGAAAGTGTGTGCTTCTACAAACCTGGTTTGGGCGAAAAGGAACTTGTAATAAGCCAACTCTGCTGTTGTAAAATTAGATGCCAAACTGTCTGGGAATTTCAAGATCCAAAAAGACGTCCGTCAAGGCTATATACTGTCACCCATGCTCTTCAATATCTTTGGCTAGTACATAACGACAGCTGTACTTGAGGAATAATATGAAGGATTTCCTGTTGTTGGTAAAGTGAAATATCCAAATGCAGATGATACTGCACTCATAGCCACTGATGAGACGAAAATGACTAAGTTCATTTCTCGTGTCTGATATATCAGTGCTCGAATGGGATTAAAAATTAACATGAACAAGACCAAAATAATGTCTGTTGATTGAGCCCAGGCAGGCAATACCTTGAAAGAATTCTGCTCCAGGACGTCTGAGAACTGTTATAACTTGATTCAGTCACTTCCAGTTCAGGTACATGTGCTGGTGAAATAAACAAAAGAATAGCTCTGGTCAAGAATGTAAGGAAGAATTTGTCTCATTTATGGAAAGATTGCTCTATCCGGCTACCACCTAAACTGAGAGGAATATACAATATAATATAATATAAAATAGAACTTGATGCAAATGAAATGGGCTAGTATAACTTGGAAATAATTCTCTAAACCATAGGTTAATAATCAAAATATCGTGCTCGAGTATTATTATTATTATTATTATTATTATTATTATTACTTGTGAGGTGTGGCTATGTGGTTCTTTACGTCTATTAGCATTATTACTTACGTACGGACTTTATTTTCTATAAATCGTGGTCGTAGCATAACGTGAGGTTATGTCACGACACGTCTGCAGCTTGTATATTAATATGAGTTTATTTAATGTAAGAACCCGTAATTAATAGTATATAATTCACTTTTACCTGTAAATATGATTATAAATCCAATGTAATGTTGTTCAACACAGGGTAATAGTCCAGAACAATGCACATTGTCACTAGTGGTTTATCGAATGTTCGATCCATTTGTTAATAGATTGTTGGAAACTCTAGAAATTACGAGGAAACATATTTTTTCATCCTCTAGAAGCCTGGTCATTCAATGTATATAAATAGGCAGTCTTGGGAGTTGGAGTCGAGTTGTTAGCGAGACTTTTAGTGGAATTCGTTGGGTGAACTCATGTTGTGATTGTGTTGTGTTGGTAAACGGTTGACATGCTAATGTAGCAGTCTTCTTCTTCGTAGCAGTGTTTGGTTCAAGATGGCAGTTTATTAGTGTGAGTGTGTGAGTATAATTTGTAAATAAAACTGTACACAATTGGCAGCATTTCGTGTGTGCGTCGTTGTGGTTACTTACTCCCATCCCGTTGTTTCGGTTCGCCTAAAATGGAGAGAGAGCACTCATTTATTACAATTCAATAAATGCGATACATTCATTATACATTCCTCTTGTAATCATATGACTACTACTACACTAAATATAATATATTATTTTGTTGACGTTAACAATGCTATATTGTCTAAGACATCATGTATCTTCCCTTTTCTCAGCTTATTTAATCCTTACTTTTGTGTCTCCTGGAGTATCCTACCATTAACAACTTACCTTACTTAATGGTTGAATTAAGAATTAGCTCGATAGCTGCAGTCGCTTAAGTGCGGCCAGTATCCAGGATTCAGGGGATAGTGGGTTCGAACCCCACTGTCCGCAGCCCTGAAGATTGCTTTCCGTGGTTTCCCATTTTCACACCAAACAAATGCTGGGTCTGTACCTTAATCAAGGCCACGGCCGCTTCCTTCCATTCCTAGGCCCTTCCTGTCCCATCGTCGCCATAAGACCTATCTGTGTCGGTGCACGGTAAAGCAGATAGCAAAAGAATAGAAGATAATGATACAACAATACAACAATTTATATATCACTACATTTGATATTATATTTAACCCTAGTAAACAAGTCCCTTATCCCTCTAATTCTTATCGTTAATTATTTTCGTTCGTATTTGTTTTCAGTTTTGATTTCCTTTTTCCACATACTTTTTAAAATACAAAAATGTTACTATTGGTCCCTGTGAAATCCACTCTTTATTTAATACGAGGGTCGAGTCATAAGTCATGGCAACTTTTTTTTCTCGCGAACAGGAGAAAACACGGAAAATCTAAGATATGCATTTGAAAATATAGGGCATGTACTTATGCATAGTGCCTAAAGACAAATTCTGACTTCAGGAGTTTCTCGTAGGAAAGTGACAGAACACAGGCCATTGGTAAACATTGTTTTATTATGGTATAGACAGCAAATACACAAGACTACGTACAAAGGACAGGCCTCCACTGGTTACAGACCTTCGAAATAATCACCCAAGGTTTCCACTGTGCGTTGCCAGCGGTGGGACAAATCGGCAGTTGATACTATACCCAGTTTGAACGTCTCCACCCACCTCGCCACTGTTCTATAAGGCATGGCAATGCTTCCCGCAGCTCTGCATGGCATTGGCGTGCATTTCTGCCGCGGAGAACTGCTGTTGTAATATACGATCGTTGCTCCTGCTTGTTGACTTCCCTTTTGTGACGCTCTTACTCACACACTGAACTTGGGGTCATGCTTAGACCCACACTGTTGTTTACATACACCATCTAGTGGCATCATACGCAAGTACATACTGCACGTTTCCAAATGCATATCTTAGATTTTCCCTGTTGTCTCCTGTTCACGAAAAAGACTTATGACTCGTCCTACGTAGTTTAACAATTGTATACAGTTCAAGTGTGAGTAATATCCAAAATAGTATTTCAATTTTCCTCTTTGTAACAAGTATAATATTAATAATAGTAATAATAATAAATATAATGGTATTAATCATAATATTGGCTTTACGTCCATCTTTTACGGTTTTCGGAGACGCCGGGGTGCCGAAATTCAGTCCCGCAGGAGATTTTTTACGTGCCAATAAATCTACCAACACGAGGCTGACGTATCTGAGCACTTTCAAATAACGCCGGACTAAGCCAGGATCGAACCTGCCAATTTGGGGTCAGAAGATCAGCCCTAAACGGTCTGAAACACTCATCCCGGCTAGAACCAAAGCGTGGACTCTTAGTGCTACAGACCACATGAAAATCGATGGAGTAATTTATCAACGGAAAAGTACGATAAATTTACAAGTTATTGGAAAAGAGACATGTAAGAAAATGCTAGGTAAACTATACGCCACCTGGAAGACAGTCCTAAATACCGATGATTTATTTATTTATTTATTTATTTATTTATTTATTTATTTATTTATTTATTTATTTATTTATTTATTTATTTATTTATTTATTTATTGAACACAACAAAACGTGTCGGCTAACATAACGAGATTTACTGTGGTCATTTCGGTGCGAAAAATACTGCTGGAAACGATACTCACTTTTCAACCCTCATTTACATCAAGGAAAACTTTTCGTTTGGCACAATTCGATTAGGCAGCGTTAAGAAGCACACAGAAAATTACACGAAATGGGATTAAACTACTTTTTATTCGAGGATGGACAGAATACAGGGGCTATACGACCTAGGCGTGCTCGGTTCATCGGTAAGTATATGGGTTTGAATCCCCGTTAGAAAGTCGAAAATTTTGAGAAACGAGATTTCCACTTCCGAAACTGCACATGGTGCTGTGTTTCATTCAGCCTACGCCGAAATGAGTACCAGGTAACGTAGAGCTAACCACTCTACCCCGTCAAGTGGTCAGGTTACGGATAGTGGAGTCCTTTACCTTCCACCCCCCGAAGGACCTTCATGGCCTGTACGAGGATAACTTTGGTTTTATGGACATAATACAGTTTTTAAGGGCACTCCTCAACCATACAAAACTGTTTCATTGATGGTTCAATAAAATAGCAATATACCGTACTTTAGAATAATTACTCGTACCTTCTAGATTAGCGACTAGTATGTGTCGATAAATAGCCCAATCATAATGTTCGGATGAGCTGATTTGGCACTCTTTCCCTTGCTTTTTTTGTAAACCTTGTAACCCTAGAGAAACCGGCTTTAATTAATGGATTTAATTTGTTAGTATAGATAGAGTTCAGAATATATTACCAATATGTTCACGCGCTTACTGTTTAGAAACGCTGTGGTATTCACTGCTCGCCTGAGTTCGCCGTGAGCAAATAAGTTACTGTAGATGTAAATATCCATTAGAGGAAGGGAGAAAGGTGTGCATTAGACAGAGCGGGAGAGCAAAATGTGAGATTGGAGTGCAGTGAAAGAGATAAGGTGCTTCCACCAGCTCCTGTAACGCTTTAGAGCGTAGATAACTCCATGCAACTGTGTGTATGATAAACCTTTTCTAAGATTGTAAAGGAACTTTGAACATTGGAACAATTTTAATCGTGCTCCCCTCCTGTCTCCATGATTCCTTTTCTAATATCTTGACACATTAGATAATAGACATCCCAACATTAAAACTTGTGACACAGAGATTAAGCTGAACGTCTATGGCAGGCATGAGCGGACTCCAGGCGAGGTGAAGTAGACAGATTAAGCTCACACGATACATTGAGGATCTTGATACAATTGTTTATATCAATAAGACTAGGGTATACACTGTCTTCTGCTCCGTCTAGCGGTGTGGCCTCTTTTGACATTACTGTACATTGGATAATCGAGGTTCTACTCTATATTTGACACACATCCTATTAACTTACAGTCGAAATCGTGTATTCCGACATCTCTTTAAAAAACGTATTGCATATAATGGGGAAATTCAACGGTTCCGTCTAAACCTTATATAAGAACTGTATTTAAAAACCACTTACCACGTCATATCGTGTATAATGGCGTATGATTATCACATTTTTGGAGAATTGGACTATATCCTAATATCCAATGTTGATGTTTTGTTTGTTACGCGTTTGGGGATTGCTGACAACATTGTGAAGCTTATTTTCTTACTCTTACATTCACTAGATTGTGGAATTCAAATCAGTCTGGCTGCTAAATAATCAACGCAAGCATCGCTGTGAAGATGTAGCAAAAGAAAAGTCACGCATATTATGGCGATTAGAAAAAGAGGAAATAAACGACAGCATCGCGTGGGAATGGGTGTATCACCGTCAACGATTTATACGAGCAAGTGGCCGTGCGGTGGTGGTGGTGATTATTGTTTTAAGAGGAAGTATAACTAGGCAACCATTCTCTATATAACACTAATCAGAGAGAAAAAATGGAAGGGGTCCGACAGTTCGAAAAATAAAAGTATCGGCCAAAGGAAGACAAGGGCCGCGAACGACATGAACATTAAAGAATTCCCAGGTCTCGCAAACCTAATGCCGTCGGGATCGGAAAAGAACCAGAGTTGACCAAGGGAGGTCGGATAGGATAGATGAAAGTAAGGAGGTGGGCACAAGTAAGTGGAAGAATTTCCACGACTCAGCTAAGAGGCCCGTGGTCACCAACCCATGCTCCAAAGTTCAGAGCCGTTGAGATCAAAGCTGATGAAGAAAGGCAAGACTCCTTTTTAAACGCGTTGAGAGTGTTTATATGGTTCATTACTCGGCATAAACCCAAAATGCACATCATGAATGAGTTCATATTTCACTCCCTTTCTTAAGTTTTAACTTTATTCTCTTCATTAACTATGTAAGTGAGGCCGATGACCTTCGATGTTAGGCCCCTTAAAAAAACAAGCATCATCATCATCGTCGTCAACTATGTAAGTGTGCAGCCTAAAACTTACACATATGACATTTGTAACAAGGGAAGACCTCTTTGTGCGACTATTGCCTATAACGACAGTTAATTGGAGATCATTTCTGAATCGATAGAACCGGTTTGTGTGACTATCGTCTATAACGACAGTTAATTGGTGATCATTTCGGAATCGTTATAACTGGTATGTGCGACTATTGCCTATAACGACAGCTAAATTGTGATCCATTAGGAGACATTATAACCAGTATCGCCTATAACGACAGCTAATTGGTGATCCATTATCAGTCATTATCACCGGTTTGCGCGACTATCGCCAATAACGACGTTTAATTGGTGGTCCCTTAGGAATCGTTATAACCGGTTTGTGGGACTTTCACCTATAACGACAGCTAATTGGTGGTCCATTAGGAGTTGTTATAACCGGTTTGTGCGACTATCGCCTATAACGAAGATTAATTGGTTGTGCATTAGGAGTCGTCATAAGCGGTTTGTGCGACTATCGCCTATAACGACGATTAATTGGTGGTGCATTAGGAGTGGTTATAAGCGGTTTGTGCTACTCTCACCTATAACAACAGTTAATTGGTGGTCCATTAGGAGTCGTCATAAGCGGTTTGTGTGACTATCGCCTATAACGGCGGTTAATTGGTGATCCCTTCTTAGTCATTATAGCCGGTTTCGACTGTAGTTGTAGTATAGGATTAATGGTGATAAAGATATGTAAAGCAGGCACAAGGTGATCGATTGGTATACGTATACGCACGATATTTCAATCTGGTTCAGGTTTAAAATAAACCCAAAGCGAGCTACATTGGCTCTATAAATAACCGAGATAAACAGAAGGAAGTGTTTTGCAGACATCAGGTAACTAGGAAAAGAGCAGGAAAGGAATTTAAAAATGCTCGCAGGTACATAAGTAGATAACCTTCGCTGAGAGATCATACAATGATTCATCGGTCTTACTTGATATTTTAAATGTAACCGCACGGGGTTACCTCTGCCATGTTCAATTGGGAGATTCAAATAAACCTTTCTCAGAAAATTACAGACCTAGGAACTCGTTATTTTGTATAATTATTATTTAGTCCACACAACATGCTTAAACGCAGGCGTGATGCCTGAAGGTTTTTGGAATATTTATACATGTTCATATAATTGAAAAATTCAACTTATGATGTTAAACATTTTATGAAGTGTTTAAAATATTTATTTCAAAAATGACACGTTAAAATGTAACAAATTATCATTTACACTCAACCCGAAAATTTCGGTTATGTGCGTTAGCTAAATCCGAGATTCACAAAAGGTTGACTTCCGAGAAGTGAGCTTCAAAGATTTTAAGTGAATTCCAGCTACATAAAATGGATAATGTGGATTTTCTTCCATCACATCGTGCAGCTTTCTCTTTACATTTCCAATTCTCTGCTTTTTAAAAATTTGCTTTACGTAGCATACTCGTTCTTTATGATAAACCCAGACCATCCAGCGACGTTTCTAATCTCCGAGACATAAGCAGCTGTACGGGAGGCACCTTGCAAGGAGCGTGCACAGGTTCGACCTGGCAAGCATGAGTCGCCAGTCTGAATCTCAGCTGTTAACACAGTGAAACAATTTATCATTGCCACACCGTATTTTCGTATGTAAAAGTTATTTTTAAGTATGAGTCAGCTCGACGGGTACACAATGCATTTGTTCAGCAATTTCCTGGTGAAGTGCCATCTTCATGAGCACAAATAACTTTGAAACTACTGACTCAGTGCTCAATAAAAAATATTCACGCACAGGAACTGTTTTAAGAGACGAAAAGCCAAATTATATTTGTGCGAATCTTGAAAGGTCACCGGATAAATCACTCTCAAAATTAGCACAACTAATACAGGTTTCGGTTTCTTCTGCTCTACACGGGTCCATTGTTTAAAACCTGCTTATCCAGGACCAAGAAAGAGATAGTGTATCATTGAATGATCGTTCATTCGACCCACAGCTTATGTTCTTTACGGATGAGGCCTGGCTTCATCTTAATGGTCGTGTGAACAGTCACAACTCTCGCTATTGGTGGGTAGAAAATCCTAATGGTGAAGTCCCTCATTATGAAGGTTGACACTTCCAGCATGTCTTCTAAGGTTACATTTTATGTAAGACTGCATACACGCTTAAAGCTGGGCGGGCTCGCACGTCTTAAGTTGGGCTAAGGCAGCTGCTGTAGTACAGACTAGAAACACCTGTGCTCGGTCTGGGTTTATAACAGAGATCCCATATGGGTTTTATGGCGACGATGAGACAGGAAACGGCTAGGTGTGGGAAGGAACTGACCGTGGACTCTAGTGTGAAAATGGGAAACCACGGAAAACCATCCTCAGGGCTGCCGACAGTGGGGTTCGAACCCACTATCTCCCAAATGCCACGTGATATCTGTATACACCAAACCGCGTGACCATCTGCTCGGTCTCTGTTTTTCTGTCTTCATATCTTTACCAGATCCATGTTTTGTGTATGTGCTCTCCTTTTCATGGTTGACGTTCAGCCGCGTTCTGCTTCACTTTTGTGTTCATTTGTAACTGTGTAACACTTGTTTACGCATTCATTCACAACGTTCGGGGTAACAGCTGCAATTTACGGTTTTCCTCTTTTCTTACGTGTCTTAAAAATCCTGTTATTAAATCTGGGAATTTTTCATTAAACTCTTCAAAGAGAAAAATTAAAACACGACACCCGATTTATTTAAAGAGCTGTTATCAGAAACCGCCGAAACAAAAAGTAAACACGAGCAGTTTCTTTCTCAAGTATTCTACACTGCAGGTTTGCCACCCATTGAAAGTTGTACTTCCTATCTATACAGGTTAGCCACCTTCTGGACCACCAGCTGGAACATGAACTAGATGTAATGTGACAGCCTGTTTCTGGTCGTGTACGACCAAGTTCACAGATCCGCCGAATATTGAAAAAAGTAACGTAGTTTTAAACATCGTAGAAGTCTGAAATAAACTCAGATGGCGTCCGGTGCCAACAGTTCTTCTCAACGGCCCCAAAAATGATAGATTCGATAATAATTTTGGCTGTTTCGATTATATTTTCGTTTCAACCCCTCGCCTAGTGTTGCTAGGAGAATGATACCCACCATTATATTTTCTGGATAGTAAACCATATGTGTATGAAATCTGCTTGAGAGCAGTGCTGGACCATAAACACATACATCCATAATCGCAGTAATTTTACATCCTTAATCTTGTGAACATCGGACGTTTCTTTTTCACCTCTTCTCACTCCCATGATATGGGGGCTGCATTTTTACTAAATACCGTCCATAGTGTCACATTTTACCTCATAGATCCCGAAAAGGATGGATTCCACACAAATGTCTGTATTTTACGATTATTTTTACATTTCACCCCCCCCCCCACCCTGCGGTGCTAGGTGTCCCTTACCCCCACAGTATTTCTTTAAGATATTAAGTCATATTTGTATCAGTTTTGGTTAAGAGCTATGCTCGCAAATACATACGTCCATTATCTCGGGCATTTTAGACATTTTCTTTTTTACACCCCGACGCCAAATTGGGATGAGCTTTGATTCAAAGGACATGCTGACTGTCACTGTTCAACTCAGCAACTCCATAAACTATATATACGACACTGATTTCTAATACGGTATTTTTATAAGTCACAAGTGTACCAAGTTTGGTTGAAATTTCCCTAGTGTTTTAGGAGGAGATATGGAATTTGCATACATACATATTTATTTACAAAATCGTAAGCTTTAGCAGCTCTGCCAGGATCACCTCCTTACAGCCCTGGTTCCGAATGTTACTTTAAAAGCGAATTCCTTGCTTATTTCATTGATGCTGCTCAGAAGAAATTGAAGGTCTTCTAAATTGGCAGCATATCACAGTGACGACTGCAAAGCGGAGGATGTTTAATTCATTTCTGATCATCTAAGATCCTTTAAGAACCGCATCAAGGCGAATTCGAATAAATACAGTTAGGGTGAGAGTTAAAAAAAGCTGGTAAAGATGATACAACCCTCTAGCAAACAGCTGTCTTAGTTAATTAGCACGCGCCCGCGCCTTCGCCCGAATTTATAAATTCAACCGCGTTAGGAGTTTCTAAAACGTTTATTTAAAAAAAAAGAAAGATTGCTAATATATATTGTTTTCAAATTTAATATTGGCAGTTTTATATTCATGTAATATTGTATCCCCCTTTCAAACCCCCCTCGTAGTGTTGTCTTAATCCACAATTTTCTTTCCCAAACATTAAGTCATGTGTATCATGTTTGATTGAGAACTATGCTGGAACATACACACTCTCACTTGCAATCTCTGTTATTTTCGGCACTTTCTTTTTTATTCACGCTTTCTCACCCACTATGACGTTAGATATAAAAGATAGAAGAAGAAGCTGGAAGAAAGAAGATTAACATTAAATACAAACTAATCTTCACTTACTATAGAGTAGGCAATCCGCTGATCAGATTTGTACCGCGGGTTGCCTGTCTTCTCCTGTTTTTCATTCCTCCTCAGCCCCTACACCGAACTACAAACCGGATTTCGTTCAAACCTCTTCCTAAACTCTTATACGAATAATAAAAATGAAATCTCTCCAGTCGTTTTTGAGTCTATTAATCTCAAATATATCAATATACACTTTTATATATCGTCTCGTGATAGTCAAAAGGGCCAATGTTACATCAGGAGAAGCGAAGAACGTTTCAGGAAATGTTGCTTTATCTTTAGGTTAACACTGACATCTCATGTGAAACTTGCAACTCTTCTGTTCATGTTGATCCTCGTTTCGGGGCGAGTTAACCGCGGTTACGGTCGCGCAACTGTGAACGTGCAACTCACACACCACACATAACATGCAGTTATGCCACCAACCCTCATCGGAGGTTCTGCCTTACAAGGGCTGCACTCGGCTAGAAAGAGTCACAAGAAGTAATGACCATTAGAAATCATCTTATGGAGGGCCCCATTCTCACAGACATGCAGGTCGCCTACAGGCCATCTACTAGAAAGAAACATACACCAGTACTCTCCGACGCCGTATGTCATTATTATTATTATTATTATTATTATTATTATTATTATTATTATTATTATTATTATTATTATTATTATTATTATTATTATTATTATTATTATTATTATCATTATTACTTTAATGCAAACTTGATCAATTTTTAGTCTTGCAGTTACAATTTCTCAAATTCCCTTGTTTTGAAATTCTTCCACTGTTCACGATCAGTTGTACGGGATCAACAATTCCACTCTTTACCAACTGCTAGTGTTGTGATTCTGCAAATGTACTCTCCTTAATGATGTCCTTAAGGGCTCGGACATGATTTATTCACAGCCTGCATAAGGTTTAATATCACTATTTCAATATTTTCTGCTACCGTATTTTAAATTGAAGAAAAGAACTTTCGGGTCGTGTAGATATACTCATAATATAAAGTAAATATTGAGAAACTATGGAGATACCATCTCTTCAAGTACGACTAAGGCTGAAAATTATTTACAAAGTTTAATATAACTTCAAATTGTAAAGAACTGTAAACAGTAATATATAAAAAGTTAAAATAACACAACCTTACAATACACCTACACCGCTTAGCCTAACAGCAAGACACAGGGTGAGTTACGTTATTGCCTATCAAATAATTTATTTATTAGTTTTATCTCCTAATTTTATTAAGGATTACTTTTGTGCACTGAAGTGCAATGGAATTCTTTCTTCTGTAACTGTTGCTACTCAACACAGATACTACAGGTAGTCGAAGAGAAATCTCAGCTTGATATTGGGATATTAACAGTTGTTACACACATGACTATTATAAAGAAAACCGTGTAGACTTTTTTTTAGCTGATTCTGAAGCGTAATAGAGTACATACATAGTGTTACATTTCAATGCGTTTTATTTGTAATTGTAACAAAGATCCAAATAAGTATATAAGGTACCATATCTTCATTCGTAAAACGGGCTAAATGTATGGTCAATATAGGACGTTGGCCCTTATGACTCTAACGTCTGGAGACCGTTCGCCCCTGATTCGAACTTCAATTTTGTATTTGCTGGCTTACTCTGCGACTGAAATGTCTGCCTTTTTTTCAGGATGTAAGTTTCATAGTGCTAAATATGAAACTCACAATAATTCAATTTCGTACAAAATGTAACGTCCGCCTCTGTGGTGTAGTGGTTAGCGTGATTAGCTGCCACCCCCGGAGGCCCGGGTTCGATTCCCGGCTCTGCTACGAAATTTGAAAAGTGGTACGAGGGCTGGAACGGGGTCCACTCAACCTCGGAAGGTCAACTGAGTAGAGGTGGGTTCGATTCCCACCTCCGCCATCCTGGAAGTGGTTTTCCGTGGTTTCCCACTTCTCCTCCAGGCGAATGCCGGGATGGTACCTAACTTAAGGCCACGGCCGCTTCCTTCCCTCTTCCTTGCCTATCCCTTCCAATCTTCCCATCCCTCCACAAGGCCCCTGTTCAGCATAGCAGGTGAGGCCGCCTGGGCGAGTTACTGGTCATTCTCCCCAGTTGTATCCCCCGACCAAGAGTCTGAAGCTCCAGGACACTGCCCTTGAGGCGGTAGAGGTGGGATTCCTCGCTGAGTCCGAGGGAAAAGCCGAACCTGGAGGGTAAACAGATGATGATGATGATGATGACAAAATGTAACGTTTCTCCTTTTGAATATCAAGGGACCATATATATATATTTTCGAATAAATGAATGAATGAATTCATAACAGAATTGTGTAAATCAGGAACACGTAATGATGACTGTGGTGAGTGAATCCGATGTGTGAAGAGCCAGCCCGGTAATCAGGGTCACAAGGGATGTGGTACACCTCGCCCGTCGAGGCAGTAGCATGCGGTTTCCTCCCAATCAATAAACCACACTAAGGAGGTACTAATCTCTCAGAAACGTAATTAGGAGCCGGGAAGGACGATTACGTCCCAGCAGCTGTGAGACGTCGATATGCAGCATTCGTATATGTTATGAGCTCTTCCCTTGTTGACTCCAGAACGTCCAAGAAAGTACCTGCTTGAAACCACTGCCCTGGTACTTCAGATTCGTCAGGTCAAACTGTGTAAGAAACAGTAGGCCCTAATACTTCAAACATTTCTCAGCAGACAAAGTATGGGCCTCATACTATGAAAGCGTAAAATTAAGCAATTTCCTCAATTTTGCCAGACGTTGAAGGGATAAATGTCCCGGAATCAAATTTCGTATGTTGGATAGCTCTATCAAACGAAAACAAATTTTGAAAATCACTTCAGGCCTAAATTTAGTTCAGAAAAAAACTGCCTAAAATTGCTTGTTTCTTTACTCCTTTCCTTTTTTATTCAAGTTCTAGCTAAATTATCTTACTTACATAATTCTTTCTGTAATGTGTTCCTTGGAACAATACCCTCATTCAGTTTTTGATTTTTTTAATGTCCACACTGAATGTAGTTATAAGGACGTAAGTGAAACTATGCATTGGCTCACATTGGCGCTTGTAGTGGTAGTAAAAGGAAAACTCCTAATCTAATCGACCGGATAACGATGATTAAGTAAAGGATTGTATTTTTAGGAATAAACAGGGAATATATTCTCATACTTTATTATATTTCATTTAACTAAAATACGTAGCTCATATCCCGAGGATGTTTTCAACATTGAATTGCTTGCCGGAAAGGCTAGAACTGTGGATTTCTATGTATATATTTTCAGGTCTTTTCTGATAAGAAAAAATAGCATTGCTTCAAAAAGTGCATGGAGGGAAGAATTTAAATTATTCTATGAGCTTGTGCAAAATGATTAAGGTATATCATACGTCTAGACCACCTGCGTGAATAGTGGTTAACATTTCATAGCAGCCACTCTAGAGGCCCTAGGTTCGATCCCCTAGTTTTGAAATGGTATTATGGGAGTCTGGGATATAATAAGGTACAATTTTGACAACTGGTAATAACGGTATCACATATGTGGAATCAAATTTAGCTTCATAGTCAACCTGGAGTTCTTTATCAGTTTGAAGGAAATGTGCCCCTTGTAGCAACAAATATGGTTGTCTTGCACACAAAAGAATGTACCTGAAATGCAAATTGTGTCGGGGAAAATGAGTAACGTGCGTGAAGAATTAGATGAAGGAAGATGCCGTTGACATGAATGTATTGGTGATTTGAAATACATGCAACTTAAGTAGAAAAATCCCTTTCAAAGCTCAGTCAAAGACAGGTTACTTGCACAGAGAATTTTTGCGCTAAGTACAGCGACAAAATGTTGATATGCTGAAAGTGTAACGGCTCTTAATTAAATTGGAGTAAAGGTGTATTTGTAATGTTTTAATTGTTTATTGTCAGATTTTAAAATAGATATTTAAGTTTCGTTTTATAATTACAAACAAACAGAAACTTTTATAAAAAGCAATTCTGCTGCAATATACAGGAACCCTGTGGGTTGCGCTATAGTAGGTCTACTATATCCGAAGAAATTATTTTATTACTGTTGGCATGAAGAACAAAATCAAATGGAGAGCTGTTATAGTCGTCCCGTTCTACAAAGCAAAGAACGATAAATATAAATCGGATAATTACAGGGCGGTCAGCTTGACATATCTTCCATATAAGTTCTAGTAAAACATTTTTCTCAGTTTGTTAGACATGTTTGCGGTACAAATCAGTTCGACTTCAGGGAAGGTTGTTCGAATGAGGCTCAAATTGCAAGATTCCAGTAAGACATAGCAGCTATTTTAAATTCCGGAGATCAAATGGAATGTATCGCTATTGAACTATTCAAGGCCTCGGAAGGACAATACTGACGAAAATGAGGGATATTTGACTAGAAAAATTCTGTGATTGAGTGGATGGATAAGTATCTAGAAAACATAACGTAGAGAATAATTAGAGTAGGCGAAGCGTTACCTGGCTCCTAGAGAGAAGTATTCCAAGGCAGAATTATTCGACCTTTGTATTTTCGTATATATTAACTCGGACGTAAGCCTGTCTTCGACTGTCGAAATTACCATATATAAAGTAATTGGATATTCTAAATGTACTATTAATATACCTTATAAATAAAAGTTACTCTTTCCACATTTCATAAGGCATTCCAATGGAATCAAAACAAGTATTGTAATATTTCGTTACAAACCATATTGCACGCAGTTGTAGCTAGGAGTTGTACTTTGACATCTATGGATCTGCGTAAACTTGGGAAAGCAACATACAACTGTACAAACCACTGGAGTGGGGAGATATATCCCCGCTTTAATATTTATTCTGGTGTCTTACTTATTGTGAGAGAGGAGGCTAAATTTAGAGGTAATTGCCTCCATTTACAAACGAATGGTATACACAGGTATATTCTTGCATCAAAGCACATTCTCCCTGAAGCTGAACCCGTCTGATGTTCTTCATTTTTGTGTAAATTCAATCTCGTTACATTGCACAACCAGCTTTATTAACTTCATTAAGATTATGGAGTCAGTGATAATGAGCGTTATTTGGTCATCTATCAAACTATTCAGAACTCATCGGTTGAGAATGTTAACTTGCTCGTTTCTTGGGCAAAAAATGCTACTTTGGAAAAAATTTAAGTCCGACTTGGACGAAATGAAGAACAAAGCGGTTCTCGCGCAATGTTTTGTAACTCAATACTGCGATTTGACCGAGTTCTCGGTTTCCGAGATTTAGAAGCCATTCACTAAATCTAATTCTTCATTTTGAGCAATAAATTAGAATATTTCAAAGACTGGGTAATACGAACACCTGTTCTGTAACAGTGAGGTATTACTCCTAGACACTGTCTGAAGCCTGCACCAGGCAAGAACACATTTCTACAGAAAAGTTATTTGTTGTTCAGTGTGGCCTAGTGTTGAGAGTGCGTGAAAGGGAGCCATGATTCCTCGCCCCATATAATTAACTCATTCTATCTAATTTACTCCGCGTCATATTTTTGTCTTTCGTGGATCGTTCCTCAGTTCATCTTTTTCCAAACGCATCGTTTTAGCTTCAATTTTTTGTATCTGTAACTGCATATTTCATCTTAACTAGTTTTCCTTTTTTTACTCGTTTTGTCTTCCTTGAGGAGTTTTAGTGCGTTGCATTAAAACAAACTGATTTATTATTATTCTTTTTCTTAATATGTTTACCGTCCAGGGTTGGCTTTTCCCTCGGACTCAGCGAGCGATCCCACCTCTACCGCCTCAATGGCAGTCTCCTGAAGTCGGTCGGGTGATACAACTGAGAAGGATGACCAGTGCATCGCCCAGGCGGCCGCACCTGCTATGCTGAACAGGGACCTTGGTGCTGGATGGGGAGATTGGAAGAGGTATACAAGGAAGAGGGAAGGAAGCGGCCGTGACCTTAAGTTAGGTACCATCACGGCATTTGCCTGGAAGAGAAGTGGGAAACCACGGAAAACCACTTTCAGGGTGGCTGAGGTGTAAATCGAACCCACCTCTACTCAGTTGACCTCCCGAGGCTGAGTTCACCCCACCTGGGCCTCCGGGGGTGTCAGCTAATCACACTAACCACTACACCACAGAGGCGGACAACAAACTGATTTAACACATGAAATTCATACAGCATTTGATGATCGAGAATTGAAATGAACGACGTGATATAAGATAGCAGGAATTGAGAAAATGAAGCCCGACGCTGGCGCAGAGTTTACTCTTGTCGAAGAGCAGCAAGGGGTCTACTGAATGAGTTACATCTCCATCAGACGGGCGGATCACCATCAACAGCGTCATAGGCCCTCAATCCATATGATCACTGCGTACAGGTTTGGAATTCAATCCAGAGTTTTGGCACGAATTGTAGTCATAAAAAATTGTATACCATCATGTCTCCTACCCTGCCCGCCAACATTCTGATGACAAAAACACTCTCGACAATAATGAGACTTGAACCGCCGAACATCTAACTGAGACAATACCTCCATGCTTTCACGCTCACGGCCATCAAGCAGACTGTTGTGCAGCCTGCTTATAGGTAGAGATACATTCTTTTCATACTCAGAATGGAAAAAATTACACTGACTGACAGAGCAAATGCAACACCAAGAAGGAGTGGTCAGAACTTTATGCCAATTGCAGGGTAGACTGACGTCACTGAAGTATGCTCATGATGTGAAATGCGCCGCTGTGCTGCGCACGTAGCGAACGATAAATGGGACACGGCGTTGGCGAATGGCCCACTTCGTACCGTGATTTCTCAGCCGACAGTCATTGTAGAACGTGTTGTCGTGTGCCACAGGACACGTGTATAGCTAAGAATGCCAGGCCGCCGTCAACGGAGGCATTTCCAGCAGACAGGCGACTTTACGAGGGGTATGGTGATCGGGCTGAGAAGGGCAGGTTGGTCGCTTCGTCAAATCGCAGCCGATACCCATAGGGATGTGTCCACGGTGCAGCACCTGTGGCGAAGATGGTTGGCGCAGGGACATGTGGCACGTGCGAGGGGTCCAGGCGCAGCCCGAGTGACGTCAGCACGCGAGGATCGGCGCATCCGCCGCCAAGCGGTGGCAGCCCCGCACGCCACGTCAACCGCCATTCTTCAGCATGTGCAAGACACCCTGGCTGTTCCAATATCGACCAGAACAATTTCCCATCGATTGGTTGAAGGAGGCCTGCACTCCCGGCGTCCGCTCAGAAGACTACCATTGACTCCACAGCATAGACGTGCACGCCTGGCATGGTGCCGGGCTAGAGCGACTTGGATGAGGGAATGGCGGAACGTCGTGTTCTCCGATGAGTCACGCTTCTATTCTGTCAGTGATAGTCACCGCAGACGAGTGTGGCGTCGGCGTGGAGAAAGGTCAAATCCGGCAGTAACTGTGGAGCGCCCTACCGCTAGACAACGCGGCATCATGGTTTGGGGCGCTATTGCGTATGATTCCACGTCACCTCTAGTGCGTATTCAAGGCACGTTAAATGCCCACCGCTACGTGCAGCATGTGCTGCGGCCGGTGGCACTCCCGTACCTTCAGGGGCTGCCCAATGCTCTGTTTCAGCAGGATAATGCCCGCCCACACACTGCTCGCATCTCCCAACAGGCTCTACGAGGTGTACTGATGCTTCCGTGGCCAGCGTACTCTCCGGATCTCTCACCAATCGAACGCGTGTGGGATCTCATTGGACGCCGTTTGCAAACTCTGCCCCAGCCTCGTACGGACGACCAACTGTGGCAAATGGTTGACAGAGAATAGAGAACCATCCCTCAGGACACCATCCGCACTCTTATTGACGCTCTACCTCGACGTGTTTCTGCGTGCATCGCCGCTCGCGGTGGTCCTACATCCTACTGAGTCGATGCCGTGCGCATTGTGTAACCTGCATATCAGTTTGAAATAAACATCAATTATTCGTCCGTGCCGTCTCTGTTTTTTCCCCAACTTTCATCCCTTTCGAACCACTCCTCCTTGGTGTTGCATTTGCTCTGTCAGTCAGTGTATTTATTCAATTCACTGAAGAGAGCATTCTTCAGTAAACAGTTCAAGAACCAGCCTTTCTTACATTGCTTTGTAACCCACACCTTGTACCAGTTAAGGCTGCCAAACGTTATCATCTTCTCAATATACATGTGACCGGTTAGGAGCGCGCGGTTGTGAGCTTGCACCCGGGGGATAGTGGGTTCGAACCCCACTGTCGGAACCCCTGAAGCTGGTTTTCCGTGGTTTCCCATTTTCACACCACGAAAATGCTGGGGCTGTACCTTAATTAAGGCCATGGCCGCTTCCTTCCCACTCCTAGCCCTTTCCTGACCCATCATCGCCTTAAGATCTACCTGTGTCGGTGCGACGTAAAGCCAATAGAAAAAAGGACTTGTACAGATAAAGGGTCCGTAAATGATATCTCCCTTATCAATCTTCATATCGAAATGATGCATATGAGAAAAAAGGTTTAGAAATTGATTTTCATTAAGGCAGGTAGATTTGCATTAAGTTTGGTTGCGTATATTTTGTGGGAGTGTAAAATCACGGTTTCGTAGAAACCCCCAATGAATTCAGAGATTTAGAAACAATACTGGTTCTAAAACCTGCCCATAGACAGGTGGATTGTAAATATGAAATTTGGTAGAAATATATCCAGTAGTTTTCAAGTTATGGACAAACAGACAAACAGGCACCAAAGCTAAAATATATGTAGATATCATTGTTACACCTGAAAAGGATAACTGTACGGAAATTTCGCCAAAATAGTCAATGTACAGACGGTCGTTACGATTTTATTTATATACGTAGATATCAATAATAATAATAATAATAATAATAGTAATAATAATAATAATAATAATAATAATAATAATAATAATAATAATAATAATCGTATGGCCTCAGCTACCGTGTGCAGACATTTCATATGACGCCATCTGGCTGTCTGCTCGTCAATTTCGACGTTCCGTTTTACTCTAGGCCCACTAGATGGCAGACCGTGTAAACCGAAACTCTCTTGGGCGTCTATGGCTGAGATTTAATGAATTTTCTCGGGTAAACACCGAATGTGCCACCAGAGACCTTTTACATGCCGAGATCATACGACATGGTGCATCGAATGGACTTCTTTCCGCCCTTCAAAATTCTGACTCCACCTGCCGGGTTTGAACCCGCTAACTCGCGATCCGTAGACTGACATTCTACCACTGCTCCACAAAGGCAGACTGAAGTGTGAGTGAGGCTAGTAATACCATTCTTTATGCAGCCAGTCCCTGTTATAAATGGTGTGAAAATGTTGCTCATAGGGTCGGTAGTTGCATGCATTTCAGTGGGCTTGGCAGACTGATATGCAATAGCAACTTCTGGCTCGGTAAGGAATGCAACGGGAAACTATCTCACTCTTCATTTACCTAGTACGCCTCTTCAGTGATGCCTAGGCCACCTATGACAACTGTTGGCGGAGCCGTAGAGGATCAAACCAGCCTTCGGGCTGAAGACCGACGTACACATATTTTGTATATTTCATCAGTCATTTCTGATGTACATTGAAGGTAGTCGCCCAGATGGCAGAGTCCCTATCTGTTGTTTTCCTAGCCTTTTCTTAAATGATTGCAAAGAAATTGGAAATTTATTGAACTTCATCCTTTACTATTAACGAATTTTTGCCCCAATTTATCCTCTTGAATTCCAACTTATCTTCATATTGTGATCTTTCTTACTTTTAAAAACTCCACTCAATGTTATACATTTACTAACGTCATTTTACACCATCTCTCAGCTGACATTTGGGAACATAACACTTAGTCGAGCAACTCGTCTCTTTTTTCCCAAGTCTTCTCAGTCCATATTTTGCAACATTTTTGTAACGCTACTCTTTTGCCGGAAATCACCCAGAACAAATCCAGCTGATTTTATTTGGATTCTTTTCCAGTTCTTGAATCAAGTAATCCTACTTAGGGTACCATACACTGGAACCAATTCTAGTTGGGGTCTTACCAGAGACATATTCTTTCTCGTTTACATCCTTACTACAGTACAGCCCCTAAATTCAGTACCCTCATAATGATATGCAGTGATCTGTACCCCCTATTTACCTGCATGCCTCGTCAGGCTCGATAGCTAAATGGTTAGCGTGTTGGCCTTTGGTACTGAAATCCTGGGTTCGATTCCCCGCCGGGGCGGGGATTTAACCTTCAACGGTTAATTCTCTTGGATCGGGGTGTGTGCATGTGTGGCGTGTTCATCATTAGAATTCATCCTAGGTAGGGCTGCACTCTCATAGACGCGCAGGTCATATACACGGCGTCAACACGAAAGATCTATACCAGGCCTCTTCAGAGGCTAACGCCATTATTACTATTATTATTATTATTATTATTATTATTATTATTATTATTATTATTATTATTATTATTATTATTATTATTATTATTATTATCTTCTTCTTCTTTATAATCTCTTTACCCTCCAGGCCTGGCTTTTCCCTACGACTCAGCGAGGGGTCCCACCTCTACCGCCTCAAGGGCAGTGTCCTGGAGCATGAGACATTGGGTCGGGGTATACAACTGGGGGAGATGACCAGAACCTCGCCCAGGGAAGGAAGCGGCCGTGGCCTTAAGTTACGTACCATCCCGAGATTTGCCTGGAGGAGAAATGGAAAACTACGGAAAACCACTTCCATGATGGCTGAGGTGGAAATCGAACCCACCACTACTCAGTTGACATCCCGAGGCTGAGTAGATCCGGTTCCAGCCTTCGTACCACTTTTCAAATTTCGTGGCAGAGCCGGGAATCGAACCCGGGCCTCCGGGGGTGGCAGCTAATCACACTAACCACTACACCAGAGAGGCGGACATTATTATTATTATTATTATTATTATTATTATCTATATACATTTATTTGTGCATGTGGTTGCGTATTAAAGAACTGGGATCACGGATTACGCTTATGCGGAAGGTGAAATAATGTATAGAGTAATAAATAATTTGGAGGATAGTGAACGACCGCAAAGAGATCGAAAGCAATGCTGTGAGATGGACAGCAGATTATGGTATGATGAAAAACGAGCTGCAAAGTGAGGTTGTAACTATCACCAAGCAGAAAACACTCCTCGATATAAATCACTGTGATGATGGGGT
Source organism: Anabrus simplex (assembly GCF_040414725.1). NCBI lineage: Eukaryota > Metazoa > Arthropoda > Insecta > Orthoptera > Tettigoniidae > Anabrus > Anabrus simplex. Next base: position 415,208,549 of record NC_090269.1, read on the forward strand.
GAATGTACCTCATAGGAAACATGTTAAGTACCCAGGTTCATCACATCAACGAGCTTGTACGTAAGGGTTACAGACCTGTCGATACGATCATCACGTTATCTAGGATTTGTACTAAGCATGTAAAGAAGATGGCGTGTAAGTTACTGGTAAGACCCCAACTAGAGTCTGATTCGAGAGTATAGGACCCTCACTTCATTCGAAAACTGGAAAACATCCAAAGAAAAGCAGCTCGATTTGTTCTGTGTTATTTCCGCCAAAATAGCAGTGTCACGAAAATGTTGCAATCTTTGGACTGTAAAGACCTCGAGCAAGGAGACGAGCTGTCACACTAAACGGTATGTTCCGAGCTGTCAGGGGAGAAATGGCTTGGAATGACATGAGTAGATGAACAACCCTACATCTGCTCTAATCTGCTTATCATATTCATACTTTGGTCTACCTATACAGATCATATCACCTACACTTCCCACGAAAACTAACTGATCACGTTCTGGGTGTCTCAAGACGTGTCCTATCGTTCTATCTCTTCTTCTTGCCAAATTTAGCCAAATCGATCTCCTCTTACCAATTCGATTCGGTATATCTTAATTTGTGTTTAAATCTGTCAAAATCACCTTCAGCATTCTTCTGTAACACCACATTTCAAAGTCTTCTATTCTCTTTCTTTCTGAGCTACTTATTGTCCATGTTTCACTGCCATACAATGCCACGCTTCAGACAAAGGTCCTCAAAACTTCTTTCTAATTCCTATATCAGTGTTCGAAGTGAGCGAATTTCTTTTCTTAACAAAGGTCTTCCTTGCTTGTGATTTTTTGTCCGTTTTTAATGCCATCGTTAGTTTAATTTTAATACCCAGGTAACAATATTCGTCTGCTTCTTTTAAGACTTCATTTTAGAATCTAGTATTACTTGCATCAGCTGAATTTCTACGACTGGATTCCATAACTATTATTTTGGAGTTATTTACTTTCATTTTGTACTCCTCATATAAGGCTCCATCCACCAGTTTCTCCAGATCTTCTTCAGTCCCAGTCGATATATTTCCAATTAATTATAAATTATCTAAGTGAGGATGCCACCTCGGTCGCTAAATGCTTGTCAGTAGTAAATGGAAAATGATGTCAAATTCCCATTCCGGAAAACAGAATGATCATAAACAATTCTTTCACTAAATTGAACTTTACCTGATAGAGATTCATTTATTATCATCTAACGCAGGGCCTCTCAGGCTGGTGCATGCGCTGTGCACGGTGCAAAAGACGACTTCGCTTGGCTGACCAGAGTGCAGACCCCCACTCCTTGATTTGGAGCAATAGCTCTTTCCCCTCGCTCACTCCCCTTGTCTCCCTCCTCCTCACTTGCTCCGTAGCGCTCCAAATCCGAGCCGAGTTGAGTCGAGCTTAGCCGAGTAGCCCAGAGACGAAGCGTTGGTCCGAGCGGAGCCGAGTGGGACCAATGCACTGTGCACAGGAACTCTGTACCTCAGTTTGCACGCGTGAGATTTTGGGCGTTTGAGAGGCCCTGATCTAACGAATCGTTTCCGAGGGACATCTTATGGAATATGGAGTGGACATGTGTAGCTTTCAGTGCATCTAAAGTGAGGAATCTGACTTGTGGCCAATGAAAATACCACGAATGAAACAATCAGTTCTGTAGTGTACGATGAGGTGAGTCCTCATTGAAGAAAATAGCCTTCTATATATCTCTCAGTCACCGCCATTCAGTGATTCTTTCCTATCACAGACTGCACGTTTGCTAGGTAACATCGCATCACACATTTCGTATCGCTAATTTTATGGCATAAATTTACCGGTGATCCCCAGATAAAAGACATATTTTTGTCAAGATGGGTTGAGTGTGCAACCTAAAGGGACAAATACCTGAATTTAAGCGTTCCGGGAGTGAAATATCTAATGCGAATTCCATCTTGGTTTCTTTCAGTACAACTTTCTTAAACACTCATTATTCTGCTGGAAACGGGGGATTTCGAGTTGCGTGAGCAAGGAAATCATCGCCCAGGTGGCAGATTCCATATCAAGTGTTTACCTAGGCTTTTCATAAAATGGTTTTAAAGAACTTACAAATTTATCGAAAATTTCGTTTAGTAAATTATTCCACTCCTTTACTCCCGGTCCTATAAATTAAAATTTCCCCAATTTGTCCTCTTGAATTCCAAATTTATCTTCATATTATGACCTCTCCTAATTTTAAGTGATCCACTCATGTTTATTCGTTTATTGATGTCATCCCACTCTATTTCTTTAGTGATAGCTCGGAACGTAACACATAATCGAGCAGCTTGGCTCCTTTCTCCCAAGTCTTTCCAGTCCAAAGATGTCCGGCTCCATGGCTAAATCGTTAGCGTACTGGCCTTTGGTCACATGGGTCCTGGGTTCGATTCCCGGCAGGGTCGGGAACTTTAACCATCATTGGTTATTTTCTCTGGCACTGGGGATAGATGTATGTGTGATCTTCATTATCAGTTCATCCTCATCAACGACCAGCAGGTCACCTACAGGCATCAAATCGAAAGACCTATACCTGGCGAGCCGAACATGTCCTCGGACACTCCCGGCACTAAAAGCCATACGCCACTTCATTTTAGTCCAAAGTTTGCAACATTTTCGTAACCCAGACTGTAGCAGAATATCCTGGTTGTGTCGTCACACCGACAAGTTTCTATCACTCCCCTCCAGTGGGGAGGGGGAATTGGCACCCACACAGTGACACCTCGTTGGAGTGGTGTACCTATCTACAACGAATCATAGAACACTGTGCTGGTGAGAGCGTCTCCGGAATCGAATTTGGTGGTCGTCTGTGTCCATACAGAACCATGATACGTCGCTAAACACCTCTCGACACAAGTATTAAACCTGTCATGCTGCCCGTTCCCGGGAAATATTCCAACATGGTCCCTGATGCTCAAGTCGTAATGGTTGACGTTGTAAGGGACGCCGCGAAGGCAAAACCCCCTGGACATATTACTGGTGGACTGCTGTGGCATGTCTTTGGATGGTGCGCCCGTGGAATCCCATTATATAATCACCATCCATACTGGTGTTCCATTAGGGTGGATCCTAGATTTGTCGACGCGTGTGTGTATCCTCACATAAACACTGTGTCCAACACCAACTTACATTGCAGTCGGGACGTTTCAATTGACAAGAATTGCGGTGAAACGTCCAACCAGCCCCTTTTAAACAAACTTCGCTGGTCAAAGCTTTGTCGGATGTGCCGTCGGGGTATATTGCATTTTCACCCAGCTTAGCCGTGTGGTGGCGATTACTGTTTTAAGAGGAAGTACAACTGACAACCATCCTCTATTAACACCAACCGGAGGGAGATCGGAATAGATCCGCCAAGTAGAAGAATGGAGGTAACGGGAAAAGAAAATCAAGGGCCACGAACGGCATGGAAATGAAAGATCTCCTAGGATTCACAAACCTAACACAGTAGGGGTCGAAAAACAACTAGAGTCGATCAAGGGAGGTCAAGCAGGATATACAAAAATGAGGAGCCCATCACATGTAAGTGGAAGCAACGCCACGACTTAGCTAAATGTCCCGTGGTCGCAAAAGCAGGCCCCAAGTATAGATGTCTTTTACGAGTGGTAGGGTATATTGTCGATGTTATTCTACGGATCCCTCACACAAGGGGTGTTGACATTGCTACTAAGGCCTTATTCATGGTCTTGCATCTACGAACGAACGCCGCCTAGTTTCATCTCCGAGCAAGCAATCGGCATTAAACCGAAATGCGACACATCTCAGTATATGAAGATTCTTTGTGGCTCGAGGGATTGAGCAAATGATTAATTTAAACGACAGTTCCATTCGAATTAAATGCCGTGAAGGATTTGAGTCAATCTAGGCTCTTGTTTATTACTTCTCACTGTCTGATACGCCATCGGTTATTTTCCTTTAAAATAACCAAGAAAACCCCTCATTTGACTTCGTTTAGGTATTATATTGCATTACAAATAAATCCATCTCATTTCGCAAACACCACTGAAAATTACATTAATAAAAACATGTATATTTTAGGAATAAAGTACATCTTTGCTTCAACCTAACAAAATTTGTAAGAAATATGTCCAAAAACATCATTGTGACATACTTCTTTATTGAAGAGTAAAGTTGCCACAGAAGTCATGTTCGTATGCCGCCTAGTGGCACGCATGTCATAGGTTCGCCATCCCTGGCATACAGTGTTATTTATGGTCATGGTTGTTAAAGGTGACAGTAAAACACACATGTTAAATGACATTACGATGAGAAAAGACTAGTGGTGGTGGTAGTGATGACGGTGGTGTTGATTATTGTTTTAAGAGGAAGTACCAATTCGCAACAATCACGTATGAACACTAATCAGAAGGAAAAAAATGGAAGTGGCCCGACACTTCACAAATAAACGTATCGGCCAAAGAAAGGCAAGGGCCACAAAGGGCGTGAAAATGAAAGTCTCCTTAGGATTCGCAAACCTAATAACGTCGGAGTCGGAAAATGCAAAGACTCAGCTAATGGACCCATGGTCGCCAACCCACCATGCCAAGTTAAGAGACATTCGGTATCATTTTAGTTTCCTGTTAATACAGGTAGGGGACACCGTGTGCGTTATTTCACCACTCCCAACTACAGGGAGAAGAAAATACTGTGATTCGGAACCTAGTTCTTTTCATCTTAATTGAAGTATAGTCCAGCATCCGCAAGTTGTGAAAATGGGAAATTACGGAACACCATGTGTATGGCTGCAACATTGGGTTTTAACCGCCTATCTTGCGAACACAGCTTATCTAAACCACGTTGTCAATTCGCTCGGCGCATGAATAAATAGATTAAAATAACTGAATATATATAATTATGGAAAGGAATTTTAGGTACGAATAGGTTAGAATTAAAACGTGTTTGAGAAAGGCTAGCCACTCTGCAGTTAGATAAGGGAGTGGCATAAATTTTAAGAGGAAAGTCTGAAGATAAACAGATAATTTTACCTAATACATGGATTTTCACGAACCCTTTTAAGAATGCCATCTAATTAAAAGTAGGTATATCAAGAAAGTGTATTTATTTCATATGCAATTAACCCCTCAAGCCGGTAATTTAATCCAGAGTTGCTCATTTCTCTGGCGGTATTTAAATTGAAGCTCAACAGAAGTTTAGACACCATAAAGTTAAAGAATTCATAATGTTAAATCTACGAAATACAACGTAACGAAAATTTAGGACTACTTACGGAGGTCAAGTCCAATGTTTCTGAGCAATATACGCGACGGCTGTTGTTCAGGGTTGTCCATAATCACACGCAATATTTACAAAAAGAGGGAATAGGGATGAGTTTTTAAAATCTAAGTCTGCCTTTCCAGAGTGCAATGGACGCGTCCACAGAAATATTTTCGATGGGGATGTAGACTCTCTGAACATTTCCTTTTATAATTTCAGGGAAAGGCTGAATTATGAAAAGCTTTTTAGGTCCCGTGAATGTGTCTTGTGCAAAATTATCAACAGAATGTAAATATCGCAAGATGAGTTCAAACCTGCCCCTTGCCATAGTCTGAGGGAATATAGGGGTTTCTAAGAATCCATCCATCGTGAAATAGCTCTTCAGGTGGGTTTCTGTCGCCATGAACATTACAAGCCCCATGAACACATAAATTTCCTCCCCTGTCACTGGCTACCACTTCAAGGGCGCGCCAAGTATACACTCTGCCGCGAACCTATTTGTTTCTCGAACAATTAGATCAATCACTTTGTCGTCGTAAAAAAGCAAAAAATATCTAGAATAGACGGGAAATGCTTTCTTGTATGTGGCACACCCATAAAGAAGATCTTTTGTCTGCTCGTGACGACATCTACCTCTCGCCACAGCCATTGAACAGCGCACGAAGTTATTACGTCTTCATCTGCGCTGTCTGACACTTCCCCGGCGACCTCTTTCTGTGCATAGTCACTGTCTGTATCACTACCAAAAATATCGCTTCCCGATACACCACTTCCACTACTGTCATCTATCAAACCAATAATCTCCGCACCCGTAAGAGAATGAGACGGCCCAGCCATTATTCTGCGACTGGGTAGCCGCTAGCCTGCGAAGCAAAAGAAATGTCTGCACAGTATTTGATCTCGGTGCTTCCCCTTCATCAGTGGCAAGAATTTTCAAGTTAGATATAGTTCATAAAATATTCTGGAGATGGCAGGAGAGGAAGTAATTCCTTTTAAAGCAAATACCTTGAAACTAAATAGAGCGCGTCTAATTTTCTATCCCATATCGATATGATTCAAAAGCAACAGATATCGATCAATTTCGTACTAGTTCCAGTTATGAAACAGAGATGGTATGAAAGTACGTAACTTCTCGATTCATAAGGTGGAAACAAATCCCGCGAAGCAGTTGTGTTACATGAATAATAGGCACTCCAACTTCCGCCTGCACCGGCCGTTTGAGGTACGTCAAACAAGCTGAAAGAGTAGAGACAGTGATATTTTCATCGAACCGGCCTAAATGGTTAATAGTATTTAAAAAAGTTTTGAAAATAAGTTTTTGAAATTTTTAATTCCCTTTTTCATTACATTTTATTAAGATATTATTGAAAATTTGGAATTAGATAGATACTGCTTCTTTAAAAAGCACGGGGTGTTGATTTTTCTATACATAATTTATATAAGGAGATACATTGTACTAAATTTTGTGTCATTTTTATGTTCTAAAATGTTGGATTAAAAGATCCATACTAATTGAAAAATTTCCGCAGTCAAAAATTCCATGCACATATTTTCTAATATAGCTGTGATACATATATCATTTAAATTTTCTTACATTCGGCAGAATATTACGGGAGAAAAATGGGAATAATATGCACAATTGTAATTGGTGGGAAAATTAAAGAAAACAGACACCACGCCCATTTCTGCTGTGTGCGGACTGAAAAGCAGAGCATTATTAAAGTGATAAATTGTTTGAATTCAACGACATAATTCCGTGCAAAGGAAGAAGAAACTCAATATTTTCAGTTTCAGCAATAAAATTATTTTCGCCAAAGTTATCAAAATATCGATTGTTTATCTGTAGACTGTCCCCTTAGGGGTTCTAATACAGGGTCTTTTTTTGGCTGGCCCCGCAGCACCACTCAGAGCAATATATCTCTCGGCAAGTTAGTCACCCGGCTATCGCCTTCCGTGCGTGTTCCCTGACACACGGAGCAAGCCATAAAAAATACCCTGTAGTTCAGATCGCTAATATTTATGCAAATCTCACTGCAAAACCGTCGTGCGGGTAGAAGGCACTTTAGGGGTTCTGATAGTTCAAATCCCTAATATTTATGCAAACCTCACTGAAGAACCGTTGTGCATGTAGGAGACACTTTAGGGGTTCTGATAGCTCAGATTGCTAACATTTATGCAAACCTCACTGCAGAACCGTTGTGCGTGTAGAGGATACCTGTTCCTTAGTTAAATACGTTTACATTCTAATTTATTCGTCCCTAAAATTCCTTTCATTAGAGAGAATTCAACTAGGTTCTCTGCATATTTTCCATAAATGCATTGCCTTTATAGGAATCCAACTGTCAGAACCATAAGATATCAATAACCAGAAATGTTGCAATTTATACGTTTCATGTCTAGATACGTTCGGTCTTCTCGTAGCCTTGTGTAACGAAAGTGAAGATACACAGTCACACACGGAGAAGCGCTTTGTCTGCTATACGCATCTAATCCGCTCCAAATTGCATCCTATTTCGTTTCTCTCTCTCTCTCTCTCTCTCTCTCTCTCTCTCACTCTCTATCTATCTGCTTACTCGGCAGCATCCTGTAAATAAGCTGATATTCGTGACAAGCAGAGAGTGGGTTTGCTCAGAGACAGTTGGTGGATATAAACTACAATGTGATATTTGTAAGAATTTAAATGAAATCGTCTCCGAACTCTAAGTCAGATTAATTAGTATATGTCCTAGCCCGTCAATTACTAACTGCAGAATCTGTTGGCATAAGTAGAAAGCATGATGATGAAGTAGTGGAGAGTCGGGCAAGCAAGTCATACGGGGCATGTGAGTGCACCCCATGTAATTTAAAACATGGTATGCTCGTGGATCCTGTGTGAGGTTACATGTTGTGTACTAGGCTTGTGATATTTTCAGGTTTAGTTACGAGACGCTACGCCGCATATATTCAAAGTTACAGGTGTTTCGTGTTTTCTATAAGAAATATAATTTATATATTGTTACGTGCCAGCCGTGTCGTAGCCCCTTCTTGGAAGGGACTAGTGATTCAGCCAAACGGAGACCTCCCAGCAGGCCAGGAGGGCATTGTTCTTGTCGGCCGGCTTACCTGTGAATTTCTTGGAAATTCAACGGGAATATTCCGCATCTAGCCATCTCGCTAATATTCTGGTTTACATCACTCGAGCTATAAAAACGGAGGCTAGCCACGGACAGTTAGTCAGATTTGGACTCCGTGGTGGAGTCATTGTTGGTGCTGGACAAGGAACCAGCGTTGACCTCCGTGGTGGAGTCAGTGTTGGGTTCCGTGGTGGAGTCATTGTTGGTGCTGGACAAGGAACCAGCGTTGACCTCCGTGGTGGAGTCAGTGTTGGGTTCCGTGGTGGCGTCAGTATGAGACTCAGTGTGTTATGGTTCGGAGGCTGGGCTAAGGGTGACTGAGGTGTTGGCTGTCGCTTGTGTCTCACCGAGGTCTGAACGACGAGCTGTTGTTGTTGGTATCGGAGTTTGTGTATGTGTGTGTGCACGCGCGTGTGCGTGTGCGTGTGTCGCAGTGTCAAACCATAATAGCTGGATTTCAGACGACGTGCGAAACGGAAGGCTGTGCACTACCTGAGAATACTGTGTGTTTGTGCATTTCTGTGGACTGAGGATGGTCGTGAATCAGAGAGGGAGGACGCTATTGTGAGTGTGAGGGTAAATGGACCTGTGTTAATTTTCACTGTTGTGAGTATCGTCCCGATGTTGAATACTCTTGATCTGTTGCTGTTTGGTTGTTCACTGCATGTGAGAATTACTGTACTGTCTGTGGAGTAGAATCAACGAAATGTCATCGTCTCTTGAGTATATGTGCTTTCAGGAGAGTTTAATCCTGATGTAAACATGGTATGTCTACACCTCCACCAAAGGGAGAATTGTGATTCGCTGAGGGTGTAGTACCGACTTCCACCCGTCAACGTTTTGTGTTCGGTCTTACAGGGCTGCGCATTGCATACGGTAACAGTGCGAAGATCTGAACTTCTGAATAAACGACTAAACCTGGATTCGGTTCTCTTAGTTTATTGAACAGATTCACAATGCCTATGGTCACTTCTGTGCGGTTTTCCTCTTTTGTGCTTTACTACACCAGAAGTTCCTACCTCTAGCTCCATTTCTCTCACTATGAATACTGACAATGACTGCTGCTGCAAGATGCAACACCTTAACTCTACGATGTACAAGTTGAGACTTTCCCTCCCTACGAGAAGACTTCCTGTATTACAGAACATCTTGGGCCTTCATTTCTCGTTATTTAAGCACTGATTTATGTTAGGAAACATCGATATATATGACAACAATTTGATTACGTAGATAGACATAAAGCTGAAAATTACAGGCCAGGAAGTTTGACATGCGTTGCATGTAAGCTTTGGAAAGGTCATTCCACTGAAGCTCAACTTGTAGTATTCCAGCAATATGTAGCAGATATCTTGGATTCAGGTGGTCAAATGGACTGTATCGCGATTGACCTATCTAAAGCATTTGATACGGGGGATAATGGGAGACTACTGGCAAAAATGAGTGCAATTGGACTAGACAAAAGAGTGGCTGGATTGGTTGCTATATATCTAGAAAATAGATCTCAGAGAATTAGAGTAGGTGAAGTTTTATCTGACCCTGTAATAATTAAGAGGGGATTTCCTCAGGGCAGTATTATTGGACCTTTCTGTTTTCTTATATGTATAAATAATAAGAGTAAAGAAGTGGAATCAGAAGTAAGCTTTTTTGGGGATGATGTTATTCTGTATAGAGTAGTAAATAAGTTACAAGATTTTGATCAACTGCAACGTGATCTCTATAATGTTGTGAGATGGTCAGCAGGCAATGGTATTTTAAAAGTCAGGTTGTGAGTTTCACAAGTAGGAAAAGTCCTCTCAGTTTTAATTACTGCGTTGATGGGGTGAACGTTCCTTTTGGGAATCATTGTAAGTATCTAGGTGTTAATATAAGGAAAGATCTTAATTGGGTTTATCACATAAATGGGATTGTAAATAATGGGTACAGATCTCTGCACATGGTTATGAGGGTGTTTAGGGGTTGTAGTAAGGATGGTTCCAGTGTATGGGACCCTTACTATGATTACTTGATTCAAGAACTGGAAGAAATCTAAAGAAAAGCAGCTCGATTTGATATGGGTGATTTCCGACAAAAGAGTAGTGTTACAAAAATGTTGCAAAATTTGAGCTGGGAAGAACTGAGAGAAAGAAGACGAGCTGCTCGACTAAGTGGTATGTTCCGAGCTGTCAGCGGAGAGATGGCGTGGCATGATATTAGTAGACGAATTAGTTTGAGTGGCGTCTTTTTAAGTAGGAAAGATCACAATATGAAGATTATATTGAAATTCAAGAGGACAAATTGGGGCAAATATTCATTCCTGGAAGGAGAGTTAGGGATTGGAATAACTTACCAACGAATATGTTCAATAAATTTCCAATTTCTTTGAAATCATTTAAGAAAAGGCTAGGAAAACAACAGATACGGAATCAGCCACCTGGGCGACTGCCCTAAATGCAGATCAGTAGTCACTGAGTATTGACTTGAGCATACAGCCGTATGAGTGCGACGGTTGCTTCTCCAATCAACTACGTCTATGTCCATGCACAAAGGCAACGTGCTCCACCTATTTGTTTATATCAGGATTAAATTCTAATGAAAAGACATATAGCCTGTAGCCTTGTGTTCATATCCAACGGTCTGCAGTCAGCTACTGTATAAGATGACTATACTCGGAGAAGTAAAAGTAAGGATTAGAGCCTCCACAGGTAATTCCAACCGGCCGGGATTCGCTGGTGTGTGCAAAGAAGAGGGACTTGTAAGGAGACAGTAAATTGAATTGTGTGTGTAGATTTATTGGGACATCATGATATAAACTAGAGTATCAGAAGAAGACGGAGTTTTATACGTAACGATATTACCAGTCAGTCTGATTCATAAGAATGTGCAGCTAATTTTAAGACATCGTTCTCGAAACACATTGTATGACGTCTCTCAGTGTGGACTGGTAGCGGCTATCGCTGACTAGTCTCAACAACAGGATTCAATTTATTTGAAAGTGGATTGTAGGGCAAGGGAGTCCAGAGGACAGCTGAAGTGGTCTCATTTGCCCCACTGGCTTCTGAACGAACTAAAACTTTGAAATGATATACTGATATCCGTGTAATAACGCTCCGGCAATGTTATTATTTCAGTTCCCTATAAACCCTTCGTACTAATGGTCAGAAATTACATAAGCAATACATACTGTGGACTGACATGGAGTGAAAATGTTTCGGAAGATGTTTGGGATAAAACACCAGCAGTCTACACATGATGAATTCTGGCATTCATCGTATTATAGCACTGAAAACATTACATTTCAGAATAAGGAATGCACTCTCTGGCGTCAACTGAAATATCGTCCGCGTCCGTAGCCTAACGGTTACTGTTATTAGCTCCCGTCCTAGAAGGCCCGATTTCCATTCCCCTACTGCAGGAAATTTAAGAATGGCAGGAGGCCTGGTATGTGGTTAAAATGGTACATACAACTCACCTCCAATTTGGGTGTGCCAAAAAGAGTAGCACCACCTGGGGATGAGGACACGAGTTTAAGTCAGACTCTTTGGCTGAATGGTCAGCGTACTGATCTTCGGTTCACAGGGTCCCGGGTTCGATTCCCGGCCGGGTCTGCGAATTTAACTTCCATTGGTTAATTCCAATGGCTCGGGGGCTGGGTGTTTGTGCTGTCCCCACCAAACTTGCAACTCACACACCACGCATAACACTATCATCCACCACAATAACACGCAGTTACATGTACCTCCACATAGCAGACGCCGCCCATCCTCATTGGAGGGGTTGCCCTACAAGGGCTGCACTCGGCTAGAAATAGCCACACGAAGTTATTATACTGAAGCATCCAGAGAACAAAAATTGACAATCGATAGAATAATTTTGATTGAAATCGGATTTTTCAATTCCTCCGTCCTTATAGTGAAAACTAATTTAATCCTTATCATATTTAACATTATTTCTGTAGAAGACATAGTAGTTATTACAAGATTTAACAAGAACTCCTCTTCGATTTTATAACATAATTGGCTGGAGAAACCTTTTTATTAACGTCGTGTACTTATGTAGCTATTTGCAAAAATACATATTTTATTCTTGTTTTATATAACCTCAGAATTAAGTGGATAATTCTGTTCAATAACCGGACGTAAAATGAGACTCACTTGCCACGCCCTGGTGGACGCTTTTGCCCCATTAGCAGAGGCACGTGAGTCCATGTGCTTAAAATTATTATCAATTTTATTACACTCATGTTTAGAGAAACTAGAACACGTTGAAAGACTAGATATATTCACAGAACCATATCGGCCTTCAGGTTGAAGGTCAACATCGATATCTCTGCGCACCACCACCGAGTGGTAAAATGTGCCTGCGGCTCTCATTGTCGCCATAAACCGAAGGTAAAGGACTTGAGCAGACGTTCAGGATACCTCGCAGACGTACAGTATGAGAGAACCGTGCCGTCAAACGAGTGAGTTTGTAAGAGGGCGCTTTATTGGCATCAGAGAACGTAATAAATCCATCTGGAAAATTTCTGTTCGTGTGGGACGAAGTGTTTCGGTAGTATAACAGGTGTGTACAGAATGGTTCAAAAAAGGCCGTAGAATACGACAAGATGAGTCTGGTCGTACCAACAAGTCCACCACCCGAGTAGATGGACGCCTCATCCGAATGACATTACAGGAGAGATTTGCATCCTCCTCGGCTCTGGCCCAACAGTGGAAAGTGTACCACATCCTACATTATCAGGAGTGACATTCCGTCATCGTTTATAAGGGGTCAGGATTACCGGCGCGAAGTCGACTTCTCCGCCTACCTTTGACTAATGTGCATAAACATGCTAGACTGCAAATGGTGTATGGAACGACGTCACTGGGGACAGGAAAGGCAGCAGACAGTGTTTTTGGAGGAATCCAGGTTCTGTTTGTTTGAAAATGATGGCCGCATTTTGATTTGCCGCAGACAGGGGGAGAGGCATTACATTAACTGCATTCGTACAAGACATACAGCGCCAGATCAATTCCTTATGGTGTAGGGTGCTATTGAGTACATCCACAAATCACAGCTAGTGCGTGTCCAGGGCACTGTGACCAGTTTGACCCACGTGAATGACATCCTGCAACCTGTAGCCATACCCTTTCTGCACGACACCCCAGACGCCATATTTCAGCAGGACAATGCTTGACCAAATGTTGTTGCATGAACACGCGCCTTCTTGTTGTTACAGGATGTCAGACTGCTGCCCTGGCCCGCCCAATCACCACACCAATCGGAAATGTGTGGGATATGGTGAAACGACGGGTGCGGCGCTGTGATCCAGTGCCAACCACCGAAGATGAACACTGGAACGAGGTGAATGCAGCATGGATGGCTATACCTCAGGACGCCATTCGCGCCTTATACGCGCCGACGCCGTCACGCAAGGAACAAGTTATCAGGGACAATGAAGGACCCATTGCTTCCTAGACAGCAGGACACATGCTGATCCTATAGTAGGTGAATAAATGCTAATCGTTTCTGCGGAACAAACTAATGAACATGTCCTATGAATATGAACTTCATATCTCTAGTCTTTCAAAGTATTCTGATTTATATGATCATTAGTGTACTTCAAAAATGCATAAATTGAGTTTAGTTCTTTTGATTCCTACGTGAGATTTAAGAACATGTTAAGTCACGTTTACTGTTTTATTACTAATTCCTAATAATTATTCCGGTCATTATGGCATACTTTGTCTGGTGACTGACATGCCACTCTCAACTATATGAGCTGATACTAACAAATGAGTTACCAGAATCAGATTTTTTGGTGCGTCTAAATTAAGGACTAAGAAGTGAACACCGGAAATCGAGTAGGAGGTAAAAACTTGCTGCCGGTCCTGGTAAGGAAGGATATTTGTATAATCCACTAGCTGCCATACATGATGTTGATGCGTTAAATTGCGTATACCCGCAGCAATATTTCCGTCTATCGGAGGTGAGGAAGAGAGAGCTAATCCAAATGAACTGTAGTGCACCGTTCTTGATCAAACGTTTACCGCGGTCAAATACTGCAAGAAATCAGTGCTATCTGCACAAATGTAGTTGTAGGGTGTGTGCTGTCTGTAATGTCGTTTGTTTTCGAAATTTTTTCAGATATTTATCGGTTTTAGGTTAACTCAATAACGTATCTGTGGTTTTTAGATTTCGTGTCTGTTTGTTTGTTAAACCATCGCGGCGAAACGGCTGGACAGACAATGACCAAACTTCATATTCATTAAATTTAAGAATCACTGAATAGATTGGTGTCATATAGGAAAATCAGAACAGATTTCTTCCATTTTCTCTTATGCCTTTGATTTTCTATAAAATTCGTTAACTATACGTGCCATATCCATTCATTTTAATGTGGTTTTTTGCTAGTTGCTTTACGTCGCACCGACACAGATAGGTCTTATGGCGACGATGGGATGGGAAAGGGCTAGGAGTGGGAAGAAAGCGGCCGTGGCCTTAATTAAGGTACAGCCCCAGCATTTGCCTGGTGTGAAAATGGGAAACCACGGAAAACCATTTTCAAGGCTGCCGACAGTGGGATTCGAACCTACTATCTCATGAATACTGGATACTGGCCGCACTTAAGCGACTGCAGCTATCGAGCTCGGTATTAATTTTAAACAATTGTTATGTACATTATTTCGTTTACTCTTCAAACGACGAAGAAAATGACTGTTTTCTGCAGGTTTCAATGTCTCTGGCTCCTTGCCTGCAGGGACATAACGTAATGGCATTTTCGTCATCATTCCTGTGAATTCGTTGTTGTTCCTTGGGTCCCATTCTGCATAATATTTGCTGAATACCGTTGGAGGTTACAATCGCCCTTGAATACCACTACGGGGGGCTGTTAATACCTGAACGGTACCTACTATAACGCACTGTAAGTTGTTTTCTGGCATTTGTTATAATTTTTACTGTATTTCTTTTCTACTTCTGTTTTCCGCTTCTATTTCATTCCTCTGCCTTGCCTCTTCAGGCTCAAGTAATAACACCATAAGTCATCTCTTTATCTGTTTACCTAAAATTTCCTGCACCTAAATTTATTCTTTGTTACCGCCTTCTTATATCCGTAACTCATGTGATCACAGTTTAGTGAGGGACATTTCATTTTCCAATACATCCACTTGGTATTTACATACATGTCCTATCCGTCTGTCCTCAATTATAATCCTATTTTTTATTAATTTCAACTTTTGTAGCTGTATTACTGTCTTACTAAATTATTTACCTACCTGTGTCGGTGGGAGGTAAAGCTACTAGCGAAAAAAATATTACTCCGTATGTATGCGATTGCTAATGCCGTGAACTGTTCACTCCTTCCCACTCCTTCCTTAAAGAAAAAAATCCAAGCGGTTCAAATGTATAAGGTTTTGGCCCCGGAAAATGTTGAAATGTGGAGGCAATTTCAATGACGGCGCAGACCTCCGTTTCGGGTAACTGCTGGTTAATCGGTAAGTCATATTACAAAACAGATTACACAACCACCGCTCGATATGGAGAGATCTTCAACTTTGGTCCAATGACTTATTGCCGTGTCTCTATTCTTTGTAAGTTAAATAGCGTTGTATTTCTGCATTATAATCAAATCTCTCCAACTCGATTGTGACTGTCATTAGGAAAATGGGCTTGTCTATATAAGGAAAAATCTACATCTCTATTTTGAGTGGCGGTTGGCAAGTGAGCCTGCCTTTATAGTGGAAAAACCCGATCTGGATTGTGAATGTGAGTAGAAAATTTGGCCTGCCATTGCAATTAAACTTCCCCAACCCTCATCTTACGACGGAAACAACGTATGGGCTCCTCCCCGTTTTATTCTTCGGATAGCGCTAAGAGATATGCAACTTAATATAATCTTACTCACTTCGTGTACAGTAATTTACGTATAAATCCGTATACAAGGTAGAATACGGCAGTGAAGCACGGGTACATTTTCTATTTTGTAATATTTCTTGTACGACAGTCAGGTATAAGCTAGAGAAACATTGTTACATTGATATCGTGGAATGGTTCCTGATTAGGTTCCTTACATATACATGTTTTCATGAATTGACTTACATCTTACGATGTGATATCGGTCACACCTTGTGCTCGCGCAGGAAGCACAAACAGTTGTCATTCGCTTCGTGAAATCGTTGTATCGCACATAATTATGTTTGAATCCATGAACCACCATTCTCTTGACCACATGTCCAAGTCCACTGTTTGATTCAGTACGTTTACACTCCATATATGGCGTAGAAATGGATCCGTATATGATCCCATTTAATCTTCCTTTCCTCAGGTGATCGAGCATTTTTTCCAGTGCATAGCAAACGGTGGACGGAGTCTGAATTCCACAGTTATTGTTATTTACAGAGCTACAGCAACAATCTCGATTGCGTGCTCAAAAGTTTTCAACTCCTCTACATTGAGTAAGATTCTTGGCACGCTGCGGCAAGGTTTCACGTTCCGCTTGAACTGAGGATCCTCGATCCTACATATATTATCCTAGGACCTTCATGTATACTGAAAACCACCTTTCGACGTGCATAGTACAGTTTTAAGATAAGAAGACTATGCCACCAACAGCGCTCAGATTATTCCTCAGTGCCGCATTTCACGAATACGACACTTATCAAGATTTTAACGTATCCATTAAGCTTTATCATACCAAAGCCCAACTTTACAGAAAGTGCCTCAACTTATGTACCAAGACAACATAAGACTATTACGCCGCCAACGCGCAGCAATCCTCATATATTTTATATAAACTATTTTAAATGTGTGTCGTGATACAAATTTTACCTAGTGTGTGTATATTGCTGCTATATGTGAATTTATTCTCCTGCTCGGTTTTTACGAAAGGCTGATTATGACATTGAAAATATGTCGAAACCGGTACCTTCACAAAAAATGTTGTAGTATAACTTATGTGCAACAGTTTTTTATGTATTGAAAAGGTGGATTTCCTTGCATTAAAATTACTTGTGTGCTCAAAAGTACGAATTATTTTCGCTTTAGGAATCCTGCTTTTATTTCCTCTAAAGTTCGAAGACCGAGCTCGATAGCTGCAGTCGCTTAAGTGCGGCCAGTATCCAGTATTCGGGAGATAGTGGGTTCGAACACCACTGTCGGCAGTCCTGAAGATGTTTTTTCGTGGTTTCCCATTTTCACACCAGGCAAATCCTGGGGCTGTACCTTAATTAAGGCCACGGTCTCTCCCTTCCTACTCCAATCCCTTTCCTGACCCATCGTCGCCGAAAGACCTATCTGTCTCGGTGTGGCCTAAAGCAAGTTGTAAAGTTCGTAGGTCATGTATATAAATAAAATCGTAACTACCGTGTGTCTGTACATTCACAATTTTGGCGAAATTTCCATGCAGTTATTCGTTTCAGGTTAATAATGACCATGTGCATAGTTTTCAGCTTTGGTGTCTGTCTGTCTGTCTGTCTGTCTGTCTGTCTGTCTGTCTGTCTGTCTGTCTGTCTGTCTGTCTGTCTGTCTGTCTGTCTGTCTGTCTGTCTGTCTGTCTGTCTGTCTGTCTGTCTGTCTGTCTGTCTGTCTGTCTGTCTGTCCTTCTATAACTTGAAAACTACTGGATATATTTGAACCAAACTTTATATTTAGCATCTACCTGTCCAAGGGTAGGTTTTAAGGTCAATACCATTTTAAATTCCCGAAATGGACAGAGGTTTTATAGGTAACCGTAATGGTGAATTTACTCTCCCACCATATATAAAGTACAAGACCAACCTGATTGGAATCGACCAAACTTGATGGAAATCCAATTCTAAATATTTTCTCATGTGCATTTTTTCAACAGGAGGATTAATAAGGGAGGTATCTTGAAATTTCGGTTTCTCAGGCTAAGTCCAGCTATAGTTTCCTTAAAGTCCTAAAATTTACCCTCATCTCCCAAAACCAAGATTGCCTTACAATCTGCCATACGAGCTGGAAAATTTACATTAAGCAAAATTATACGTTTTAGCCGGTAACCTACGGAAAACTGCCAAGATCTTTAAATATTTCACTTTTTATGCCGAATAATATCTAAATATAGGCAATTTAATGACGGTGCAGACCCTCGTTTCGAGGTATTTCGCGGCTAAACGGTAAGTCCTATCACAAAACGGATGGCACAATCTCCGTTCAATTCGAAGTGATCTACAACTTTGGTCCTGTGATATTTTGTCGTCTCCCTCTCTCTCCCGTATAGGATAGATTTTTCTGTATATTTCGATTGTTTGTAAATTTTGTGCTTTTTACAGGTGTGACACATTTATAGGAAATATAGAGTCATCGACTTTGGCACTCACATTGACACGACCAATGGCTATATGCGAACCAAATTTCATTATTCTAGCTTCCACATAAGTATGTGAAAAATAATGTAAAATGTTAGAAATGTACCAAAATTTCACCCCATTCAAATATCGTAACTCAATCGAACCCATAATTTTGGGAGATACGAGAAAATATTTAAACACCAAAAACGAAGAGCGATAAAAGGGACATCTGAGGGTGCAAACCGTTTGTTGATATGATCTACCATTTAGGAGCAGTAAATCTCGAAATGAAGGTTTTCACTTACAGCACTTACAAACGTGCCCATGCTTATCTGTCATCTATATAAATATAATCCTAACGACTGTGTGTCTGTACATTGACTATTTTGGCGGAATTTCCGTTCAGTTATCCGTTTCAGCTGTAATAATGGCCATCTACATATTTCTTAGCTTTGGGGTCTGTTTGTCTGTTTGTCTATTTGATTGTATGAGTGCTTATAACTTGAAAACTACTGAATACATTTCTACCAACATTAATATTTAGAATCCATCTCTCCTTGAGTAGTTTTTAGGGCGAATATTATTTCTGAATACCTAAATTTAGTGGGGTTTATCCGAAACCGAAACCATGATTTTGCACTCCCTCAAAATATGCACATTCGAAATTAATGGAAATCTTCAATCCTTAATAAAAATCAATTTTTAGCCTTTTTTCTCATGTGCATTTTTCGACAGGAGGATTAATAAGTGAGATATCATGAACGGTCGGTTTTGGAGGTTAAGTCCAGAGGACATAGCCCAAAAGTTGTTGCACTTGGAGCAGATTCCATATCTATATAAATAAAATCGTAACGACTGCGTGTGCCTGTACATTGACTATTTTGGTGAAATTTTCATATAGCTACCCGTTTGAGGGGTAATAATGACCATCTGCATATTTTTTCTGTAGTTTCCTGAAAGTCCTAATTTTTACCCTCCTCACCCAAAATCCATATTGCGGCATAATCTGCCAGACAACCAAGAATATTGAAATTTGTTAAAATTATAAGTTTCAGCTTGTAACGGACGGAAAACTTTCAAGATCTTTTTATCCCCGAAGAACATCGAAATATGGAGGCAATTTTAATGATGGTGCAGACCTTCGTTTTGAGGTATTTTGTGGGATAAACGGGAAGTCCTTTCACATAACGGATGGCACAATCTCCGTTCAATTTGAAGTGATATTCAACCTTGGTCGTATGTCTTTTTGTCTTATATGTATCCCTTATACGTTAGATTACACTCTATTTCTCGATTTTCAGTAAATTTGGACTTTTTACATACATAATTCATACTTTCAATCACTTACAGGAATTTACATGCATTATTCATACTTTCAATCACTTACAACGAAAGTTAGAATCATCAAACTCTACATGAACATTGGCCCACCCAGTACCCATATATGAGCCAAATGCTGTCACATAATTATCCGAAAAGTAATGCAATATAGGATAATCTTACACAAATTTCACTCTATGCAAAGTTTCTAACTCAATCTGTTCCATGAATAGACGAGATACGAGAAAATATCATAGGACGAGCCATTTAGGCCGCTAAATACTGTGTCTTATGGTACAATCCTTTGTCGATATGACGTACCGTTTAGCAGAAGTTAATCTGTAAGTGAAGATCTGCAATATTGTAAACATGCATATACTTTCGTACTGGTATTTCGACCTATATATATTTATTGATGTCGATTTGTAACGATCGAGAAAGTGTGTGTCTGCTATTGTAATTAGTGCTCCCCTCACTGACTTTGACTGGCAGTAGGGATGGGGTCCTTCTCCAACGCCTGTGTAACTGGCATTAGTAAGGAGGGCCTACCATTGTAATGAATAATTCACTTCTAGATTTGACTTGCAGAAGGCAAGGGAGCATGCATTTTTTCAATACTCTCTATCCGATTGTGCTTGGCTGTAGCCAGGGTGCCCGCCATCTAAAATGTGACTAGCATTAGGCATAGTGACCTGCTATTTTAATGGAAACTCACCAACTCTGTGTGACTGGCCGTAAGCTGGCTGGCAGAAGGAAAAAGGCCCTGTCATTATAATGATAACTGCACGACTCAGTTTTGATTGGTAGTAGGGAAGTTGCCTGCCATTATAATAAAAGCTCGTTAACTGTTTTCTGCCTGGATGTAGGAAAGGGGGCCTGCAATTATAATGTAATCTTCCCGAATCGATTGTGAATGGCAGTAGGCAAGTGAGCCTGCCGTTATCATTACAAATCGGCAACCCACACTTCACATTGGAAACAACGTATGGGGACCTCCGCATGCTATTTCTCGGATAACGCTAAGGGTCATGCAATAATTTAATACAATATTATTTACTGCACGAACTTTACTTCGGTATCCGTATACAATGTAGAATACCGTATCGAAGCACGGGTAAATTTGCTAGTCTAAAGATAATATTTCTCAAAATAATTTCGATACCATAGCTAGCACTAAGATAGGTTGCAGCGTGGAATAGTTTTGTGCTGCTTCACTATAGAATATAATGAGGTCTTTTATTTTGTACCGGGAATATGGATATAACCAACAAATCGGTAATTTTCTAGGAGAGAGGAAAATTATTTTCGAGGTCTATTTCGTGGCAAACACTACTTGAACGAATTGCATATTCAAGTGTAAAAACCACTTAAGGTTTTAAAAATAATGTAGGTAATTGAAGAGTTACGGTGGTAAATAATCTGCAAGTATGTCTTGCATTTTTGTATAACAGAAGAGAAATGTATACACACTCGGAACAAAAATATAGCAAATAATATTTGTGTATTATTAAAAATTACAACAATAATATGTGAAGAAAATAGTTTCAAAACATAGATGTTATTTCGTCTTTGGCCTTTATTTAAATGATCTATTACACCTGGTGATGAACTAACACAAGCATTGACAAAGTTCTGCTGGCTGTAAACCAGATTAAAGTTCATGTTTAAGAGTTAACATAACATCACAGCATATAGGCCTGATGATACACCTTGTTTTCACTGTTATATTACTTTTCAAAAATGTGTTGGTTACATCCTAATTCCGGGGAGGTCTTCAAATTTATATGTCGGTCTGATAGATGCTGCTGCTCTCTCCCTTATTCGTGCTCTGAAGGAGTTTGATGTCATTTGCACAGTGATTCCAAGGTAATTGAAAGAAGTAGCTAATCCTAGATTATTACATTATACAAGACAGGCAGGACGCACTAATGCTTTGAAGAGCTCTCGACAATATCAATTCCCTATAAGGTCAGAGCCAAAGCCTCGCATCTAGTGACAGAAAGTCGAAAGTGTTGCGCACGCGTTTTTGGCCTGAAAAGACTTCCATTTCAGAGCTTTGTGAGTGTATAACGTAGGCAATGGTTCACGGGATCATCGGTCATCTGATTTTGTTACCAAGATTGTCGCACTCACCATCCGTGTAATCAATGCCTGGAATTTATGGCATTTATGCGACGGATAAAAAAATCCTGACATCAAAATAATTGTTAAACAAATATCACTTCGGGGTCATATGAGACCCAAAATGCACAAGTAATCAACAACAAATAAATAAAAACTTTGGACTATTGTTGAAACGCTTAAGTTAGAGTGAGTAACAGTGAGATAATGCCAATTGGCGAACTTGTAGAAGTGATATTGTGATGTCCGTGTATGGGCGACCCCACAGATTGATTAGACGGTTATGAATATCGAAAATACCTGAAATTCCTATTAATCAAACATTAAAATCGGAAATTTGTTTTTGTTACAATTTATTTCAAGTCGCAAAGACACAGGTAGCTCTCATGGCGACGACAGGAAAGGAAATGCCTAGGTGTGGGAAGGAAGCGCCCGTGGCCTTAATCAAGGAAAAGCCCCAGCATTTTCCAGGCGTTAAAATGGGAAACGATGGAAAACCATCTTCAGGGCTGCCGACAGTAGGGCTCGAACCCACTAACTCCCGGATTCAAGCTCATAGGTGCGTTCCCCTAACTTCACGGCCAACTCAGCCATTAAAATTTGGAAGTTAAATCGATACAGTTGAAACAGAGTTGACGATATAGAATGTCGAGAGAACCATTGATTAATCCTATGAGCACACACCCTTTAACGAATTTAGGGTAATGCCCAGTATCCTTTAGACCCGTGTTCACCAATCGTAGTATAACCTTATATCTTCGTTTAAGGCTAAGAAAACCCAGTAAACATTTAAATTTATATTCACCAACAACATTAATTCAGATAATGGGTGTTATTTTCCCCCATTTTCCCCATGGCACTACAGCACTGAAGGGCCTTGGCCTAACAAGCGACCGCTGCTCATCCCGAATGCATGCAGTGTAGGAGATGTCGTGTGGTCAGCAAGACGAATCCTCTCGTCCGTTATTCTTGGCTTTCTAGACCGGGGGAGCTATCTCACCGTCAAATAGCTCCTCAATTGTAATTACCTAGGCTGTGTGGACCTCGAACCAGCCCTCAGATCCAGGTAATAATCCAGGACCTGGCCGAGATTCGATCCCCGGGTATTGTAACAGTTTAAATTTTACTGGAGAAAGAATGGCAGGTAAAATAGAAAAATCTTGCCTTTCAGTACAGCAGCTGGAAAAGAAAATCACAGCGACGAGGAATATAACCAAGATTATGCAATGAAACGTCCTATGTGGGTAAAAAGGAACGCGCTGCATACATTGAGGATAGCGATGACATTGATTTTGAAACATATTTTAGGTTTCGTTAAGCTTCGACACTGTCAATGTTATCCGTGATCGAACCTAACCTGGAATTCCCAACACAAAATTAGACCTAACATGATGGTGTTTGATGTGAAGCTAAGGAATATTGCCTTACAATTTGTGGGCTATAATTTTGTTTCTCATTCTCTTTTATGTTAATGCTTTCTGCCACCAAATTCAATAGCAGTTCATCACTTGGAATGTCATATTAGGCATCTTTGTCCGTTTCTTGTCAATAGCGGACATAATTTATCATAAATTATTTGCAAACACCGAACGTAATTAAAATGTGTTAACATTCCGATAGCACTTAGTCATTAGTCATTTGTTTTACGAGTGTCAAAAAGAAAAATATATTATTTTAATTAAAATTGAAGTGAGAATTTATTAATTTATCATATGCTTTACGTCGCACCTACACACATAGGTCTTGTGGCTACGATAATATAGGAAAAATCTAGGAGCGGGAAGAAAGCGGTCGTGGCTTTAATTAAGGTACAGCCTCAGCATCTGCCTGTTTTGAAAATGGAAAACGAAGGAAAAGCATCTTCAGGGCTGCCGACAGTGGAGTTCGATGCCACTATCTCTCAGATGCAAGATCATAGCTGCGCTCCCCTAACCACACGGCCAACTCGCCCGGTGACAGGAAAACTCAGATTAAAATAATAATGTTATTGGCTTTACGTCTCACTGACTAATTTTACGGTTTTCGGAGACTCCGAGGCACTGAAATTTAGTCCCGCAGGAGTTCTCTCACGAGCCAGTAAATCTACCGATATGAGGCTGACGTATTTGAGCACCTTCAAGTACTACGGGACTGAGCGAGGATCGAACCTGACAAGTTCGGGTCAGAAGGCCAGCGCCTCAACCGCTTGAGCTACTCATCCCGACTAAAATCTAAGTTTTGGTAAATCGAGATAAAGAATTGTGTGGTGAATACAGAAGTGAGCGAGTCAATAACATTTTCTGAGGTTTTGAAACCTACGATCACAGCAAAAGAAACGACGTTGGTGAATACGAGCGTTAGACGATACACATGGAGTGACATCTGAGAAACATTTGTATCCCTGGTTAGACATAGCATTGATGTCTTCTGTTATGGGCTAGAACTTTTTTTTTTTTTTTTTTTTTTTTTTTTACTTTTATGAAATTGTCTCATCCTCGCCCTTGACTCCGTCGATTTGAAAGTGACTGAGGTATGAGCAATATTAGTATTTTAATATCATTCTTTATGCAAGACCGCTTGTGGCCATGATCGTTAAGACGTTGGAGCCTATATGGTCTGACACCGTGGTTAGCCGGTTTGAGTTCAGTCAGTAGAAAATATTTCCCCTTCTGAATGTTGATCGGCAGGAAGAAAGAAGTGGTGGTAGGCTATACAAGTTCTAATCAATAAATTGTGTGCCAGAACATTCATTAAATTCCAAACCTCTCTGTAGTGTTCATATGGAGTGAGGGCATATTACCCTGTTGATCATGATTAGTCCGTCGGATGGAGACGTAAAGCTTTGAGCACTCATCTTGCTGTTATTCGACGGGAGTAAGCTACGTGCCGACACTGGGTTTCAGCCTCTTCCTATCCCATCATGATCACCATCCCACATCCAGACACGCAGGTCTCCTATCAGTGTCATATAGAAAGACCTGCACCAGGCGACCCGAAAATGTCATCGGACATTCCCGGCACTAAGACAGATTCTCGAAAAATGGATCTGCTTCCTGGCATCCGTACAGGGCAGGTTAAATAAATTCCCTAGAAAAAGTTCAAAGAAGAGCGGTTGCATTTCGTAAACGGGAATAGGAGGAATGCCATTAATTGGGAAATTCTTGAATCTAGCAATGGAACCTCCCTTGTACTAATCTAGAAATGAACACAAGCATACAATTAGGGACGGAAACCAGCATACGGATGTAGGCAAGTTTTCTTTCTTAAACAGGACCATAAGGGATTGCAGTAAATTACCTGCAGAAGTCCTTGATAGATTCCCCTCGCGTATCAATATATTTAAGAAGATCGTTAGTGCTGGTGTAAGGTGAAAAGTAAAAGTTGTCAATGACCGGCACTGAAGTTGTAATTTACTGCTTGACTTTCCATTGAATTGTTGGCTGTACACTCGTTCTTATAGTTGTTGTTGCTGTTGTTGGTTAATTATATATTAACTTTACCTTATTATGACTTGTAATGTTAAGCTAGTAGCAAACTCAACCTACAATATTGTAAGCCGGTGTGTGTGAAATTGTATGTGATGTTGATGGATTTAGAATGTTAAATCAGTAGTATTTCTTGTAAATATGTACTTTCCAAGCAATTGCTTTTTATATTCTTGTTATTGTAATTGTTTCTGTTGCTTAGGGTAATTATGTTTTAACGTTACTTTATTATCACACTGTAAATTACCATGGTCACCGGGATATTTTCCAAGTTTGATGTATTTGATGATAATAAAAGCCACGCGATAAATAAAATAAAATTCCTTACTCAGCCAGTCTCTGTCGCACACATAGCGAAAGTCAGTTAAAGTCAATTAGTGTGGGCAATACAGTGGGCTTGGATTGACTGATAAGTAATTTCAACTT
This sequence comes from Anabrus simplex, assembly GCF_040414725.1. Lineage (NCBI taxonomy): Eukaryota > Metazoa > Arthropoda > Insecta > Orthoptera > Tettigoniidae > Anabrus > Anabrus simplex. The sequence goes on from NC_090269.1 coordinate 415,234,477, forward strand.
CTAGTTCAATGAGGAAAGCAACGGGTAAACTACTCGGCCTTCATTTCTCTAGTAAACCTTTAAAGTAACCAGTGGTGGAGCCTTTGAAAATACGACTTGATTTCAGCCTAAGTACAAAACATATATTTATTTATTTATTTATTTATTTATTTATTTATTTATTTATTTATTTATTTATTTATTTATTTATTTATTTATTTATTTATTTATTTATTTATTTATTTATTTATTTATGTCTTTCTGTACATGGCGGGGCTCAGGCTATGAAGCCTGCTATTATGCCAAACCATATAATTGTACACCTGTGTAAACAGAACATTATAACTACTTAAAATTTAAAAAAAGTTTAATATAAATTAAAATTAACATGAGATGTAATTTAAGTGAAAATGTAAAGTATCATAATTTGTTTTTAACATTTTAAATTGAATTTATAGTATTTACTATTATTAAAACTATACCTCGAAAATTGTCAATGTTACTAATCTTATATTTACACTTTATTCATTAGACTTAATCTAACATTTGAGGGTACTTCTTGGAGTAAATTATTCTGATTGTAGATAAAAGTTCCAGCACATTCTTTTAAATACCTTTAGGTTGCTTATGTCTCTAATTTCAGCCGGGAGGGAATTCCAGGAACGTATGGTCCTCGGTACAAATGAGTTGTTATACATCCTACTGTGGTGAATGGGGATGGACAACAGGGATCGTGTTGATGACCTTGCGGGTGTTCTGCCTGAGGGAGAGAGGTAGCTGAAATCTGTTCTCAGGTAGTCTGGTTTACCTGTTCGCAGTATTTTGTGCAGAAGGGAAACGGCATGGTGCTTGCGTCTATCGCATAATCTTAACCAGGACAGCTGATGGAGGAATGGGCTGATGTGGGAATGGAGCGGAACATTTAGAATGAATCGAATGCAGGCATTATGCTCCCGTTGAAGTTTGGAACCAAGTGAATAACTTATGTTATTATAGACTACGTCACCATAATCAAATATTGGTAGAATTAGTCCTTGAACGAGCAGTTTCCTGGTTTTGACAGGAAGAAAGTCCCTCAGTTTGTACAGTGAGTGTAATGAGCCGAATACACGTTGACAAATTTTTGTTACGTGCTCTGACCAACTTAAATACTTATCAAAAATTATCCCAAGGTTCTTAACGGAGTCTTTCAGTGTTATAGGTGTTTCATTGATCTTGATAACCGGTATATTGATACTTTATAATTTGGCATGCGCTTTTTTAGATCCTATTATGATGGATTGCGATTTTAATGGGTTTACCTTCAGACAGTGGCTACTAGTCCATTCGTTAATGTTAAATAGGTCTTCGTTTAGTTTCATGGTTGCTTCTTGTATGTCATTCGGCTTGGTATGAATATACAATTCGATATCGTCAGCATAAAAGTGATATTTACAGTTCGTCAGTTGTTCTGATAGGTCATTCATGTATAGGGAGAACAGAAGCGGTGATAACACCCCACCCTGTGCTACCCTCATCTCAGTATTTAGCCATCTAGACATATTGTCTCCCACTGACACACATTGTTTACGTCCACTGAGATAGGAACGTATCCAGCATAATACATTATTAAAAAATTTCATCGCTTCTAATTTGGCTAGTAAAATGTCTTTGTCTACGCAGTCAAATGCTTTTGTAAGGTCGAGAAGAATTAGAATTGTCATTTGTCCGTTATCCATTGCTAGCTGAATGTCGTTAGTTACTTTTACCAATGCTGTGTTGGTACTGTAATTCGATCTGAACCCTGATTGATATCTGTCGAGTAAGTTATGATGTAAGAGATAGTCTGTCATTTGTTTATGTACTAGTTTTTCCAGTACTTTTCCTAGTACAGGGAGGATACTAACAGGCCGGTAATCGTCAAAGGTTATAGGGGTACAATTTTTCGGCAAGGGTCTGATGATGGCATTTTTTCAGTTCTCAGGAAAGATTCCCGTCATAAGAGAGGTGTTAATAATGTGCGTTATTGTAGGAAGAATGATGTCTAGAATTTTTCTTAAAAGGGACAGGTTCATTCCGTCGTGTCCGGTAGACCCTGATTTTATGTCATTGAGGGCGCTCTTTACATCACCTGGAGTCACATGAGAGAAGTAAAATGTTTCTCCACCATGCTTTCTCTTTGAAGATATTTTGTCAATAGTGGCTCTCTTGGTATTTCCGTTCGTCTGGACGTTTCTTGACCTAAATTAATTATTCAGATCGTCCAAAGGTACATTACAGTTACTATCCTTTGTCTTTGTTTTATTTAGACCCATATCGCGGAGGGTTTTCCATACAGCTGCAGAGTTATGTGTATTTAAAACTTCGTACGAGTAGCGTATTTTAGCGTTTCTTATCATCTGCGTTGTTTTATTTCGGAGTCTTTTATATTTCTCAAAATTGTCCTGTGTTGGATATTTCACATAGTAGCTATAGGCCACGTCTCTGTCTTTCATATAATCACGAATTTCTTGATTGAGCCAAGGGTTAGATGGTCGCTTTTGAACCCGAGTGACTTAGGCCCATAATCAATCATGATTTGATCGGTAAAATAATATGATACATTTATTGAAATACAGAGGAGTGTATTTGAAAATATTTCGTTTATGTAATGTTGAAATCAGAGCGAAGGAAGGACGACAGACTGGAGCCTGACGGATTAGCTCAACCCGACAACTTTTAGCTACTTCACAGCAGGGAATATCATTAGTTGGCGTACAAGGAAATACAGAGTCCACAAATAAGTCTTGGTCAGAAATAGGAAGGGGGGAGAGTCATACAAAGAAAACCCACCACATGAGTAAGACCTTGGGATATTTTTGGTAGGACGGAAATTCCATGACCTCATGGAAAAGTACAGCGGCTGAGTGTACGTTCGCTAGCCTAAGTTCGAGCAGGTGGAGATTTAAAGCACGTGACCGCTTGCCGGCCAATAGTAAAAATTTGATGGGAGACTCAGTGATACCATCTTAAGGAATGATGGATGAGATATTTTCGTAACTACAAAAGTAATCAGTAATAAATTAGTATGAGTACGCGGATGGATGTAATGAATTTATTAGATGTCACGCATGGAAAAATAATCAATACTTATTGGCAAATTAATTAAATTGAAGGCTGGATTTCTTGGAAACCGGACAGCTTGAATCTCATTGGCTGAAAGAAGACCACGTTGTCAGAGACGCTTACGAAGGCGCGAAATGTGAGGAGCTAAATCCACCCATATCTCCTAAATCTGTGATCACCAGGAGTTCATATTTTATCCAGCAGATATGCTAGCGGAGTGGATTAATTTGATGTAAATTTTAACTTCCAATTCGGAGTGCAAGTACCGATATTAAAAATCCACCCCCTCCCTAAGGGGCATGACGTCAACAAATCCGCGGGAAAAAGGCTTCATCCATATATACGGAGCTGAATTGACGGTCGCCAGCCACTTGTCTTGAATCGTTGGAGCTGAATTGACGGTCGCCAGCACACGTGAATTGAATATCGGGAGTTGAACTGTTGGTCGCCGGTAACTTATAATTCTACGGACGTACAGTCATTTAATGGCGCGAGCATCCGCCAGTGTTTGTAAAGTGTGATCGCGCTCAAGCAACATGTTAAATCTGGAAATAGTTAACGTAGAATAGTGTTTTTTATTTATGAATAATCAGTGACGTAAAGTAATTACCCTGCAAGAGAGTAGTATAAAATATATCACCATAAGTACGTACATAATAGACTGTGTGACGAACAGTACTTTAAGGAAGTAGTAGCCTGTACTTAGCTATACCGAACCGATGTCATGAACACGTCAAGAATGCCGTATAAATCGGGCGTATCGCGGCGGGCGTAATAGTTGACACCACGTCGTACGTGTCCAGGTCCATTGTGCGGTAGGTGGACGAAGATTAAATAGTGTAAATATATTAAATTCTTGGGTCTAGGATAGGAATTTGTTGTATCCAAATTAAAGTATACAGTGTTAACGTAGTAAATGGTGAAGGTTTGTGGTAATCAAGATATGAGTGTAAAATAATAATGCGCCAGGAAATCTTTTGTGAAACTACGCCATCAAGGATGGAGGAGTAAAACGCAGAGAGGGGCTGGATGAAGCCTCTCGTCTGCAAAGCTGCAATGGAATACCGATAACTAAGATGAGTACTAAACTGTAAAATATATTTGGGAAATGTTATCGTGATGGGAAAAATGGGAATAATTTGGTCATACTTGGTTACCTTCTGTAACAAGATGGGTCGCTTAACGACCCCATCCTAAATTTGTAGCACGGACAGTAGTAAATCATAATAATGTAAATAATCGGGTCTTTTATGTATTCAGTTTGTTGGAGATGTAAATTTGTATATATAGTGTAGTACGTTAAGTCATGCATGCATTCATTATTTTCTTTGTAGTCGATAATTTTCTTTACATTTGATTTTGATTATGCTAGTTAAATAAGACCCGATATGTGCTTTTATGTTTTGTCATTTTAACGAGCCATTTAATGACATGGAAGGAAAATCCAGCTTCGCCATACCAAGTGTGTTTTGTTGAAATTAATATGGTCATATTTTCAAAGTGAAGTTGTTAAATTTGTGAGATGCGATTAATATAATATTTCCAAGTAAATCATATCTGGAGTGTTTAGTGCCAGAATAAATCGACTTTGTAAAAGGGGTTATGCGTTAAACATAATAAGAGTGGACTACCGTATTACAGGCGAAATTATTATTTTTTTAAATATTAATAATAATAATAAATAATATAACTACTTTTTTTTTGTGAAGATATTTTTTTTAATATGATTTGGAGATAATAATAATTTATGTGATCAAGTGTTGAGTTTATTGGGAATCATTTAATGACGGGAGGTCGTTTTAATTTGGAATTAAAGTGCGTGATAACTTAATTTGATCGATTAATAATATTGAAATGTAGATCGGTGTTAATAATCCGTACATGTTAATGAACGTGTGGTTTAAATTACGGTCCAAATTTTTTTTTTACGTATAAAGGTCGCGTTTTGAAGTTGCGATTCATTAGCCGGAACATGTAGTGCTAATATTACGAGACCATGATTGTCAAATTTTGGTAAATATAATTTCAAGATGTTACGATTATTTGTGGAGAATGAACTAAGGCATAGATCCAAATGAGATAGAAAATGTGAAAGAATTTGCAGTCAGATAATAAAAGGTCGTACGATGTCCGAAATGAATAAATAAGTCAGTTGATAATTCTGTGAGGAATAAATAAATGAATCGAGGAATATTGAGATAGAGAGGAAAATAAATTCCGTACGAGAGACACTTAGGATATTGATATGAGTGTAAAATGTACGGGCAGTGTCACAGAGAAATACTGAGTTACGCAGCGGGTAGAATTCGAACCCGTGACAGCATGTACGAAATAAATAGACTGCACAGTTATTCGTTGAGATACAACGGATCTAAGGATAATGAGAGTTCAGATTCCACAGAAATGGTCGTATATTGTATTCATTGTAATAACGAGTGAGGACAATCATGATGTCGTGATAATAATAATAATAAATATTGCAGATAAAGGATTGGACCGCCTTAATTAATTGAGCGTTGATAACGATGTTAAACGGGAATCTAAATGATAATATGCAACCGATAATAATAATAACAATGTAAGGACGATGTTAAATCACCGCGGTCGGATTAATAATAATTGTCATAATAATAACTGTAATGATGTCGTTGGTTGATCAGTGAATTAATTCGTAATTGCACCGATATCTTAATATATATGTTTTGGCGGAAGTGACCGGTCCATTAATAATAATAACCTTTTAAGTGACGTGAATAATAATAATATCTTGGGTCACCTATTCATTAATAATAATAATAACCACGAGAGGGATATAATAATAATAATAACAGTAATAACCATTTGTGTTTGCATCCCGCATAATAATGACGATATTAATCAAACGTGACAGTGCCAGGAACCGTTGAATAATAATAATAATAATAATAATAATAATAATAATAATAATTTCGAGGATGATAATTTTGTGGATTAAATTATTTGGTGACGATATCCCTCTATTCGTATGTTGAATAATGAGAGTGATAATATTAGAATCATTTTTTTTACCGCGTTATTGTACGGTTTCCGTACGGGACGATGTTACAGTCATACTTGCGTGTTTGTTTACTTCGCTCGCGATGCGAGGGGGGTCACTGGCACGGTATTTCCTACCGCTTCTCGTTATCTCATCTGTGTCAGTAGTCTACTGAGGCTAACTGGTGACAATTCAGATCACATGTAAATAAAATGTAAATGCTAATTCATTGGTATGGTACCAGCTGGATATCGTAAGATAGGAACTGTCCGTGGAATCCAGTTTTCGCACTTCACGAGAAACATTACCCAGTCCGAGTACCGGTCTCGGAAAAATGTACATAGCCGGAGTACATCATCTTAGTTAAATCGGGAAGCCGACCGTAACATGGGTTATGCTCGGGCTCCCGATAGAAGGAAGCTATATCCTTGAGTAACGGTTCGATTCAAATGGAATCGATCCGTAAATTATACCTCCAAAATGTCATTTTATTTCAGAAGCAACACAGCAAGATATTGATACCACTTGCGGTATGGCAAGTGATTTATATATGTAACATGTGTGTAAATTCAAATATTGTTGCCACGTGTATCAAAGTTTTATACGTCAAATGGCGTAATAAACCGCTCCTTCTGGCAAATTATTTCAAAGGAAACCACTCTCAAAATCTTTTTATTGTAGTTAGATGATGCCCTTTTTAAAGTAACAGTCACTTCCTAGTCCTATCATGGAGTCCTTAAATTCAAGTTTACAATCGAGCCTTCCCCCTTTTAATTTTAAGTTGCTCCGTTCATCCCCGTGTTCTATTATGCCGTTATATTTATATTTGATGATTTAAATAATGAACCGACACCCCTGAGATAAATGCTAGTCTGGGACTCGGGAGGTGGACGTCTGCAAAATGGCTGGCCCAAAGTGGGGCTTTAAGAACGGCAAAGTGTTGCTTTAAGAACGGCAGAGAGGCCAATATCATTGCTAATCAATTGTAAAATTTTTATATTTTTATACTTTTTTTTCCAAATTTTATATTTTTAATTTTTGATTTTTTATTAATTGATGACCGCATCACGGTCAAGTGTGTGTTCACTTGTAACGTAATATCATGCTAGAGTAAGGTTAGTTTCGAACGGAGCTAGATTTGACTAGTTTATTAATATAATCCATTGCTAATCTCTTCAAGTTTGGCAATGATTCAAAATTCAATAAGCTCGAAGATTTGATGTTTCTCTTTTCCCATATGGAATTTAATATTATTTTGGTAATTCAGGACTCCATTTAAATGTCAGTGGACATGAGATGAATATTATAAACAGCTGTTTAGGAAGGCTTGAAATGGTAAAAATATTACTGAGCACCAGTTCAAGTTGTTATTTAAAAAGAGGTTGAGATGGTATAAATTAAAATTAACGTATTTCAGGGCAGGAGATTTCCAACTTCATCGTTGTTTTTTTTTATGTTGTTGTTGTTGTCATATTGGAGCGGTTTATTGTGAAATCTTAGGCACAAGCCAGCATTCAAGTTGAATGACCGGCAAATGTAAACAAGTTTTAAAGTCAAAATTTTTTTTTGTTAAATGAAAGTTAGTGTAGGGGTATAATGTCATAGGATAGGGCCTAGACCCAATAGCGTATTCCTTCGTGTGCAGCAAGGTGAGAGGCCGATCGGCCCTTTTGCTTTCTCAAGAAAAGTTATAATGTCTGACGACGGTGGGGAGCAATCCCAGGACATATTGGTAGGACAGGGAGAGATGAAAGCTCTCACGTTAGAGGAATTAATACGAAATTTAACTCTGAATGTTGAACAAATGCGGGCCGATAGTGTTTCGGATAAACAGGAAATTATTTATAAAATAGACAAAGTACAGGCCGATAGTGTTTCTGATAGACAGGAAATTATTTATAAAATAGACAATGTACAGGCCGATAGTGTTTCTGATAGACAGGAAATTATTTATAAAATAGACAAAGTACAGGCCGATAGTGTTTCTGATAGACAGGAAATTATTCAACAAATGAAGGTTAATAGTGTTTCATTAGAGAACAAAATAGACCAGGTACAGGCTGCGTGCGAAGTTAATAAAACAGAACTCAAGGCACAAATAGATGCAGTTCAGGCCGCGAGCGTAGCGATGGGACAGGAACTTAGGGACAAATTAACTCAAGTCCAGGAAGCATGTCACTTCGCGAAAGACGAATTAAAAGTGCTCATGGATGCGTACATTACCATCGTTAATGAAAAGGTTGACCGCGTTAGAGATGAGGCTCAAATGGAACGCGCAGAAATTAAGGAAAAATTGAACGCTAGTGTCAAGGAACTCGCCGCTCTACGATTAACTGACAGAAAAGACATAGAATCACACATAGAGGAAATTCGGGATGAGTGTAGGAAGGAGAATGACATCGTCCGGGGACAAGTAGAAGAAAAATGCGCGCAGATAGCTGGCACCTTGGACAAGCATGACAAGGGCATGAACGAGTTACGTGGGGAAGCCGCACGTACACTTGTCATCGTAGCAGGACTGAAAAACAAAGTTGAAGAACTAACTGTAAATTTAGAAGACCGTAGCCAGAGAATAACTAAGTGCGTTATTCCAGCGGACGGAAGACTTAATTGAACAGGGCCAATCATTCGCCGACACGGAAGTTCGCTTATTAGAACAATGCAAGGCGTATAATGGGCAAAATTCCGGCACAAAAGAAATGTCAAGTTGTAATCCCGACGGAATGGATGACATGCGAAAAGACTTGGAGATGTTGAAGGCTAGGTTGGAACCATCAGCATCTAGCCAAGATTTTAACCTCCAATATCGCGAATACGAAACCCATGATAACCAGGGGATTCATAAGAAAGGAGGCCTATCCCATGCTGATACACACGGTTTCAAGTTTGAAAACAGAGATGGGTCGTCTACGTCATCAAATGCTATCCCGACATCGGTGGTACACGTCATTAAGTTGTCTGATGACAAGCCACCAAAGTTCGATGCCCGTGGGCATATCACCCCGAAAGGTTTCATCCGGGAAATCGCCGGTTATATAAATGAGAATAAAATACCAGTAGAGCGACAACTGCGAACGGTCGAGAAATTCCTAGACGGAGCACCAGCTGTATGGTTCAGGGCTTTCTTGTATACTTTTGAAGATTTTGAAGGATTTCGGCGGGCTTTTCTCCAAAAGTTCTGGAGTATTCAGGAACAGCAGGAGTTAAGGCTGGAAGTATACTCCAGACGATATTCGACATCTTCACCCACGAAATTCTCTGATTATTTTGTGGCACAATTTCACAAGCTACGGGAGCTTGATAATCCAATGAGCGAAACAGAATTGATTAGCGCCATTGGAAAGCAATTGCCATTCGAGGTCCAACGAATGATGATAGCGTCAAATGTCCAGACAGCTGTCGATGCGGAGGCTTTATTACGTCAATTAGACCTCACAACGCATCATTCGAACCCGAGACAAATTAGGAGCAGGGACCAACAGGTGAACAACATCGAACGGACAATCGAACCGAAGACCACTAGTACGAAGAACCAGGGAACTAGTACTGATCCGGAACCTCGTCGAACATATAATACGGAGTGGAAGCCGCGACAATGGACGAGACCAAGGAATTTTGCGGAAGGCAACCAGCAAACCAACCAAGGGAACTTTCGAGCCGACAGGGGATACCGTGGATTCCAGAGAAGTAATTATAGGCCGTATCCAGCTAGGAATCAAGGGAACCCGAGATATTACCAGGGAGGATCTCGTCAGGAGAAGGATGACAGATACCAAGAGTCTAGGCGGTACATAGAAGAGCTGAACAAGAGAAAATGGAAGGAGGCGATCCATGATCGGGGCCGTGATGAGGAAGCGACAGGAGCGGAGAGCTTGCAGTTCCAAAGAGCAAGGAAAGGGGGCAGCGACTTGAACCCGAATGCACCGACGTTCGATTCGGGACAAGGAAACAAAGAGATGTGACTAGAAGCAGAGGATGAACGAGAGGAAGCAGATGACGAGCCGGAAGAAGATGATATCGAAGAAGAGGATGAAGAAGATGACGGAAGGGAAGAAGAAGTCCAAGTAATCCATACACCAATTGAAGCAAGGCCATGTCCAGAGTGTGGAGGGATAGACAGAGACGTGCAGGAATTTGTCAATGCGATCCATGATATCGAAAGACAGAACGAGGAGTTAAGGGTCAGGAACCAGATGTTGAGAGACGAAATCAATAGCCGTCGCAGAACAGAGGATCCAATGTCAAATCATGATAGTGATGATATGGACACATCATAAAAAAAAAATCTCTCATGATGCTCACTAGATTTTTTTTTACCTGGGCAAGAGGAAGATGAACCCGAGTGACTTAGGCCCATAATCAATCATGATTTGATCGGTAAAATAATATGATACATTTATTGAAATACAGAGGAGTGTATTTGAAAATATTTCGTTTATGTAATGTTGAAATCAGAGCGAAGGAAGGACGACAGACTGGAGCCTGACGGATTAGCTCAACCCGACAACTTTTAGCTACTTCACAGCAGGGAATATCATTAGTTGGCGTACAAGGAAATACAGAGTCCACAAATAAGTCTTGGTCAGAAAGAGGAAGGGGGGAGAGTCATACAAAGAAAACCCACCACATGAGTAAGACCTTGGGATATTTTTGGTAGGACGGAAATTCCATGACCTCATGGAAAAGTACAGCGGCTGAGTGTACGTTCGCTAGCCTAAGTTCGAGCAGGTGGAGATTTAAAGCACGTGACCGCTTGCCGGCCAATAGTAAAAATTTGATGGGAGACTCAGTGATACCATCTTAAGGAATGATGGATGAGATATTTTCGTAACTACAAAAGTAATCAGTAATAAATTAGTATGAGTACGCGGATGGATGTAATGAATTTATTAGATGTCACGCATGGAAAAATAATCAATACTTATTGGCAAATTAATTAAATTGAAGGCTGGATTTCTTGGAAACCGGACAGCTTGAATCTCATTGGCTGAAAGAAGACCACGTTGTCAGAGACGCTTACGAAGGCGCGAAATGTGAGGAGCTAAATCCACCCATATCTCCTAAATCTGTGATCACCAGGAGTTCATATTTTATCCAGCAGATATGCTAGCGGAGTGGATTAATTTGATGTAAATTTTAACTTCCAATTCGGAGTGCAAGTACCGATATTAAAAATCCACCCCCTCCCTAAGGGGCATGACGTCAACAAATCCGCGGGAAAAAGGCTTCATCCATATATACGGAGCTGAATTGACGGTCGCCAGCCACTTGTCTTGAATCGTTGGAGCTGAATTGACGGTCGCCAGCACACGTGAATTGAATATCGGGAGTTGAACTGTTGGTCGCCGGTAACTTATAATTCTACGGACGTACAGTCATTTAATGGCGCGAGCATCCGCCAGTGTTTGTAAAGTGTGATCGCGCTCAAGCAACATGTTAAATCTGGAAATAGTTAACGTAGAATAGTGTTTTTTATTTATGAATAATCAGTGACGTAAAGTAATTACCCTGCAAGAGAGTAGTATAAAATATATCACCATAAGTACGTACATAATAGACTGTGTGACGAACAGTACTTTAAGGAAGTAGTAGCCTGTACTTAGCTATACCGAACCGATGTCATGAACACGTCAAGAATGCCGTATAAATCGGGCGTATCGCGGCGGGCGTAATAGTTGACACCACGTCGTACGTGTCCAGGTCCATTGTGCGGTAGGTGGACGAAGATTAAATAGTGTAAATATATTAAATTCTTGGGTCTAGGATAGGAATTTGTTGTATCCAAATTAAAGTATACAGTGTTAACGTAGTAAATGGTGAAGGTTTGTGGTAATCAAGATATGAGTGTAAAATAATAATGCGCCAGGAAATCTTTTGTGAAACTACGCCATCAAGGATGGAGGAGTAAAACGCAGAGAGGGGCTGGATGAAGCCTCTCGTCTGCAAAGCTGCAATGGAATACCGATAACTAAGATGAGTACTAAACTGTAAAATATATTTGGGAAATGTTATCGTGATGGGAAAAATGGGAATAATTTGGTCATACTTGGTTACCTTCTGTAACAAGATGGGTCGCTTAACGACCCCATCCTAAATTTGTAGCACGGACAGTAGTAAATCATAATAATGTAAATAATCGGGTCTTTTATGTATTCAGTTTGTTGGAGATGTAAATTTGTATATATAGTGTAGTACGTTAAGTCATGCATGCATTCATTATTTTCTTTGTAGTCGATAATTTTCTTTACATTTGATTTTGATTATGCTAGTTAAATAAGACCCGATATGTGCTTTTATGTTTTGTCATTTTAACGAGCCATTTAATGACATGGAAGGAAAATCCAGCTTCGCCATACCAAGTGTGTTTTGTTGAAATTAATATGGTCATATTTTCAAAGTGAAGTTGTTAAATTTGTGAGATGCGATTAATATAATATTTCCAAGTAAATCATATCTGGAGTGTTTAGTGCCAGAATAAATCGACTTTGTAAAAGGGGTTATGCGTTAAACATAATAAGAGTGGACTACCGTATTACAGGCGAAATTATTATTTTTTTTAAATATTAATAATAATAATAAATAAATAATATAACTACTTTTTTTGTGAAGATATTTTTTTTAATATGATTTGGAGATAATAATAATTTATGTGATCAAGTGTTGAGTTTATTGGGAATCATTTAATGACGGGAGGTCGTTTTAATTTGGAATTAAAGTGCGTGATAACTTAATTTGATCGATTAATAATATTGAAATGTAGATCGGTGTTAATAATCCGTACATGTTAATGAACGTGTGGTTTAAATTACGGTCCAAATTTTTTTTTTACGTATAAAGGTCGCGTTTTGAAGTTGCGATTCATTAGCCGGAACATGTAGTGCTAATATTACGAGACCATGATTGTCAAATTTTGGTAAATATAATTTCAAGATGTTACGATTATTTGTGGAGAATGAACTAAGGCATAGATCCAAATGAGATAGAAAATGTGAAAGAATTTGCAGTCAGATAATAAAAGGTCGTACGATGTCCGAAATGAATAAATAAGTCAGTTGATAATTCTGTGAGGAATAAATAAATGAATCGAGGAATATTGAGATAGAGAGGAAAATAAATTCCGTACGAGAGACACTTAGGATATTGATATGAGTGTAAAATGTACGGGCAGTGTCACAGAGAAATACTGAGTTACGCAGCGGGTAGAATTCGAACCCGTGACAGCATGTACGAAATAAATAGACTGCACAGTTATTCGTTGAGATACAACGGATCTAAGGATAATGAGAGTTCAGATTCCACAGAAATGGTCGTATATTGTATTCATTGTAATAACGAGTGAGGACAATCATGATGTCGTGATAATAATAATAATAAATATTGCAGATAAAGGATTGGACCGCCTTAATTAATTGAGCGTTGATAACGATGTTAAACGGGAATCTAAATGATAATATGCAACCGATAATAATAATAACAATGTAAGGACGATGTTAAATCACCGCGGTCGGATTAATAATAATTGTCATAATAATAACTGTAATGATGTCGTTGGTTGATCAGTGAATTAATTCGTAATTGCACCGATATCTTAATATATATGTTTTGGCGGAAGTGACCGGTCCATTAATAATAATAACCTTTTAAGTGACGTGAATAATAATAATATCTTGGGTCACCTATTCATTAATAATAATAATAACCACGAGAGGGATATAATAATAATAATAACAGTAATAACCATTTGTGTTTGCATCCCGCATAATAATGACGATATTAATCAAACGTGACAGTGCCAGGAACCGTTGAATAATAATAATAATAATAATAATAATAATAATAATAATTTCGAGGATGATAATTTTGTGGATTAAATTATTTGGTGACGATATCCCTCTATTCTTATGTTGAATAATGAGAGTGATAATATTAGAATCATTTTTTTTACCGCGTTATTGTACGGTTTCCGTACGGGACGATGTTACAGTCATACTTGCGTGTTTGTTTACTTCGCTCGCGATGCGAGGGGGGTCACTGGCACGGTATTTCCTACCGCTTCTCGTTATCTCATCTGTGTCAGTAGTCTACTGAGGCTAACTGGTGACAATTCAGATCACATGTAAATAAAATGTAAATGCTAATTCATTGGTATGGTACCAGCTGGATATCGTAAGATAGGAACTGTCCGTGGAATCCAGTTTTCGCACTTCACGAGAAACATTACCCAGTCCGAGTACCGGTCTCGGAAAAATGTACATAGCCGGAGTACATCATCTTAGTTAAATCGGGAAGCCGACCGTAACATGGGTTATGCTCGGGCTCCCGATAGAAGGAAGCTATATCCTTGAGTAACGGTTCGATTCAAATGGAATCGATCCGTAAATTATACCTCCAAAATGTCATTTTATTTCAGAAGCAACACAGCAAGATATTGATACCACTTGCGGTATGGCAAGTGATTTATATATGTAACATGTGTGTAAATTCAAATATTGTTGCCACGTGTATCAAAGTTTTATACGTCAAATGGCGTAATAAACCGCTCCTTCTGGCAAATTATTTCAAAGGAAACCACTCTCAAAATCTTTTTATTGTAGTTAGATGATGCCCTTTTTAAAGTAACAGTCACTTCCTAGTCCTATCATGGAGTCCTTAAATTCAAGTTTACAATCGAGCCTTCCCCCTTTTAATTTTAAGTTGCTCCGTTCATCCCCGTGTTCTATTATGCCGTTATATTTATATTTGATGATTTAAATAATGAACCGACACCCCTGAGATAAATGCTAGTCTGGGACTCGGGAGGTGGACGGGTGCACTTTACTCGAGCAGTACGTAATGGGGCATGTCTGTCGTATAAAGTTAAGAGAAGTTCGTTAAAATGAGATACTTTGTCGTCAATGTCCTTTATGTACTGAACTGTGTGCCATGGTGTGCTCAGAGCGTCCTCAATGAGGGCTTCTTCGTTCAATTTTTTGAAATCTCTGTATGTGATTATCTTAGGCTTGTATTTTGGACACTTCAAAGAGTATGCTGTGTAAATCATATCATGACGGGAAAGGCCTGGCACAGGCATCTGTCCATGTGACAATATACGGTCTTTATTGTTTACAACGATTAGGTCAAGGAGTGTGTGCGAGGTTGCAACATGGTGTGTGGGTTGTAAGGGCAGAATTGTCATATTAATGGATTCAAACATGCATGTTAGTCGCCTAGTTTCAGTAGTTGCATTTGTCAGATCAGTGTTAAAATCTCCCATTAAAACCATGTGTTCATACCTGGATATTAAATCCTGTAGGGCTTCCTCTAGATCCGTTGTGATTCCGGTCTTCGGTGGGCGATACACTACACCGAGTTAACACTTCGTACCACGAATTTCAATTTCTACGAACAAGAACTCCGGCCTGTGAGAGTATTCTCTTGGCGATTTGAATATTACCTTGTATTTCAAATCGTCACGGATGAACATTCCGACTCCGCCTCCAGGCTTTCCTTCTCTATCGTTCCTAATTAAAGTGTATCCACTCATTTTAATCAGTGCTGAAGGGATAGACTGACGCAGCCATGATTCTGAAATCATTATAGCATGCAGATTACAGGTTGAAAATATTTCGGAGAATTCTGAGAAATGTGGGACAATGCTCTGTGCATTGACATGTGCTATTTGTAGAGAAGTAGGGT
Organism: Anabrus simplex; assembly: GCF_040414725.1. Classification (NCBI taxonomy): domain Eukaryota; kingdom Metazoa; phylum Arthropoda; class Insecta; order Orthoptera; family Tettigoniidae; genus Anabrus; species Anabrus simplex. The sequence continues at coordinate 415,250,231 of NC_090269.1, forward strand.
AGGGCGCAAGAATGTCTTTGAGACGGTTAGCGGTATTCTTCGAGGGGGCTGGCACGACGGGGTAACGACCTGCCTGGGACAGTGGTGAAAGGAGGCTGAAATTAGAGACATTTGTTTTCTGGTTGCTTAATGCTGCCAACTTGAACGTTATGATAACTGATGGTAAGAAGTACCTACTATTTAGGTTATAATAATTTTCTTTATACACCCATTTTGAGACTCACCTATTTAACCTTTAAACCGGTTGTTGAAAAAGCTCTAACCGATGGGTGTGCACCACACATTTGCAGTACCGGATGTATGTAAGTATGACATATGTATTATTCACACAATATGCTGATATAGTACACCGAACATTTAGGATGAACTGGAATATTTTAAAAGTGGTTTGCATTTACCCTCAATGTGATATTTCTTTATTTCCGCGGCTTTAATTGCCCTCTAAAAAAATCAAAAATTTTTTACTCAAACATCAACTACAAATTATTAATCATTTTTCCGAAACTTGTCAAATTATACAATTTGTACATAAATTAATTCTGATGATAAGCATGCAAATTTTAAGTTAATAGTGTTAATACTTTAGGAATTATTCAATAAAATGTACGGTAGTTGATATATCTCTAACCGGTGGATGTTCATAACCTACCTCAGATGCCACAACACTTATCCATTTTGCTGCAGTAGGCCTTGAGTTTACAGATGCATTTAATTCTATTACAATATCTTCATCATTTAAATCCGAAAATGTAGCCATCGTGCGTGCGTAACGCACAGTAAAAAATTAAAGGAAGTCACAACAACATTAACACGTGTTTCAAAGCTTCATTTGTTTCAAAGATATCACACGTAAATGGATGTATTTAACACCGAAACATTCCACATTCCTAGGAGAAAATATGCCTGATGAATGCTGCCATCTAACGGAAATGTTCACGCCTTATTCTACCTGCATTTACTGCTAAAGTAGTCTTGGCGATCTATCGTCCGCGGCGGTTGAGATAGGCGCACACCTACCGATCTATCGTATGCTATCGGTTAGAAGGTTTGGCCAATGTTCGGGCTAGCAAGTTAGTAGTCTAGATAGAAAGAAATCTGCGATGTGCAATTGAACGTTGTGTTCTTAGAGTTACTGCATGCTGAATACGAAGTTTTCAGGTCATTTCATTTCGAATTGAATTGCAGGGTGCAGACGGAGTATGGTAATGTACACATGCACTGTTTTCACTGATTTGTAAAGCCATTCAGACTCGCAAGGAAACTGTTTGGATTCGTTCAGCCGTATTACAATGGAACTTTGGTGGATGATCAATTAACATATCCTAAATTTAACAATAATATATCATTTTACCATAAATGTATTTATTTACTTTTCAGTGCCTTATTCAGTGCCGATTTTAGGTCCCGAGCCCCTCTCTTACGCTTAACCACATGTTAATTAAAATCTATAGAAATAATGTTGTAGGGATCCGCTGTCTATAATTTTGTTTATTGTTCCAATTTTTCAGATATTTATCCGTTTTAGGTCAACTGAAGATCGCATCAGTGGTTTATAGCTTTCGTGTCTGTCTGCCTGATTTTCAGTCTGTTCCACCATCACGGCGAAATGAGAGGATAGATCTCGACCAAACTTCATATGCAGAGTATACCCATCCAAGAGCAGTTTAGATATGCATATGATTTAAAAATCATTGACTAGACTGGAGGTTTATAGGAAGACCAGAATAGGTTTTCTCAACTTTCTCTTATACTATTGATTTTCTGTAAAATCCGTAGACTATATGTGAAACATATCTCATTTTAAACAACTTTTGTTACGTACATACTTTCTCTTACTTTTCAAATGACGGAGAAAGTTATTATTTTCTGCGGGTTTCATGATCTGCTTTCAGTAACCGACAACGAACCTTTCGGTTTCTGGCTGGTTTCCAGCAGGGAAGTAACATATGCCATTTTCGTCGTTATTCCTGCAAACTCGTGTTTGTTCCCTGGGTGGAAGACGAGAAGGACGTCAAGCTGCCATTCTGCGAGGTATATTTACGGAATACCGCAAGGTGCAGACGGAGCAAGGTAAAGTACACAGACACTGTTTCCATTGATGTGTCAAGCCATTCAGACTCGCAAGGAAACTGTTTGGATTCGTCCAGTGGTATTGCAATGGAACTTTGGTGGATGACCAATTAACATATCCGTTGGGGGTTACAATCGTCCTTGAATAGCACTAGGGGAGGCTGTTCACATTTCAACAGTCCTGCGGACTCTAGGCCATTATTTCGCACCGTAAAATGTTTTATGACATTTGCTATACATTTTATTGTATTTCCCTTCCACTTCCGTTCTCTTTTTTTATTTCTTGCCTCTGCCTTGCCTCTTTAGACTTGCGTAGTAACACCATAAGTCACCTTCTAATCTAAGAATCCCTGCGCCTAAATTTTTCCTCTGTTACCGTTGTTCCGCAACTCATATAATTACAATTTAGTGAGGAACATTTCATTTTTCCAATACATCCAGTTGGTATTTACATACTTGTCCTATCCTGCCGTCCACTGCGTGTTTCATGCACTGCACTGAGTGACCGATAACGAACCTACCGGTTACCATGGTAACGTCTCTGGCTGCTTGCCAGCAGTGAAATGTGGAATGCCGTTTTCGTCCTCATTCTAGCAAACTCATGGTTGTTCGTTTGGTAGAAGGCAAGAGAGATGCTAAACTGCCATTCTGCGGTATATTTCTCTCTTTATAGTTTAAATTCCGATCTTTATTTTGAATGACATTAGGCAACTCAGAATTGAGAGGTTTGGAAACTCCAAGTAACACGAGTTGGCCAGCATAGGCTTATCTCCATGACAACTGCAATAGGCCCACCCTCGTTTCTATGGCAACCATACACCTTACTCCCTTTATCCCGCCCCGCAGGCCGTAAACTGACCTACACTTAAGAACTGTCAGAACTCATATTTCAGTATAGGGACCTTAGTTATAGAAAGAGCGTACCATAACACGAGATTCACTACACAGATTTTACGCAATTTTTACTTTTGCTTAGAGAATCTCCTGCATAAATATTCCGTATAATTTTTAAATAAGGTAGAAGTAGCTTAACAGCAACGATTTCTGCGAAACAAATCTACGATGGTACGTGGACAATTTCTCGGCTTATGCTGCCTAAACTGTTAAATTTTCCACAAACAATAGCCGTAAGAATAGACAGGCATAAGGATTTCTTATAAGAAAGACTTGCCAAAGTACATTCCTGTTTTTTAAAAGGTAAGCCACAGTAATAGTGTTATGTTGCGCGTAGCAGTAAAGAAAAAGTATAGGGACAAGAAATAGTCTACTGCGCATTTTGAATATTAGTCTGTAATAAAGCACTATCTCCCAGAAGTTTTAATCTAACTGTGGTGGTCAATTTTTGTCCAAGGTTTATTTAAATCTATTTTACTGAAAAAGATAAAACTGGTTTCGCAAAACTCAAAGGATACAATCGCTTAGATTCGCAAAGCCTGGTTAAAAAGTAGTAATTAAAAAAAAGCATTGGTCTGTAGCATGTTTGATTATTTAGTACTAAAGTCATTCCACTGCTATATCCAATACGTGCATATGTCACTCGCGCACGTCGAGCTCGCTAAGTCCTTTGGTGTAAAAAAGAAAAATCGAAAAACAATGCAACGCAGCAAATCCCGATCGGCATCGTTTAGATTGCAGGCTCAGATTATCATGTTACCAAGTGCTAATCAGATTGGAACGCGAGTGTAATTACAGTCGTGGTTCGGTTTTCCAGATTGGACGTGACTAAATACTGAACAAGTACCACGCGCATTTCAACAAGTTCTACCAGCAAAGACGTACTCGTTACTTTACTAATCTACACTTGTTTCATTGTACTCAGTAGATAATAAATGATGTAGATAAGAATGTGATTTTCGCAAATATTAGATGATAATCATTGATATTGATAACTAGTTACTGTACCCGCGGAAATTACCAATATTTTAAGATGAACGGTATGACAGTAATAATACCACCGTTAAGTATTGCACGCTGTTTGAAAACAATAAAATATTGTCGGAAGACATATAAATTGCAGTAATAGTAGCTGTCAATAACAGACAAATTCATTGATATCTAATGAAACATACAGTGAGGAGATAGCCGAACGTATATTTCATCCTGCGGAGAAGACAATGCTCGAGACCTCAATTATTAATTACTTGTAAAAATATGGGGTGTTCATTTATGTATGCCATTTAAATTTTCAGGAAACGAAATACAGTCCCGTTTTTGTTGACGTGTTCAGCATTCGTCTTCTTAGTAGGTTTATTTACCTTGGATAGAAAGTCTGTAAATTTTCACAGAATACCTGCTTTAGGTTTACCCAAACTCTGGTTGAACCTGATGATCAGAGTGTCTCTAGCCTTTACTTGGAGCACAGACACAGCAAATAGATAAATTTAGAAGCTGGATAAATAATATTATTATACTTTAAGTTCTTCTTTTTGGGCTGTTTCTAGGTAGTTAGCCTATTATTTGTAGCCTATTTGGAACAGTATTTTTACCAGTCGCATCATGACTACGATCAATCAAATTAGGCATTTTATCCGCTTATTATCTGCGAATTTTACCAATATCACGTCTTTAAAAAATACTTAACTACCTGCATCCTGGACGAATACAACAAAATATATTAATTCATGAAGAATTCCACTCCATATTATGTTCTCAAATCATCTCATTTTCCATGAACCAATAACATTTTTGGTATTATTATTTTATTTAGATTTCATCTTCGTATTTTCTTCCCTTGTAACTGGGTTCTTTTCTTTTGGCAGCATTTCAGATAAGTCGCTAACTCCTTGATAATCATCAACGTACATCCTTGTTGTAACCAACTTCACCAATTTTATTTCAATGTTTGTAATACTTAAGATTAGGTAAAGGATGTTTGCCCACGAATAAGTTAGAATATAAACGTCTTTAACCAAGGTGCAAGTGTTTTCTACCCACACAACGGTTCTGTAGTGAGATTTGCACAAATATTAGGGATCAGAACTATCAGAAACCCTGAAATGTATGCAACACACATATAAAAATATAGAGAGGGTAGATTACGCTTACGCCTTGTTCAAATACGTTTGCAATCTAACATATTCGACCCTAAATATCCTTTCCCTACTGAAGATTAACCACTGTATATTATGTTGATGTAGTTCATAATATTTAAATACGTTTTCCAGATTTCAAATTTCAAATTTCAGAGTTAACTTTAAGAATTTTTCCTTTCTTTTTCTTTGGTTTGTACTGGTTCAACGTCGCACTAATACATCGAATGTTTCCCGGGACGCAAGTATGGGGAAAGGCTGGGTTTGAGAAGGAAGTGCCATGGCGTTACTTAAGTTACAGTCACAGAATTTGACTGGTGTGGAAATGGGAAACCACTGAAAACTATTCAGGGCTGCCGACGGTGGGATTTGAAACCACCATCTTCCGAATGCAAGCTCACAGCTACGTTACCTTAACTGCGTGGGAAACTGTTTAATTTTCTCCTTCGCTTATTGCTGTAATAATTGTTCTGAGTACTGTTTTTAACGCCAATGATATATTAGGAGTCTCATTAGCCTCAGTGGCAAATTGTACAGAATCAGTTCAAATACAGTAATTACAATTGAAATATGAATATTGGTTTGCCTTGAACAAATATACATCACCTATCACTAAGTTTTTTTCTAATTTCTTGATGCACTGATGCTAGATTACATGAAGTAGTTCGAATTAACTTTGAGTGGCCAGTAAGATGCAATGGTCGGGCTGAGTGGCTCAGACGGTTGAGGCGCTGGCCTTATGATCGCAAATTATCAGGTTCAATCCTTGCTCAGTGCGGTAATATTCGAAGGTGCTCAAATACGTTATCCTCGTATCGGTAGATTTTCCGGCACGCAAAAGAACGCCTGCGGGTAAATTCCGGCACCTCGGCGTTCTCGAAACCGTAAAAGTAGTTAGTGGGACGTAAAGCCAACAACATTACTATTATTTTAAATATCTGGCCTTTTCTGAATCCTATTCTTTCTTCCTTTGGAGTTAGTTTTCCCTTCGACCGCTCTTCTATTGATAGTTTAGCTTCTGCATCTGAGGGAGGAAAACCGAATTAGGTTCCTTGAACTTGTTTTGTAAATCCAATAACATTATTATTATTATTATTATTATTATTATTATTATTATTATTATTATTATTATTATTATTATTATTATTATAAGATGTCAAAGATATTTTATTTCTTATTGTAGAGATCACCAAACGAGGAGCTTTATGTAAAATCATTGCCCAGTAACTTTCATTTCTTAATTATTTAGCTACTTTAGAATCAGTCATTCAAACAATCAGTCAACCTCACACCACTTATCTGCATTTAGAACTGTCTTCCAGGCGGGAAGTTCGCTATCACTTATGCGCCTCTGCCTTCCTTAAATGAGTTCAAAGTACCGCTGCCTCTTTACAATTATTTTATTTTTCGATCAATGATTTAGCTCAAAAATGTATATATTTAAATAGGTATTAGTTTGATAGTTTCATATAATTCTTTTCAGGAAGGTTTTAGCATATTCTTCGCCCAGAAATCTTAAGTGTAGACATTTCAACAGATGATCGGCATTTATTAAAAATACATCTATATACACTGATTGACAGAGCAAATGCAACACCAAGAAGGAGTGGTTCGAAAGGGATGAAAGTTGGGGAAAAAACAGAGACGGCACGGACGAATAATTGATGTTTATTTCAAACCGCTATGCAGGTTACACAATGCGCACGGCATCGACTCAGTAGGATGTAGGACCACCGCGAGCGGCGATGCACCCAGAAACACGTCGAGGTACAGTGTCAATAAGAGTACGAATGGTGTCCTGAGGGATGGTTCTCCATTCTCTGTCAACCATTTGCCACAGTTGGTCGTCCGTACGAGGCTGGGGCGGAGTTTGCAAACGGCGTCCAATGAGATCCCACACGTGTTCGATTGGTGAGAGATCCGGAGAGTACGCTGGCCACGGAAGCATCTGTACACCTCGTAGAGCCTGTTGGGAGATGCGAGCAGTGTGTGGGTGGGCATTATTCTGCTGAAACAGAGCATTGGGCAGCCCCTGAAGGTACGGGAGTGCCACCGGCCGCAGCACATGCTGCACGTAGCGGTGGGCATTTAACGTGCCTTGAATACGCACTAGAGGTGACGTGGAATCATACGCAATAGCGCCCCAAACCATGATGCCGCGTTGTCTAGCGGTAGGGAGCTCCACAGTTACTGCCGGATTTGACCTTTCTCCACGCCGACGCCACACTCGTCTGCGGTGACTATCACTGACAGAACAGAAGCGTGACTCATCGGAATACACGACGTTCCGCCATTCCCTCATCCAAGTCGCTCTAGCCCGGCACCATGCCAGGCGTGCACGTCTATGCTGTGGAATCAATGGTAGTCTTCTGAGCGGACGCCGGGAGTGCAGGCCTCCTTCAACCAATCGACGGGAAATTGTTCTGGTCGATATTGGAACAGCCAGGGTGTCTTGCACATGCTGAAGAATGGCGGTTGACGTGGCGTGCGGGGCTGCCACCGCTTGGTGGCGGATGCGCCGATCCTCGCGTGCTGACGTCACTCGGGCTGCGCCTGGACCCCTCGCACGTGCCACATGTCCCTGCGCCAACCATCTTCGCCACAGGCGCTGCACCGTGGACACATCCCTATGGGTATCGGCTGCGATTTGACGAAGCGACCAACCTGCCCTTCTCAGCCCGATCACCATACCCCTCGTAAAGTCGTCTGTCTGCTGGAAATGCCTCCGTTGACGGCGGCCTGGCATTCTTAGCTATACACGTGCCCTGTGGCACATGACAACACGTTCTTCAATGACTGTCGGCTGAGATATCACGGTACGAAGTGGGCCATTCGCCAACGCCGTGTCCCATTTATTGTTCGCTACGTGCGCAGCACAGCGGCGCATTTCACATCATGAGCATACCTCAGTGACGTCAGTCTACCCTGCAATTGGCATAAAGTTCTGACTACTCCTTCTTGGTGTTGCATTTGCTCTGTCAGTCAGTGTATATAAAAGCAAGTCGGGTTGGAGCGATGTATATATAAATATTTAAAAATGAAAAAAGACGTGAATTAATGAGGCACTTCCAGAAATCTCAGAAATTTGAAACTTGGTACGGGAGAAGCTGATGACCCCAGGATCCCTAGAAAAATCGGAAATTCTCAAAATTCCCTGAAGGGGGCACGCTGGGGGCTCAAATTTTGGACTCAGCATAAGAACGCAGTCGTATAATATATCCGACACGACAACCTATAGGTTTAGTGGGCTTAAAATGTTTCGGGAATTTCCTAATTTGTATCCCCCGTCCCCCAAATCAAGATGGCGACACAACCTGCCAGACGAGGTAGAATATTGAAATTTGGTGAAATTATAGCTTTTGGTCCCTAGCCGACGGGAAAATTCCAAGATGTTCATATTTTTTACTTTTTACCCCCAAAGATATCGAAATACGGGGGCAATTTTAATGACTGTGCAGACATTCCTTTTGAGCTATTTTTTGGCTAAACGGTAAGTCGTATCACAAAACGGATGGCACACTGTCGCTGCAATTCGGAGTGATCTACAACTTTGGTCCTGTGACATTTTGTCGTGTCTTTCTCCCTTATACGTTAAATTTGGCCGTATTTCTGGATTGTTCGTAAATTTGGTGATTTTTACAAGTATATTTCATTGTTTGACACACTTATAAGAATGATAGGATCATCACGTTGGGTGCACACATTGGCACGACTAAGGGCCATATGTGAACCAAATTTCATGATTCTAGCTTATGCATAAGTAGGCAAAAGGTAATGTAAAATGTTAAAAATGTACCCAAATTTCACCCTATTCAAAAGTTAAACTCAATTTACCCCCTTAATATTGGAGATACGAGGAAATAGATCAGAAATAAACATGTAGAACGATAAGTGGGGAGTCTGATGGCGGAAACCGTTTCTTAATATCATGCACCGTTTAGGAGATATGAATCTCGAAGTGGAAGTCTGCACTTTTCAACGTGCTCATGCTTATCCGTCATCTACATATATAAAATAAGAGTTTTGTCTGTACATTGCTCAGAATTTGAAAATAATGGTATTTATATATCGGTCATGTCCATAGTAACAAGAAAATGCACTTTTTACATTTCCGTAATTTCTGTCTGTATGTCTGTATGTCTGTCTGTCTGTCTGTCTGTCTATCTGTCTATCTGTCTGTCTGTCTGTATGTATGTATGTACACGCATCACGAGAAAACGGTTGAAGAGATTTTAATGAAAATCGGTATGTGAAGTCGGGGGATGATCCTCTACAATCTAGGCTATAAATCATTTTACTCACGCTGAGTGAAATGGTAGTTTAGGGGAAGGCCTAAAATTGAATTCTCAACTATTTATGTTATTAGTGGTCTAATGAAAATCGGTATGTGAAGTTGGGGGATGAGCCTCTACAATTTAGGCTATAAATCATTTTACTCACGCTGAGTGAAATGGTAGTTTAGGGGAAGGCCTAAAATTGAATTCACAACTATTTATATTATTAGTGGTCGTATTTTAATGAAAATGGGTATGCAAAGTTGGAGAATAAGTTGCTACAATTTCGGCTATCAATAATTGTATTCACGCTGCGAAAAATCGTAGTTTAGGGGAAGGCCTAAAATTTAATTCTCAAATATTGTTGTTATTAGTCCTATCTTGATGAAAATCGGTATGCAAAGTCAGGAAATAAGTCGCTATAGTCTAGGCTGTAAATTATTTTATTCACGCTGAGTGAAATGGTAGTTTAGGGGAAGGCCTAAAATGTAATTCTCAAATATTTCTTGTTAGAGGTGTAATCGATGAATGCTACATAACTAAGGTTATATAGTATTAAATTTCCTATTATTCATGTCTTATACATTGTTACCGTACTGGCTATGATCACAAAGATATTCATGAATTTGGATTTTTGTTACTAAGTCCATATCAGCGCCGAGTAACGAGAAAATGGGTAAACAGTATTTAATGAAAATCGGTATGTAAAGTCGGAGAATAAGAAACTACAGTTTATGGTATAAAATATTTTACAAATCACAGAGTCGAAAGAAAACTAAATGTGAAGGCCTACAATATAGAAATCTCCTAACATTGATCAACAATAACATTACATTGACCATTGTTTGTCGTGATGTGCTTTGTGGCTTCTGTTGCCCCTCATCTCCGGTAGATAGGATTACTGCTGCGTACAGAGTATTTTTTATTTGATTCACATCGCACCGACATAGGTTTTATGGCGACGATCGGATAGGAAAGGGCTAGGAGTGCCTTAGGCCTTAATTAAGGTGTGAAAGTGGGAAATCACGGAATACCATCTTCAGCGCTTCCGACAATGGGGTTCGAATTTACTATCTCTCGGATGCAAGCTCACAGCTGCGCACCGCTAACCGCACGGTCAACTCGCCCAGTCGTACAGAGTGTAACAGCCTGTCTGAATATTGATGGGAAGTAGCTGGGGAGTTAGATAACTTTCTTCTTTAGCATGCCATTCACCTGGTTTATAAATTTTCTGATACCGAGCTCGATAGCTGCAGTCGCTTAAATGCGGCCAGTATCCAGTATTCGGGAGATAGTAGGTTCGAACCCCACTGTCAGCAGCCCTGAAAATGGTTTTCTGTGGTTTCCCATTTTCACACCAGGCAAATGCTGGGGCTGTATTTAAATTAAGGCCACGGCCGCTTCTTTCCCACTCCTGGCCCTTTCCTGTCCCATTGTCGCCGTAAGACCTATCTGTGTCGGTGCGACGTAAAACAACTAGAAAAAAATTCTGATACTACTGGTACGTAACACACAGGATCATCATAGCATTCGGGCTATTGAACCCCTTTTGAGGCACTGATTGGAATGAACAGTGTGCATATTTAGCAGAATAATGGCAGATGAGTGTTCATGGCAATCTGCGGCCTGGTCATCCCAGCTCTGGAACTTTGGACTATTAGATTGGCACCTCAATCTAACCGCAGCACTGTTCGTTAAAAGTAATAAAACGTGCGGGTTTCCATTTGATCGAGTATTTTATATGATAGCATTGCTTTTAATCGCTACATTCATACTCACGTTTTTGTAATGACCTATGTTGATTTCAGTTAGGAAAACCACAAAGTCAGTCTTTCTGAGAATCCCGTAGCGAAGCACGAGTACATCAGCTAGTCTATATATATAAAAGCAAGTCGGGCTGGAGCGATGTATATATAAATATTTAAAAATGAAAAAAGACGTGAATTAATGAGGCACTTCCAGAAATCCCAGAAATTTGAAACATGGTACGGGAGAAGCTGATGACCCCAGGATCCCTAGAAAAATCGGAAATTCTCAAAATTCCCTGAAGCGGTCACGCTGGGGGGGGGGGGTGCTCAAATTTTGGGCTCAGCATAAGAACGCAGACGTATAATATATCCGAAACGACAACCTATAGGTTTCGAGGGCTTAAAAATTATCCGTCATCTATGATGGTTAACATCCTTATACTTCCGTATGACGACTATATTCTTTCATTGACGTCGATTTGTAGCAATCTAGAAAGGGTTTGTCTGCCATTGGTATTAAATACATTGCAAATCGGTAGTGACTGCCAGAAGGAGGGCTTCTGCTATTGTTATCAGTCCTCCCCACATCGACTTTGACAGGCAGTAAGAATGGGGTCGTCCTCCATCTCTTGTGCACTATTTCAATGTATAATTCCCTTCTCGATTCGACTAGCAGAACTCTAGGGAGCGTGCAATTTTTTTTCAAAACTATTTTACCCAATCCTGTTTGTCAGTAGGCAAGGGTGTCTTCCATTATAAACAAATTGACCCATCTAAAATGTGACTGACAATAGGCATAGTGGCCTGCTATTATAATGGAAACTCACCAACTCGGTGTGACTGGCAGGAAGCTGACTGGCATTAGAAAATGTGTCTGCCATTATAAAGATAAGAACGCAACTCACTTTTGACTGGCAGTAAGGAAGGTCCTTGCAAATATAATAAAAGTCCCTCAACTGTAATCTATCTGAAAGTAGAAATTGGGGTCTGCCATTGTAATGAAACCTCCCCAAATCGATTTTGGCCGCGCACTAGGCAATGGGGTCTGCCGTTAAATGAAAATTACCTTCTTCGTTGTGAGTTGCAGTACACAAGTAGACTTGCCGTTATCATCGCAATTCCGCAAATCACACTTTCATTGGAAACAACGTCTGTGGATTTCACAATACTGATTCGCGGATAAAGCCAAGACAAACGCAATTTAAAAATCTTATTCTCTTCATGTGCACTAATTTACTTCGATATCCGTATACAATGTAGAGTACCGTAGCGAAGCACGGGTACATTTGCTAGTATAATATATACAAAGGATTTTGGAACATAATGTAAGATGAGTGATTAACGTAAAAAGAATGCAGTCTTCCAAGTTCTGAAATATAGCAGAAATATTAATATACAAGGTATAATAATAATTCTGAAATATTCCATGCCACGTAACTTATCAATAAAGGGTTCTGGTGGCGTATATTTTCTGACGTACTTTATATGAGAATATTTTAGGAAAAAACTATTTTCTTCCATTATATTAGAGCACATTGTACACCACAAGCAGACAAAAGATGTATCAGAACCCACCTTTCTTTACAAGCTTAAAAAATGAATTAGAAAATTCAACATTTCAGGGAAGTATTTCTTTTGACAATTCAGAATGACTATGGGACTTCAACATGCAACAGTGTATTGTTGGAGTGTAGACTAAGAAACTACACGTAGACTTTTAAACTTGCATATTCATATTAATAGCTGCCCGGTGATTTGAAAAATTATCATCAAACTTTAGTCTTTAACTAAAGGTACGTTTATTTATGTATATAAGTAACTACTATGTTTGTATGCATGAAGAAGTATATTTCAGACCCATATCTTTTTGTATATTCAACAGTTTCTTTGAAACCTGTCGTAGAAAGTCTGCATCATGTAATGTGAATGTGGGAGAACGTATTGTCAGGTAGGCCTAGTTCTTGCTAGTTGTTAGTACATGTAAGTCTTCGAAGCTTAGCCAAAAGAGCTGCATGAATTTAGAGAACTTTGATGCGTTTAAACGTCGGTCCAATTGTAAGTTGTGAGAGCTTGTCTCATTATGATGGAAGGTGTATAACCAGATGTTGTTTATTGGTCTAACGTCGCACCAGTATATAGAATTTTATCGGCGGCTCCACGATGAGGAAGAGTTAGCACTTAGCTCTTGACTGGTGTGAAAAGTTGAAACCTCGGAAAATTATATTCAGTGCTGCCAATAACGGGATTACAAACGAGTGCAAGCTCACTCTCACAACTTTGTGAAACGAACCGTGCAGCCCAGTCGCTCTAGAAACTCCAAGTAATGATTAGAAATAAGAACAGGTGCTCACGGATGGCGGTTAAGAATTATTCAGAACTATAATTCAATCAATCATCAATGATCCGCACTTACCACTGTCGCCCACGGGAAATAATCCCCATCAATTATTTACCAAGATTTTTCGAGAACTTGGATTACCTTCATAAAGTATTCGAATTGCTTATCCCCTGTCCTATAAATCAATATTTTACCGAATTTGTCCTGTTAAATTCAAACTTTATATTTATATTATGGCCCTTCCTACATTTAAAAGCTCCACTAAAGCTTATTCATCCCTCCAATAACACGACACGTCGCAATCTGCAGCCCTTCGGGCTGAGCAGCGGTCGCTTAGTCTCCTTACTCCCAAGTCTCCCCAGCACAAAGTTCGAATTATTTTCGTTTCACTATTCTTTTGTAGGAATTCACCAAGGAAAACCTTTGGATCCTTTCAAGTTCTTGTAAAAAATAATCCTGGGTTGGGTCCCTTACGCTGGAACCATACTCTAACTGGCTCCTTATCACCGATCTATGTGCCCTCTCTTTTACATCATTACTACAACCACTAAATACTCTCATATCCATGTGAAGAGACTCGTATCCTTTATTTACAACCCCATTAATGTGATTACCTCTATGTAAATCATTCCATATTTTAACACCTAGGTACTTACAGCGATTCCCAACAGTTATTTTTACTCCATCAACATAGTAATACACGTAAAATCTGAGAGGATTCCTCTTGGTGAATCTTACAACCTGAATATTCGATCCGCTTTCCATTTTACTATTATATACCGTCCATCTCACAACATTTTTTAGGCCGTTTTGCAGTCACCCACAATCCTTTATCTTGTTTGTTCCGAATTGTTGCAAATGTCTGAATCGAATGGGGACGCTTAGCGCAGACACCGCAAGCTGTGGTTTCGAAGCTCGTTTAAGCGTACGATAGATTTTTCTACTTTTATAGCATAGCATGAATTTATGTGATATTTAAAATAATAGCTTTATTTCATTGATATGAAATGTTCTTCACAGTGAAACGAAATTCACATTGTTGCATGAAAAATCAGATGAACAGCCCTTAAACCGTTCGTCTCCCCTCGGGAATATGAAATACGCAGCCTATTCTCCAGCAATATCAACTCAACTGGAGCGCGAACATGCCAATCCATCACGAACCGTCTGATATTACATCACCATCGTTATTAACGCTGGCTACGCGCGGTAAGCTCCTATATAATTCTACAGTTTAGGCGCGTATCAATTCACCTATGCTAGACGTATTAATAATTTTTACCCGCTCACTCATCAATGGGAATTTATATTATCATCTTCAGCTCTTTCCATGCCCTAGCCTAGGATTTCCTGGATGTTTTAAACTATGACTGTAATCTTTACAATATTATACAGAGGGAATCTCTGCGAATTTATTTGCATGTGAAGGAGAATATCGGGTACCGATGTCAGTAACACTTTCACCATTATGATAAAGGTTATTTATACGAAAAATTGAAGATATTCCCGAAATATGGATGTAACCAACAAACTTTTGTAAAGTGAGATTTCAGTGGAAATATGGTGTACAGTCTCGCCTGAATGCTGTGGAGTCTTACATTTGAACTTCAAGCCGTTTACAGCCAGCAGAGCTTTGTCCTCTGTGGTGTATGGATGGACCATCAGTGAAGATGGTGGGCTGTGCTTATGTTGGTTCAACACCAGGTGTAATAGGCAATTTAAATAAAGGCCATTGACGAAATAACATCGACATTTTAAAATATTTTCTGGACACTTTCATTGTTTTTGTTGCTATTATTATTATGAAAATAATATTATTTGCTATCATTTGTGTTCCAAGTGGATGTACAGGATTTCTCTTCCGTAATATACAGACTTAAGATTTTGATTATTTTCCATTGTATCATTTCCAGTTAATACATTATTTTTAAAACCTTTTGTTATAATAATGTCCACCTCTGTGGTGTAGTGGAGACGCGCGTTCGTTTCCCGGCTCTGCCACGAAATTTGAAAAAGTGGTACAAATGCTGCAACGGGGTCCACTCAGACTGGGGAGGTCAACAGAGTAGAGGTGGGTTCGATTTCCACCTCAGCCATCCTTGAAGTTGTTTCCCGTGATTTCCTACTTCTAGTACAGTCAAATGCTGGAATGGTACCTAACTTCAGGCCACGACCGCTTCCTTCCCGCTTCCTTGTCTTTCCCTTCCAAACTTTCCATCCCCCTCAAGGCCCCTGTTCGGCATAGCATGTGAGGCCGCCTGGGCGAGGTACTGGCCATCGTCCCCAGTTGTACCCCCGACCCAGTGTCTCTAGCTCTCGGACACTGCCCTTGAGGCGGTAGAGGTGTTATCCCTCGCTGAGTCCGAGGGAAAACCAACCCTGGAGGGTAAACAGATTAAGAAAGTTATAACAATAAGATATCGTTTTAATAGACAAACTCATTTATACACTTGCATATGCAATGTGTTCCAATAGTGTATACCATGAAATAGACCCAAAAATAATTTTCCTCTCTCCAGAAAATTTCCTGATTTGTTGATTAAATCCTTATTCCGGAAAGTTCTTCCATTACGCCAGCTTGTCATATGAGCAGATAATTAAAAGAATAGTGGCAGGCTTTGTCGGGAGATGCCGCAAGTTTATTTGACGTGAGTACGTCCTGTGAATGGAGAATGTTTATATTTAAACGTTGCTTTATTTAGTAGCTTGAATCTACTGTGCAAAATTGCAATACCAAAGACCATATAAAATAAGAACTAAGTTAGTTTGTTCGTTTTATAATTCTACAAACCTCCACTGATCAGTACCGGATCTTACGACAAGGCACCCGAAGCAATTAGACGGATTGTAAAACTCATGATTTAACTCCATAATATAACGGGGCACAATATCGACACTTTCGAAGAAGGACAAGACATTGCTCATTACACGCCCCTCATTGGGAGAAACAGTACTCGACAAGATCCGGAGGGACTCCTAAAACATCACTTTAAGGCACTAACATAAATTGTTTCCGAGACAATTCCAAGCAACTCCCCGCTCTGAGAACCTGATCAAGGAACGGCCAGCCGTAACCATGGAAACACCGCCTCAGGATGCCCTATTTAACTTTCCCTCAGGCTCTATAATAGGCACTGCCTAGAAATGGTGGAGCAGACTTTAACACAACCACGTATTTTGTGGTGCCATCTAGTGTCGTCCTCAGAAATGTTTCTGTAAGTCTTCAGGACCTTCTGTTATAGCCTGCTTTTTTCAATGCTATATTTTCGGGGCGTCGACCTACGTGGATCTTTTGCCCCTACTGGCACCATATTGTATGAACCTGCGTGTAATTGGAATGGCAGTAGTGTGGAATGTTGTGTGTGAGGAAAGGGAGATTAAGGATGTCACAAACAACCAGTCCGCAGACCATGGAAATTAATCATTACAATTAAAAACACCTGACACGTCCGGGAATCGACCCCGGGACCGCCGGAGGCGGACGCGTTGCCACCTACATCGAGGGGCCGGACTAACCTATCTTGCTTTAATTTTAAAAATTATTTTTTCCACTTGTTAAACGTCAGGTAGCCCTGCGGTGTAGCGTGCTTGCCTCTTACCCTAAGGGCCCGAGTTCGATTCCCGGCCAGGTCATCGATTTTTAACTGAATGTGAGGGCTGCTTCAACGTCCACTGAGATGGTGACCCCGGTCTAGAGAGCCAAGAATAACGGCCCAGGGGATTCGTCATGCTGACCACACGACACCTCGTAATCTGCAGGCCTTCGGGCTGACCAGCGGTCGTTTGGTAGGCCAAGGACATTCGGGTTTGTTGCAGCATGGTTTCCTTTAACTTGTTTAACGTCGCACTAACACATCGAATATTTCGGTGATTGATCGGTGGGAAAGGGCTAACATTGGGAAGGTAGCGGCCGTGGCCATAATTAAGGTAGAACTCCCCAATATTTGCCTAGTATGAAAATGGGAAACCACGTAAAACCATATTCCCGGCTGCCGGCAGTGGGATTCTAATTCACTATCTTCCGAATGCCAGCTCGCAGTTGCATTACTGTAATCGCACAGTAAACATGCTTTGGCAGAGCTTATTTTACAGCTCGATTTTGCAACATGATACAATTTTGACATTCTTAGCAAAATTTACCTCAACTTCCATAGCAGCGATTGGGAATTAGAATTGTTG
The DNA here is from genome assembly GCF_040414725.1 of Anabrus simplex. NCBI lineage: Eukaryota > Metazoa > Arthropoda > Insecta > Orthoptera > Tettigoniidae > Anabrus > Anabrus simplex. The sequence goes on from NC_090269.1 coordinate 415,267,869, forward strand.
TGGCGCGGGGGGGGGGGGGAGTATGCACAGACAAAACCGTACCCGGGTTTGTGGCATATAGCGGCCGGGGCGGGGGAGAATCTATATATCGAAATGAAAAAAAAAAGCTGCAATTGGTAAATTTTTCATCATCTCTAGGCGAATTTCAATGGAGAAGTAAAGGTTGAGAATAATAATACTTCTTTGATCTTTTAATTCAATACTATACAATAAAACTTTCACCAAAGGAACAATTTCACAATTAAACATCATTTAATACACCGACTGACAGAGCAAATGCAACACCAAGAAGGAGTGGTTCGAAAGGGATGAAAGTTGGGGAAAAAACAGAGACGGCACGGACGAATAATTGATGTTTATTTCAAACCGATATGCAGGTTACACAATGCGCACGGCATCGACTCAGTAGGATGTAGGACCACCGCGAGCGGCGATGCACGCAGAAACACGTCGAGGTACAGAGTCCATAAGAGTGCGGATGGTGTCCTGAGGGATGGTTCTCCATTCTCTGTCAACCATTTGCCACAGTTGGTCGTCCGTACGAGGCTGGAGCAGAGTTTGAAAACGGCGTCCAATGAGATCCCACACGTGTTCGATTGGTGAGAGATCCGGAGAGTACGCTGGTCACGGAAGCATCTGTACACCTCGTAGAGCCTGTTGGGAGATGCGAGCAGTGTGTGGGTGGGCATTATTCTGCTGAAACAGAGCATTGGGCAGCCCCTGAAGGTACGGGAGTGCCACCGGCCACAGCACATGCTGCACGTAGCGGTGGGCATTTAACGTGCCTTGAATACGCACTAGAGGTGACGTGGAATCATACGCAATAGCGCCCCAAACCATGATGCCGCGTTGTCTAGCGGTAGGGCGCTCCACAGTTACTGCCGGATTTGACCTTTCTCCACGCCGACGCCACACTCGTCTGCGGTGACTATCACTGACAGAACAGAAGCGTGACTCATCGGAGAACACGACGTTCCGCCATTCCCTCATCCAAGTCGCTCTAGCCCGGCACCATGCCAGGCGTGCACGTCTATGCTGTGGAGTCAATGGTAGTCTTCTGAGCGGACGCCGGGAGTGCAGGCCTCCTTCAACCAATCGACGGGAAATTGTTCTGGTCGATATTGGAACAGCCAGGGTGTCTTGCACATGCTGAAGAATGGTGGTTGACGTGGCGTGCGGGGCTGCCACCGCTTGGTGGCGGATGCGCCAATCCTCGCGTGCTGACGTCACTCGGGCTGCGCCTGGACCCCTCGCACGTGCCACATGTCCCTGCGCCAACCATCTTCGCCACAGGCGCTGCACCGTGGACACATCCCTATGGGTATCGGCTGCGATTTGACGAAGCGACCAACCTGCCCTTCTCAGCCCGATCACCATACCCCTCGTAAAGTCGTGTGTCTGCTGGAAATGCCTCCGTTGACGGGGCCTGGCATTCTTAGCTATACACGTGTCCTGTGGCACACGACAACACGTTCTTCAATGACTGTCGGCTGAGAAATCACGGTACGAAGTGGGCCATTCGCCAACGCCGTGTCCCATTTATCGTTCGCTACGTGCGCAGCACAGCGGCGCATTTCACATCATGAGCATACCGCAGTGACGTCAGTCTACCCTGCAATTGGCATAAAGTTCTGACCATCCTTCTTGGTGTTGCATTTGCTCTGTCAGTCAGTGTATTTGACTACACAGTAACAAACTAACAGACACTAAAGAGACTGACAGACTGAAGAATGCGGGCGGCAAGCGAGTGAATCATACCTCAGTGTCCATGACCCTTCTTCACAACACATGTAAAGTCTCCATACTTGCTGTGGCGCTATACAAATCGGATAGCCACCACGACAACATTTTATGCGAATTTCCGCAATTATTAATAATCAGAAAAATTAAAAGAAAGACAACAGGGCTTGTAGAAATGACTTATTGTAATAATTCCAACAATTACTAGTTTAATCCGCCTAAAATTGTATAAAAATATAATGTTTTCTGCACAAAGTGAGCCTCGCTCCCCTCCCCTTCAAACTCTTATGTCCGCTACTGCTCAATTCCATGAATGATAGCGGATTACTTGCTTCAATCGTATGTACCATATTTTTGCATTTCTCTTCACTTCTTAACCATCAGCTTCACAACTAGGAGAAATGGAAGTGATTCGACAGTGATGGTAGGATTGATTATTATTTTAGGACGAAGTGCAACTGGGAAACCAGTGCTTAATACCAGAAACTGTCGGTTGTCTATGATGACAGGGCCTCTAAAACGCCCAAAATCTCACGCATGCAGACAGCGGTGCAGAGTTCCTGTGCAGAGTGCATCGGTTCCACTCAGCTCGGCTCGGACCAACCATTCGTCTCTGGGCTACTCGGCTAAGCTCTGCTCAACTCGGCTCAACTCGGCTCGGATTTGGAGCGCTATGGAGCAAGTGAGGAAGAGGGAGACAGGGGGAGTGAGCGAGACAGGCGTGGGGAAACAGAGAGACAGTGCTATTGCTCCAAATCTAGAAGTGGGGGTCTGCACTCTGGTCAACCAAGTGAAGTCATCTTTTGCACCGTGCACAGTGCATGCACCAGGCGCATGCACCCTGAGAGACCCTGGTTTATGAGATTGTATTACATTAGCGTAACGAAACCGTCGCGATAACTGTAAACAAGACTCAAGGACAATCGCTGAAAGTAGCAGGAATCAATCTGGAAACTCTGCGTTTCCCTCATGGTCAGTACTTTTGTTCACAGAACGAGTTGGCCGCACAGTTAGGGTCACGTTGCTGTGAGCTTGCATTCAGGAGATAGTGGGTTCAAATCTCACAGTCGGCAGCCCTGAAGATGGTTTTCAATGGTTTCAAGCTTTTACACCTTCTCTGTTTTTACACCTTCGCTTCCTGCGGCCGTTACTATAATTTTTGAAGCCTTGAATCCCTTCCACTTTGCCCCTTTGATTATGTTAATAAAGGATGGTTTCCCAGCTGTACTTCCTCTTAAAAATAATCACCAGTACCATAAGTTAGAATCCCTTCAATTTTTATCTCTGATTAGTGTTAATAGAGGATGGTTGTCTAGTTGTACTTCCCGTTAAAACCATAATCACCACCACCACCACCACCACTCCATTTGATTTTCCTGCCCCTCATTAGTATTAAGTGGTTATAGTGTTCAGGTTTACTTCCTCTTAAAACAATAATCATGACAACCATAATTTTGTCGGTAGATTTAGAGACCCACAAAATGAGAGCTGATCGTTTTAAGGAACAAACCGAGGAGACTATCTCCACCTTTGTCTCCTTCGTGTTGACTGAGTGGAGAGAGGAGAGAATCTCATAGCGCTTTCTGCCGTCCTTATTGATTCAGGGCACCCTAAAGTCAACTTGTGGCCTCACAGACGTCACAGCCATCTCAGCGACAGCTTCTTATCTGCCACCTTTACTTTCTCAATAAAGTCGAGAAGTTCTCTGTCATCGATGTCACCACCTGTTAGAAACATGTCAGTAATATATATCATCAGCAGAAATAGTTCGCAGGACTGAGAGGCTCAGACGGTTGAGGTGCTGGCCTTCTGACCCCAACTTGCCAAGTTCGATCCTGGCTCAGTCCGGTGGTATTTGAATATACTCAAATACGTCAGCCTCGTGTTGGTAGATTTTGGGGCACATAGAAGAATTCCTGCGGGACTAAATTCCGACACCTCGGCGTCTCCGAAAACCATAAAAGTAGTTAGTGGTTCGTAAAGCCAGTAACATTTTTATTAGAAATAGTTCATTATTATTAGAGTTATTATTAGAATGCAAACCAACTTACCTGCTAGAAACTGTCTTCCAGCCATTCTTCCGTAATGTAGCGAGAGTAGCATAGGTTTTAGGGGCTCTAATTGTCCGAGACCGTACTATTATGCATCTCTCATAGCGGAATTGTTGTCTGAGTAATGTACACTTGTTGTACCTGTCAGTATGTTTGGATTCTATCCTATCACAGTCTAAACATGCGGGCTCTAATTATTATCATTTCATGGCTTCAGTATGTTCTCTGCATGTGGTCTGTTATAGCTCAGTATGTAACATCGTCACAAAGCTTTTCACAAAAATTAGACCTTCCGCTTTAGGTGGGTGCTGTAGAATAACTTCCCTGCCTGTCGGAAGAGTTGATTTAAAGGGTCTCCAGCACCTCTTAACTTAGGAGCGTGATTGTGACCACAGGAACTTTAGCCAAATCCTGGCATTGCTTACACTTATGTGTCAGGCTCCTCACTTTCATTTAACCTATCCGACCTCAATTTGTTAAATCTTGTTCTTTTCTGACCCTGACGGTGTTGGGTTTCCGAGGCCTAGGAAGTGTTCCATTTTGAGGCCCTGCGAGCCCTTAGATTTCCTTGACGGATATATTCACATTTCGAAGTGTCGGACCCCTTCCATTTTTTACCTCTGATTATTGTTAATAGAGGATGGTTGCCCAGTTATACTTCCTCATAAATCAATAATAATTACCATTACCACAGCGTCTCCAAAATCATTGAATGGACGTTGAAGAAGAAGTTCCATCATTCGAGTAGCAACATTGTAGGCCTTAAGAATTAATTGCGTTTCATTGATAAATTCTCCAAAATATTTTATATTATCGCAGTAATGCGCGGTACATGCCGTATTTTTTAGATAAATAATATTTGATCATCACGCAAGACATTTACCGCGAGCTTGGTCTATCTACGCTCGGTGTAACGAGCCGGCCTGAAGCAGCTTTAGCTGTACGAGTGACGTGGAAGCAGGAGCAAGATAGGCTACCCGCCTGTTCTGTCACGTGCTGCCCGCCAAGGATTGAAGTGTTCTAGAAGAAACGTCACACCTTCCCGAATGTTCGGCAAGGAAATTGTCAAACCGCCTGTAATAATGATCGTATCAGATCGACAGATACATAATTTTGTAGAGAATCATGTAAACGTCTCTAATAATAAGTTTCAAATAAATCCATCGAGGGATGCTCGAGTTATTCTACTTCATAGAAATCATGATATTTGATGACGTAGATACACAAATCGTATATAAGACGAGTTCAACCCAACCAAGTTAGTCAGTCATAGCTGGGAGTCCAGTCTGGCTCACCACGCTACACCATTACTCTATTCGTCGAGACAAAGTGCTGTCCAAATTTACCTTCGAATTCTACAAGTCTCTATAGTGGACTTAGATTTTGTCAGTTGACTGAACCTTAGATTTTTTGCGCGTATAGAAACTTCGACATGTCACAAGTCTTACAGTGGACTTAGGTTCTGACAGTTGATTGGAACCTAGAAATTGTGCCCGTGTAGAAACTTCGACATGTGACAAGTATTTATAATTGTGGAACTTAGTTTCTTACCAACAAGTGTTGTGAATTTCAAAGTGAGACACTACTGCATTATATTATTAACTGTGGAATTTCTGAAAACTTAGTCAGCTTATTTTCTTTCATTTATTAAGTAGAAGTGATCACGAAAGTGTTTAAACTTTTTCACTACCATGAATGCAAGTGATTACCTATTACACAATTTATACTCGTGTGCTTAGACACAAGTGATTAACTCTGGGTAGAAGTGAACGACACTCAATGCATAATGAATTGAATTTACAACAGTGTATAATAATTGCTAACTTTATTAGTTCTTAAAATTCTGGTTTGATGTGAACGATACTGAGTTGAATTTTGAAATGTACAGAATCATTGCCAACGTTCTTATTTCCTCAAAGATTTTAATAATTTATTAGAGCGTTACTGACAGCGGTGTCCGTTGGATGAACTCTTGAGCAGTCGTATAGTTATTCTAGTGTCAACTGCGACCATATTTCGGTGGAAACCAACCACGAACTGTGCATAATATGTGAACAGTGTACAGTTTCGTTATTTCTAAAGCTTATGTTCACGGACTGTGATTTCCTTCCTAAATTCGATGCTATCAGCATCTTCATCTTTAAATAATTCCAAATTCTATCTACAAGAGACTAGTGAAGATCGACCTCATATTATGTCAATATTACATCAAACGTTGGTGTCAAATAAGTGTCGGTGACTGTGAAATTGTGGACATTCGTGTGAGAAATAAAACGAGTGATTACCCCGCAAGATCATCGGAGAACGTCGGAGACCGTATAGAACTTCATAGGTACGAGTTCGATCCCATGTCGGACCAACTTGTGTGTTCCAGCTCCATTCCATGGTGACGAACGGGGCCTGCAGAACGAGTTCCAGTCCAGTTCAGCATGATGACCTGGGAGTACGGGTTACCTAATAGACGATGTTGAAGACGACGAAAATCTACACCTAGGTGATATGCAATTCAACATGCATTTATTTGAATAAACTTCATCTTTAAAATAATTTTCAAGTTTTCTTGTAGATAGGAACCTTCATTCTGTACCAAGCCCTAGCTATAATTTACCTGTAACTGCCCTGAGATATAACTCGTGCGATTATATATTAAATAGTAAATCCGTGCAATATTTTACTGGTAAAATATGTACCAAGAAGACTTTAATGTGGAAAATTTTATTTTGGGGCAGACCGTACGAGGGAGGGGTAAACACCTGCAATAATGCCTACCCTACTCTTCCCACGCAGCAATGAACCGATTGTTTAGAATCGCCAGAACACTTTGGGCAGTGTCGGTTTTACGTAACGGTGAATAACAGCGTAACTTTTTAATTTTTTAGAATTTGATTTAAGTGAGACTGGCACAGATATGCTGTAACGTTAGATTACCAAATCAATTGCTTAAATCATTTTTATATTTTGAATAATAAAATACATTAGTGCGGGTAAAATAATTAATAATGATCTAAATTATTTTTGTATCTACGTGTGAGCGGCGTGTATTAGTGTTGCCATTTGGAAATCGTTGACGGTTGTCATCACATCGTTTGTATATGCCAAGTCGATGAATTCTAGAGGTGAGGTACAATATAAGACAAAGGGTTGCCTGAAGAGTATATTACAATCAAACTGCAATACTTGCCCAATATCTGGAGCAACCACTTCTTAACTGCCTTTACATATCCTAAAAGGAGAAAATATTTAAGAGTGAAGGGACTGATCAAAAAATAAACCATTATTAACTCTGTTCAAAATTATATAAGTTTAAAATAGATGAGATCTTTTTAAAATATAGCTGTGGTAATCATTGTTCTTATTTTTTAAGAGAGAAAGTTAGCAAGGGATGGCTGTCTTAGGTACCGTACGGTAACAGTATCAAAGTGGTAGTGATGTATTGTAATGCCATTCAAAATTTCATACAGTGTTTATATAATAAAATGGGCTGTTGTACCGTTAATTCTGAGATTCTCCTATTGTACAGCCATCCCTAACGTAGAATATTTTATTTTCCTACACATGTACTGTAAAATTTGTGATTTAGTATTTATTTATTACAAGTTGTTTTACGTCGCACCGACACAGATAGGTCTTATGTCGACAATTGGTCAGGAACGGTCTGGTAGTGGGAAGGAGGCGGTTGTGGTCTTACGTAATTAAGGTACAGCCCCAGCATTTTCCTGTTGTGAAAATGGGAAACCACGGAAAACCATTTTCAGGGCTGCCGACTGTGGGGTTCGAACCCACTACCCGAATACTGGATACTGGCCGCACATAAGCAACTGCAGCTAACGAGCTCTGTGATTTAGTATTGAAAATGAATACGTAAAATACAGTAACTAGACAAACATAATTTAAAAACAAAACAGCAATATCAAAACGAAGAATGTAATCAACTGAAAATGTTGTGAGAGATCCTCGCGTATCGAAAATCAACGTAATCAACTGCCAGCAATTGGTCGGTACGTGATAGCGGTCTGGAAACGACCCAGTTTTTTCGCTCACGCTCATTCGAAACTTCATGCGGTGGATCGTATCTCGGTCAACGTCTTTTTATATTTCGTGTGGCTGTTTCTAGCCGAGTGCAGCCCTTGTAAGGCAGACCCTCCGATGTGGGTGGGGTTCATCTTCCATGTGTAGGTAACTGCTTTTTGTGTGTGGTGTGTGAGTTGCAGGGATATTGGATACAGCACAAACACCCAGACCCCGAGCCAAGGGAATTAACCATTTAAGGTTTACATCTCCGACCCGGCCTCAAATCGAACCGTGAACCCTCTGGACCAAAGGCCAGCACACTAACCATTTAGCCATGGAGGAGGACTCGGTCGAATTTTTGAGTGGGTTGGTTAGTAGCAGCACGTGGTCCGAGCTAACGCGGCTGATGCGCTTAAGGGCAGTACCAACTAAATTATGATGGACAAGTTTAAAAAGAGCGAAGAAAGGAGAGTGGCTGACTATAAAATATTGAACATCACGTAAATATTTTACCGAAATACGCAATGAAGTGATGTAATTACAAACTTATTATAAGCGCTGTCAGATCAACTCGTCACATCAGCAGAAAGAGATCTTGTCCTGATATCAAAAATTAAGTTCTCAGAAGGAAATTTCAAAAACATTTAAGCTCCTTAGGCTTTTTGAATAGTGAAATTACCAGAGCAGTGGGCTCATCAGTTTCATTGCTACACCTTTCCAAGATGCTGGCGGCTGGAGACACCACTACAAACCTCTATATAGGACAATCCAGTGACGGTATGTGCCTCCATTGGATGTTCCTGTTGAACACAGCAAGGTGTTGCAAATTGTAAGATCAAAACGGTTGTTTTAACATTGAAACGTAGATTTTCACGACGACGAAATAAGAAAACATTATATAAATTGCTTGCCATCTAATAAAGATCCTATTGGTTCAAGCTATATTCGACTATACACCGGCGGAAAGTGAAATTACAGCACCAAGGAGTTGTGCTAGATAAATGAAATTCGGGAGGCGTGTTTACATATATGAAAGATGATGCCTATTCTAATTTGCGCGCTACTCGACGAAGAGTGTTGTTAGAAGCGCTACGATTACCTTGCAATACGCGCTGTATAATTTGTGAGCGTCAGTCATTGTCTGGCGTAGACGTTGTGAGGTACGTGTCAGTTAAACGTGCCTTTAAGGGGACCAAGAAGGCAGTATTAACAGCTTACCGAGTTTGAACGAGGCAGGTAATAGGGCTACGAGAAAGTGGGTGTTCTTTCCGCGATATTGCATAAAGACTTGGCAGGGATATTTCGACAGTGCGTCGGTGTTGGCAACAATGGCCATGAAAAGCTCCGTTTCAAGAAGACCATGGTCCGATCACACACAGGCCACTATGGAGAGGGAATACCACCGTATTCGCCACATGGCTGTGGTGGATCGTACTGCATCTGCAGCAGCCATTGGAGTATCAGTTGGCACAAGTGTGACACAGTGAACTGTAACAAATCGATTATTTGAGGGACTAATCCGAACTAGACGTTGTGTGGCGTTCATGCCACTAACTCCAAATCACTGCAATTTGATACTTTGGTGGCATAAAGATAGAATTCATTGGAAGGCGGTGTGGAGATCTTTTGTGTTTTCAGTGAGAGCCGTTTTTGTCTTGGTGCCAGTGATGTCCGTAGACTGGCGAGGAGGAGGGCAGATAAACGCTTGCAACCTAGCTGTCGACACACTGGACCTACACTAGGAGTCGTGGTACGGGGACCGACTTCCTTTGACAGCAGGAGATCTCTCGTCGTTATCACAAGACCGTTAACAGAGGATTTGTACGTCAGACTGGTGATTGAACCGTTTGTGTTTTCCAACAGGATGACACTCGTCCTCATTCCGCTGTTGTCACCCAATGTGCTCCATAGAGTGTCAACCAGTTGCCTTGGCCTGCGCAGTCATGAGATTTTCGCCTATTGAACACATATGGGACATTGTCGGACGACAAATCCAACGCCGTCGAATACCAGCATCAAGGGTTGTTGATTTGACTGACCTATTGGAAATGACATAGAACTCCATCCCACAAAATGTCATACAACACAATGCATGCACGTTTGCATTCAAAATCGTGGCTACTATGCGGTTATTAATCTGCCACCATGTCACACGTCTTCTCGCGCACACTTCAAACCTGTGACCTGGGAACTCTAGACAGTTGCGTAGCCAAATGTTCACTCTTCTAAACTAATGTCTTCTTCTTGTCGGGATTTCATTTTTCGTCACTGTATATGAATCCTTGGTCCTGTGAATCAGTTATGTTGTCCAAATACAGCATATAAGGAGGTAGCAAATAGCGTTAAGGAACATCGTATGCACTTACGTCTTCTCCATCCTGTAAAATATGCCGTGGCAAAGCATACCATACATAATGATAATCAAACCATTTTGATTTAACATCCGTCATTTGTAAAGAAAAACGATTTGCACACGTATAATTTTTAACGTCCGCCTCTGTGGTGTAGTGGTTAGCGTGATTAGCTGCCACCCCCGGAGGCCCGGGTTCGATTCCCGGCTCTGCCACGGAATTTGAAAAGTGGTATGAGGGCTGGAACGGGGTCCACTCAGCCTCGGGAGGTCAACTGAGTAGAGGTGGGTTCGATTCCCACCTCAGCCATCCTGGAAGTGGTTTTCCGTGGTTTCCCACTTCTCCTCCAGGCGAATGCCGGGATGGTACCTAACATAAGGCCACGGCCGCTTCCTTCCCTCTTCCTTGCCTATCCCTTCCAATCTACCCATCCCTCCACAAGGCCCCTGTTCAGCATAGCAGGTGAGGCCGCCTGGGCGAGGTACTGGTCATTCTCCCCAGTTGTATCCCCGACTAAGAGTCTGAAGCTCCAGGACACTGCCCTTGAGGTGGTAGAGGTGGGATTCCTCGCTGTGTCCGAGGGAAAAACCGACCCTGGAGGCTAAACTGATGATGATGATGATGATGATGATGATAATTTTTAACGAAAGGGGTGGTTATATACTGAGTACATGACGGTTACCCTCTACAGTTAACTCGTCAACACCTTTCTCCTTGACTCTGGAGGCCTTGGAATGGATTACATTTCTAACAATGTCTCTCCATCTTGAGTCCGGTTGCTGTGGAATGACATTTATACATGGTGAACAAAAATTCCGCACGTGGAGTTCGGCATGCGGTTCCTCGTCGAAATTCACGACAAAAGTTTATCTCGCGAAACCTAGTCCCACCAATAGGCTTAATAAAAATGCAAGTTATGAAAGGAGGCTCTGGCAACGCTGTAACGGCGTGTAGCGTGGCCAAGCACAGGTCGCATGAACTCGGCGCTCTGCCAGAGCTGTCTCATTAGCTCAGTGAGACGAGGTAATGCCATAAATACCGGTTGCGCCGACGCCCCGATGTTCGAGTCGCGTTCGCGCCGATTTTTTTCAGTTCATGTATCAAATTGTATCCAGTGTACACCTCCACTTTGCAATATAATATGTTCTGTCTTGCCGTTTCAATTACCTTTAACTAAATATTCAAACATAACATGAAATTCTTACAGACATAAACGACCACTTTGTTTCATCCATGGAACAAATAAAGCCAATACGTAGAACATAATAGTGGATACAGTAACATCGTCCTCTATCGAATGCGGTAGAATGAAACACAATAGAGTACAGTAGGTAGGCTACACTGGATTGCCCATTATGCTACGCACAATAATTCCACAGTGTCGTGTGACATCCAGTCTTATCTTCACAGAGCCTGTACACTTACGAGCAACGTTCACTTCACAGCAGAAGTTGAAAATGACCACCTTGCATTTTCAAACACTTCGACACTCGGTGGAGCATACTTTGCCGGACCCTACGCAACACACCTGTATCCACCATTGCCGATGCAGCATGCACGCGAGCTATTAGGTCTTGTAAATCCATGTTCATTTAAGTGTCCCGACAAATGAAAATCTAGTGTATTATGGTCCGAGGAACGTGGAGACCAGAACATTGGACCTCCACGACCAATCCATTTCCCTGCAAACGCTTCATTTAACCAGTTACGCACAGTCATTCCAAAGTGTGGTGGTGCACCAACATGCTGAAACCACAGCTGTCGCCAAGCACCAAGTTTAAAATTTTCTAAAGCGTCAGAAAAAGTATTGCCCAGAAACGTAGGATAGCAGGGCGGATTCAACTTGTCCGTGAACAGGTAAGGGCCTAAAAGCATTCCTCCCACGATTCCAGCCCACAGGTTTATGCTAAAGTGTGCCTGAAATCCACGTTCACGGGTGACATGTCGGTTCTGGTCAGACCAGTAATGGCAGTTCTGTTGGTTGAAAGTACCTTCCCGAGTGAAGCTACATTCGTCACTCCATATCGCATTCTTTATAAAATGTTCGTTATCTTGAACTTGTTGCAAAAGCCATTCACAGAACTGTACTCGTTGAATGCGGTCTTCTGGCCGCTGGTGTTAACTTGTAATGATATGGATGCTGCTTTTCGTCGTGCAACACGTCAACAACCAATGTTTGAGATACCTGGAACTGCCTTGCAATATCACGGGTACTTCATCGACGTGATTGGTGAATGGCTTCAAGAATGTCGTCCTCTGTTAGTGGAGTACGTCTAGTCCTTGGACGACCTCTGTCCACTACTTGTGGACAAAAATTATCGGTTTCCCGCCGGCATTGCTCAAGGCGACGAAAAACATTCTTATGGGGATGGCACCTTTGAGGGTACCGTGCTGCATACTCACGAGCAGCAGCAGAAGCTTGGTTGTCGGATGCATCCAACACTAAAAGCATATCGACGTATTCGCCGTTTGTGTACTCCATTAGGAAGCCGCCCTACATGCACTTGAAAGGACCAGTTATGGTTGTGCACTGCGTGGTTAGTCAACTCATTCTTTCAGTTGAATGGATCACACTGTCATGTGTTCGACTATCGACATGTGACACCTGGATGTCATGATTACAAACGCGACGGGAACTAGGGACCTGACGTCACACACACACAAATGAAAAAATCAACCTGACGTAGATTTGGGCCGTAGTTCCATGGTGCATGTGGGTTTGATAACCCAGCCGTCAACTCAGTGAGCTGCGACGGCGGATACTGTAGAGCGGGATGATGCTCTTTCATTTCATTTCGATGCACTGCAGGATGTGACAGGGTTTCTACCTTCTCGTTTTAGAGTTGTTTTCCAAAAGCACCAGATCCGATTTGGCTATAGAAACTTTTGTCTTGCAATGGGATGAGGAATCAAATGCCGACCGCCAAGTGCGGCATTTTTTTCTTCACCCTGTATACAGTTTCCATTCATCCTTGTACTTTCATACAAACCTTACTCCATGCGATGTTCTTGAAGTCATATGCACTTCGTACTACAATCCTGAATAGGAGATTTCAAAAACAGGTAGTTTGATTGAGATATGGCAAGCCAATTTCTTGTTTCATTTTGAAACATTGTTTTTTTCAATTTTCTTAACGTTGCACCGACACACGTGGGTTTTATGGCGACAGTGGGATAGGAAAGGGCTAGAAATGGGAAGTAGGAGATCGTGGTCTTAATTATTAAGCTACATCGCCAACATTTGTCTGGTGTGAAAATGAGAAAATTCGGAAAACCATCTTCAGGGCTGCCGACAGTGGAGTTAGAATCCACTATCATCAAAAGCAAGGTAATAGCAACGTGACTCATAACCGTGCAGCCACTTGCTCGGTTTTCCTGTTTACGGAATAGAGACAGACAGACACCAAACATAAATATACCGTGAGATGTTCAGTGATTAGTATTACGTACGAAGCGAATAATTATCAAGCGACTTTGCAGAAATGGTAAACACACTTAGGGTGTTATAAACAGTAGAAGAAGACAATCACTTGCACTGTGTTTTTAAATTAAATATTAAAGAAGTTTACGTTCACTCGAACACCGAATATACAGTAAATCATGGATGACACCTGTGGTGTACGCTTTGCCAAGGTCGAAGTTCAGATGGCCGTGCCATTGACTTGGATTGGCGTGGACAGCTGTTCGTGACTGATGAAGCGATATTCAATTACCTGACCCAGTAACTAGTTGGCACTCTTTGTTGCCTTTGAACTTAAAGGATAAAACGATGCACAGTTCTCTACTTCACACACGTAATTAGTTTATATTAAAGACTGAATAATAATAATAATAATAATAATAATAATAATAATAATAATAATAATAATAATAATAATAATAGACTTCAGATATTTTAGAGAAGACCAAAATTATGACTAACGTTGCAAATTGACCTGCAATGTTATCAACAGTACATGATAAAGTTAACAGGGTAGAAATGTTTAAGTAGAAGGGGGAAGTAATTCAAATTAATGGTCTAGGCAGGCAAAGAAGCAGATTAAACAAGAGCAAGGAAACTGGAACAAGCTTACGAACTGACCAAGGAGACTGTAATAAGAAGAGTCTCTCCATCAAAACTAAAATCAGACACTAACACTCAGTAATTAAACCAGAATGTCTCTTGTGCTACAGCGTGATGTTCTCCATGAAAACAGGAAAAATATAACAGGTAGAGAAGAAGGAAAAAATTCGAAGGAAAATTTGAGGCCCATTAAAGGATGAAAATAGGGAGGTTCAAACTCAGGAAGAATGCATACATCTACATAAATAAATGAACTGAATAAATGTCTGATAGGTTCGGGAAGAGGAGAGTTAAGTTCTTTGGTCATATTGAACCCGAGTGACTTAGGCCCATAATCAATCATGATTTGATCGGTAAAATAATATGATACATTTATTGAAATACAGAGGAGTGTATTTGAAAATATTTCGTTTATGTAATGTTGAAATCGGAGCGAAGGAAGGACGACAGACTGGAGCCTGACGGATTAGCTCAACCCGACAACTTTTAGCTACTTCACAGCAGGGAATATCATTAGTTGGCGTACAAGGAAATACAGAGTCCACAAATAAGTCTTGGTCAGAAAGAGGAAGGGGGGAGAGTCATACAAAGAAAACTCACCACATGAGTAAGACCTTGGGATATTTTTGGTAGGACGGAAATTCCATGACCTCATGGAAAATTACAGCGGCTGAGTGTACGTTCGCTAGCCTAAGTTCGAGCAGGTGGAGATTTAAATCACGTGACCGCTTGCCGGCCAATAGTAAAAATTTGATGGGAGACTCAGTGATACCATCTTAAGGAATGATGGATGAGATATTTTCGTAACTACAAAAGTAATCAGTAATAAATTAATCTGAGTACGCGGATGGATGTAATGAATTTATTAGATGTCACGCATGGAAAAATAATCAATACTTATTGGCAAATTAATTAAATTGAAGGCTGGATTTCTTGGAAACCGGACAGCTTGAATCTCATTGGCTGAAAGAAGACCACGTTGTCAGAGACGCTTACGAAGGCGCGAAATGTGAGGAGCGAAATCCATCCATATCTCCTAAATCTGTGATCACCTGGAGTTCATATTTTATCCAGCAGATATGCTAGCGGAGTGGATTAATTTGATGTAAATTTTAACTTCCAATTCGGAGTGCAAGTACCGATATTAAAAATCCACCCCCTCCCTAAGGGGCATGACGTCAACGAATCCGCGGGAAAAAGGCTTCATCCATATATACGGAGCTGAATTGACGGTCGCCAGCCACTTGTCTTGAATCGTTGGAGCTGAATTGACGGTCGCCAGCACACGTGAATTGAAAATCGGGAGTTGAACTGTTGGTCGCCGGTAACTTAGAATTCTACGGACGTACAGTCATTTAATGGCGCGAGCATCCGCCAGTGTTTGTAAAGTGTGATCGCGCTCAAGCAACATGTTAAATCTGGAAATAGTTAACGTAGGATAGTGTTTTTTTATTTATGAATAATCAGTGACGTAAAGTAATTACCCTGCAAGAGAGTAGTATAAAATATATCACCATAAGTACGTACATAATAGACTGTGTGACGAACAGTACTTTAAGGAAGTAGTAGCCTGTACTTAGCTATACCGAACCGATGTAATGAACACGTCAAGAATGCCGTATAAATCGGGCGTATCGCGACGGGCGAAATAGTTGACACCACGTCGTACGTGTCCAGGTCCATTGTGCGGTAGGTGGACGAAGATTAAATAGTGTAAATATATTAAATTCTTGGGTCTAGGATAGAAATTTGTTGTATCCAAATTAAAGCATACAGTGTTAACGTAGTAAATGGTGAAGGTTTGTGGTAATCAAGATATGAGTATAAAATAATAATGTGCCAGGAAATCTTTTGTGAAACTACGCCATCAAGGATGGAGGAGTAAAACGCAGAGAGGGGCTGGATGAAGCCTCTCGTCTGCAAAGCTGCAATGGAATACCGATAACTAAGATGAGTACTAAACTGTAAAATATATTTGGGAAATGTTATCGTGATGGGAAAAATGGGAATAATTTGATTATACTTGGTTACCTTCTGTAACAAGATGGGTCGCTTAACGACCCCATCCTAAATTTGTAGCACGGACAGTAGTAAATCATAATAATGTAAATAATCGGGTCTTTTATGTATTCAGTTTGTTGGAGATGTAAATTTGTATATATAGTGTAGTACGTTAAGTCATGCATGCATTCATAGTTTCTTTGTAGTCGATAATTTTCTTTACATTTGATTTTGATTATGCTAGTTAAATAAGACCCGATATGTGCTTTTATGTTTTGTCATTTTAACGAGCCATTTAATGACATGGAAGGAAAATCCAGCTTCGCCATACCAAGTGTGTTTTGTTGAAATTAATATGGTCATATTTTCAAAGTGAAGTTGTTAAATTTGTGAGATGCGATTAATATAATATTTCCAAGTAAATCATATCTGGAGTGTTTAGTGCCAGAATAAATTGAATTTGTAAAAGAGGTTATGCGTTAAACATAATAAGAGTGGACTACCGTATTACAGGCGAAATTATTATTTTTTTTAAATATTAATAATAATAATAAATAAATAATATAACTATTTTTTTTAAAGAAGATATTTCTTTTTTAAATATGATTTGGAGATAATAATAAATTATGTGATCAAGTGTTGAGTTTATTGGGAATCATTTAATGACGGGAGGTCGTTTTAATTTGGAATTAAAGTGCGTGATAACTTAATTTGATCGATTAATAATATTGAAATGTAGATCGGTGTTAATAATCCGTACATGTTAATGAACGTGTGGTTTAAATTACGGTCCAATATTTTTTTACGTATAAATGTCGCGTTTTGAAGTTGCGATTCATTAGCCGGAACATGTAGTGCTAATATTACGAGACCATGATTGTCAAATTTTGGTAAATATAATTTCAAGATGTTACGATTATTTGTGGAGAATGAACTAAGGCATAGATCCAAATGAGATAGAAAACGTGAAAGAATTTGCAGTCAGATAATAAAAGGTCGTACGATGTCCGAAATGAATAAATAAGTCAGTTGATAATTCTGTGAGGAATAAATAAATGAATCGAGGAATATTGAGATAGAGAGGAAAATAAATTCCGTACGAGAGACACTTAGGATATTGATATGAGTGTAAAATGTACGGGCAGTGTCACAGAGAAATACTGAGTTACGTAGCGGGTAGAATTCGAACCCGTGACAGCATGTACGAAATAAATAGACTGCACAGTTATTCGTTGAGATACAAGGGATCTAAGGATAATGAGAGTTCAGATTCCACAGAAATGGTCGTATATTGTATTCATTGTAATAACGAGTGAGGACAATCATGATGTCGTGATAATAATAATAATAAATATTGCAGATAAAGGATTGGACCGCCTTAATTAATTGAGCGTTGGTAACGATGTTAAACGGGAATCTAATTGAGAATATGCAACCGATAATAATAATAATAATGTAAGGACGATGTTAAATCACCGCGGTCGGATTAATAATAATTGTCATAATAATAACTGTAATGATGTCGTTGGTTGATCAGTGAATTAATTTGTAATTGCGACCGATATCTTAATAGATAATTTGGCGGAAGTGACCGGTCCATTAATAATAATAACCATTTTAAGTGACGTGAATAATAATAATATCTTGGGTCACCTATTCATTAATAATAATAATAACCACGAGAGGGATATAATAATAATAATAACAGTAATAACCACTTGGTGTTTGCATCCCGCATAATAATGACGATATTAATCAACGTGACAGTGCCAGGAACCGTTGAGGAATAATAATAATAATAATAATAATAATAATAATAATAATAATAATAATAATAATAATAATAATAATTTCATGAAGATTGTGACGAGCGTGGATTAAATTGTTTGGTGACAACATCCCTCTATTAGTATGTTGAATAATGAGAGTGATAATATTAGAATCATTTTTTTTTACCGCGTTATTGTACGGTTTCCGTACGGGACGATGTTACAGTCATACTTGCGTGTTTGTTTACTTCGCTCGCGATGCGAGGGGGGTCACTGGCACGGTATTTCCCTCCGCTCCTCGTTATCTCATCTGTGGCAGTAGTCTACTGAGGCTAACTGGTGACAATTCAGATCACATGTAAATAAAATGTAAATGCTAATTCATTGGTATGGCATCAGCTGGATATCGTAAGATAGGGACTGTCCGTGGAATCCAGTTTTCGCACTTCACGAGAAACATTACCCAGTCCGAGTACCGGTCTCGGAAAAATGTATATAGCCGGAGTACATCATCTTAGTTAAATCGGGAAGCCGACCGTAACATGGGTTATGCTCGGGCTCCCGATAGAAGGAAGCTATATCCTTGAGTAACGGTTCGATTCAAATGGAATCGATCCGTAAATTATACCTCCAAAATGTCATTTTATTTCAGAAGCAACGCAGCAAGATATTGATACCACTTGCGGTATGGCAAGTGATTTATATATGTAACATGTGTGTAAATTCAAATATTGTTGCCACGTGTATCAAAGTTTTATACGTCAAATGGCGTAATAAACCGCTCCTTCTGGCAAATTATTTCAAAGGAAACCACTCTCATAATCTTTTTATTGTAGTTAGATAATGCCCTTTATAAAGTAACAGTCACTTCCTAGTCCTATCATGGAGTCCTTAAATTCAAGTTACAATCGAGCCTTCCCCATTTTAATTTTAAGTTGCTCCGTTCATCCCCGTGTTCTATTATGCCGTTATATTTATATTTGATGATTTAAATAATGAACCGACACCCCTGAGATAAATGCTAGTCTGGGACTCGGGAGGTGGACGGGTGCAATATAATGAAGATGGATAATGCCAGACACACAGAACTAAAATATGATCATATTTACAAGAGTAAGGACGGCATTCAGTGGATATAAAGTAAAAGGAGATGGGAATAACAGCAGATATAATGCAGGTCAGGACAAAATTTTAGGGGATTGATACAAAATTTCGAGGTTTCCGAGGAGAAAGGAAAGAAAGAACGGAATAAAATCTGGACATAAGAGAGGAGGAAAGGCACAGTGCAATAACGAGGAACTATCGAAAACCAAGAAAGGAAGTAGGAAATAAACCGAAATCAATGCGGTGGATTAATTTACGTACTCCAGTGGTGGCCAAATTCCATAAAATTAAGAAGTAATATAATAATCTTTATTTTATTCTTTCTTCCTTAATTTTACCTACCGGGCGAGCTGGCTGTGAGCATGCATCCTGGAGATGGTGGGTTCGAATCCCACTGTCGGCAGTCCCGGTTTCCCATTTTCACACCAAGTGTACCTAATTAAAGCCACGGTCGCTTCCTTCCAACTCCTAGGCCTTTCCTATCCCTTCGTCGCCATAAACCCCATCTGTGTCGGTGCGACGTAAAGCCACTGGAAAGAAAGTCTGTTCACCGCCCAGCGTTGGTGTTTCCCTCGGACTCAGCGAGGGATCCCACCTCCGTTGCCTGAAGTGCAGTGTCCCCGAGCGTGAGATATTTGGTTGTGGGAAATAAAACTGGGGTGGAGGACCAGTACCTCGCCCAGGCGGGCTCACCCGCTATGCTGAACAGCGGCCTTGTGGGAGGATGAGGAGATTGGAAGGGATTGGCAAGGAAGTGGAAGTGGAAAACCACGGAAAACCACTTCAAGGTTGACTGAGATGGGAATCAAACGACCCTCTACTCAATTGACCATAGAGGCTGAGTGGACCAATTACAGCCTTCGTACCAATTTTCAAATTTCCTGGCAGAGCTGGGAATCGAACCTGGGCCCTCGGGTGTTGCAGTTAATAACACTAACTACTATAGCAGAGAGGTGCTCAATAATAATAATAATAATAATAATAATAATAATAATAATAATAATAATAATAATAATAATAATAATAATCTTATATACTATTGAGGAGCAATTCGTATAACTTATGTCTAGCATTCCCGGAAACAGATGGCGGTTGAAGCTTGGTCAAAGAAGTAATAATGGTCTCCTCAATAGTCACTTATATGGCGTGGATTACAAAAACGATAGAATGATGACCATGATATCTGTTGCTTTACTAAAACCATCTAGCAGGCGTGCTGCTGGAGTCCACGAAAATCTTATAGTTTAAAGCATATTTTACACGGTTCGAGCCCGAGTCTTCGCAAAATATGTTACCAGCAGATTGTTGACTGGCACGTTAGGAGAGATAATGGTATAAAATTTCTAACCGAGCAATTCTTATATATATAGCCTAATTTTCTCGGAAACGACTCTACAGATTTCGATTAAAATCACAGACTAGAGGTGTAATGGGACTATAAATCCAACTTATCGTCCATCAGTATTTTTACTGCCCCTGATATCTGCGAATATCAGTAGAGATGGTCACTATCTCTGATATCTGTGAATATCACTAGAGATGTTCACTGCCCCTCATATCTGCGAATAACAGTACAGATGTTTACTTCTCTGATATCTGCGGATATCTTTAGAGATATTCACTGTCTCCGATATCTGCGAATATCAGTAGAGATGTTCATTGTCTCTGATATCTGCGAATATCAGTAGAGTTGTTCACTCTCTCTGATATCTGGGAATATCAGTAGAGATATTCACTGTCTCCGATATCTGCGAATATCAGTAGAGATGTTCATTGTCTCTGATATCTGCGAATATCAGTAGAGTTGTTCACTCTCTCTGATATCTGGGAATATCAGTAGAGATGTTCACTGTCTCTGATATCTGGGAATATCAGTAGAGATGTTCACTGTCTCTGATATCTGCGAATATCAGTAGAGTTATTCTCTGTCTCTGATATCTGTGAATATCAGTAGAGACGTACACTGTCTCTGATATCTGCGAATATCAATGGAGATGTTCACTATCTCTCATATCTGCGAATAACAGTACAGATGTTTACTTCTCTGATATCTGCGGATATCTTTAGAGATATTCACTGTCTCCGATATCTGCGAATATCAGTAGAGATGTTCATTGTCTCTGATATCTGCGAATATCAGTAGAGTTGTTCACTCTCTCTGATATCTGGGAATATCAGTAGAGATGTTCACTGTCTCTGATATCTGGGAATATCAGTAGAGATGTTCACTGTCTCTGATATCTGCGAATATCAGTAGAGTTATTCTCTGTCTCTGATATCTGTGAATATCAGTAGAGGTGTTCACTGTCTGTGATATCTGTGAATATCAGTAGAGTTATTCTCTGTCTTTGATATCTGTGAATATCAGTAGAGGTGTTCACTGTCTCTGATATCTGACATAGCTTTAGGGATGTATATTGTCTCTTATATCTGCGAAAATCGGTGGAGATGTTCACTATCACTCGTATCTCTGCGAATAACCAAAGCCCCTTTTGCCACCACTTTTCAGAGTTCCTGAAGGGCTTTCACAGCTACCGTAGCAGTCCCAAAGCCCCCGAAGTCCCCACTGTACTTCACCCGTATAGGCAGCCCCTACTTCGGCTGTCCACATTGCACAGACCAGGGAATGGAATTAATTTAATCACACACATTTTTTTATTTACAATAACCTTCACTGGTCGAATGCCCTCTAAAATTTCATTTATTTTCTCTGATGCTGTTTATTCTTTCTCTTCTTGAATATCTGTATAGATTTTGAAAAGGGATCAAACACTAACCCTGGTAAACTGTTCCACTCCTTCACGCCCTTCCCAATGAATGAAAATTTACCCCAATGGCTTCTGCTAAAATTCCTTCTAATTTTATACTTGTGGTTCCTGCCGATGTAATTATTTTCCAACTGAAGCCTCTCACGGATTTCTCCCCATGATTCTTCTCCTGTATAGGCTCTATATAATCTTTTGAAGTCTAGTTTTCTCCCTTCTCTTACTTAAAGTTTCCCACCCAAGTTCCTTTAACATTTCTGACACACTACTTTTTCTCCTCAAATCCCCTGGTACAAAACTTGCTGCTTTCCTCTGCACACTAATTTTTTTATTAGGTACTCTTGGTGAGGATCCCAAACACTGTTTGCATATTCCAACAATGGACGAACCATACTTAAGTAACTTTTCTCTTTTAATTCATTGTTGCATCCTTTAATTAGCCTCATTATGACATGTAACGATCTGTATGCTTTCGCATCATTGTCATCAACATGACCCTTCTAATGCAAGTTACTTTCAAATCTCATACCTAAGTATTTGCACTTGCCATATTTTGGGAAAAATACCTCATGCAAAGTATTTTCAAATTCAGTTTTAAAGCCCCTGTTTGTAAATGTTGTAACAGTTGATTTGCCTCCATTAACCTTCATATTATTTTCTTCAACCCATTTTTGGATACTCGCAGGTTTCTTTATGATTCCGAACAATCCTCAATGTTATTTATTTCCATAAAACAATTATGGCATCTGCATACAATCTTATATTTGATGTTATATTGTTCCCTAAATCATTTGCGTATATTAAGAAAAGTAACGGACCGATTATACTACCCTGTGCGATTCCCTGCCGAACTTTCTCTTCCTGTTACATTATTTCCTACCTTGATTTTCTGAACCCTGGAATTTAGAAATGTTCTTATCCAACGTATAACCCTTACATCAAATCCTATTCCCTCCAATTTCTTTAATAATATTCCATGTTCCACTCTATCAAAAGCTTTGGAAAGATCTATGGATATGCAATCTAACTGACCTGTTGAATCCAACTGATCTGATATGTTCTGCTGAAATCCCAACAGTTGTGCCTCACAAGAAAATTTCTTTCTAAATCCATACTGGCTCCTCATGAACCAATTGTTATCATCACATATCCCTCTGATGTACGTTGATATTCAACTCTCTGGTATTTTACAAACTATACTGGTCAGGCTGATTGGTCTGTAGTTCTCCGGTTTCCTTTTATCAACCTTTCCTTTATAAATTGGGATTATTATGGATTCCTTCCATTCCTTTGGTATTACACTATTATTTATGACATAGTCAAAGAGAAATTTTAAATAAAGCACTATGTACCACCCCATTGTCTTTAACACCTCCCCAGTTATTTGATCACTTCCTGCTGCTTTTCCTTGCTGAAGCAGTTGTATTTCTCTGAAAATATCTTCGTTTGTGAATGAGAAGCTTCTTGTTTCCCTATGTGTCTCCCCCTCTCTACTTTCGTTTTGGTTTACAACGCCTGACAATCTTCTACTGAATCTCTGAATTCCCTACTAAATAGATTTGCTTTCTCAGTATCTGTTAAATAGTGTTCACCCCCTTCTCCCACTATTGTAGGAATTTGGATTCCTTTTCCTTTTTGATTCCTAATATATGAATACAGCTTTTTCCATTTCCCTTTGTTGTCGTTACTCTCTTGACGTGTGCCGTTCATATAATTATCCTTTGCTTCCATTTTCACTGTATTCAGTTCCCTCATTAGCTGTTTTCTACTTTCTCTACTCTCCCTACCCTCTTTGATTTTCCTGTTTACTATTCTACATTTCCTTTTTAATTTTCTTATTTCCCTTGTATAATAAACAGTGTCTGAGGTCATTTTAACCTTCCTAACAGGTACAAATCTCTTCTCTCCTTCCAAAACGATTCCTTTAAATTTAGCCCAAATTGTATCCACATTACTCCCTTCACTTATCCAACAACTGAATTGTTATTTAAGGTAAGTCCCAAATTCATCAACTTTAGTTATTCTGTACAATTTCTTGTCTTGTATGACCCCCTTAGTAAGCCTTTTTGGTACCAGTCCTACATCTATTATTACACTTATTCCTTCAATTACCTCAGTTTTATGAACAAATTTCCATGGTTTAACCAAGAGTATATCTAGCAATTTATTTAGACGAGTCGGTTCTTGTACTACTTGTGTAAATCCTCCCTCCAAAATTAACTTATTAGCCAGTTTCTGTTCATGGGCTTCATTTGCAGCTCCATTCCATTCAATTTCAGGCAAGTTTAGATCTCCCCAATTATTACCATATCATTATTATTGTTTTTATTAGTATAACCTATTATTTTATCAAATATTTCCATGTCTCTCTCCTATCTTCCAGGCCCTATCTATATAAATAAAATTGTAGGGGGTCCGCTGTCTGTAATTTCTTCTGTTTTGCCAATTTTTCAGATATTTATCCGTTTTAGGTCAACTCAAGACCGAATCGGTGGTTTTTACGTTTCGTGTCTGTTTGTTTGTCTGTTTGTCTGTTTGTCTGTTTGTCTGTTCCACCATCACGTCGAAACGGCTGGATAGATCTCAACCAAACTTCATATTTAGAGTATACTCATCCCGGGGAAGGTTTCGATATGCATATCGTTTTAAAATCTTTGAATACACGGGGGGTTTATAGGAAAACCAGAATGGTTTTTCCACCATCACGTCGAAACGGATGGATAGATCTCAACCAAACTTCATATTTAGAGTATACTCATCCCGGGAAAGGTTTCGATATGCATATCATTTTAAAATCTTTGAATACACGGGGGATTATAAGAAAACCAGAATGGTTTTTCCACCATCACGTCGAAACGGCTGGATAGATCACAACCAAACTTCATATTTGGAGTACACTCATCCCGGGGAAGATTTCGATATGCATATCATTTTAAAATCTTTGAATAGACGGGGGTTTATAGGAAAACCTGAATGGTTTTTCCACCATCACTTCGAAACGGCTGGATAGATCTCAACCAAACTTTAAATTTAGAGTATACGCATCCTGGGGAAGGTTTTGATATGCATATTATTTTTAAATCCTTGAATAGACGGGGGGTTTATAGGAAAACCCGAATGGTTTTCCTCCATTTTATCTTATACTATTGATTTTCAGTAAACTTAGTTTACCGTACGTGAAACGTCTCTTCATTATAAACAACTTTCGTTATGTTCATAATTTACCTTACTCTTCACATGACGGAGAAATTTACAATTTTCTTCTGGTATCATGCTCTGCATTGAGTGACCGACAGACCGACAACGAACCTACAGGTTACCATGGCAACGTCTCTGACTGCATGCCAGCAGGGAAGTAACGTATTGCCATTTTCCTCATCATGCTTTTAAATTCGTGGTTGTTCCTTGGGTAGAAGGCAAGAGAGGCGTCAATCGGCCTATCTGCGGGATATTGGCGGAATATCGTTGGATGTTATAACCGCCCTCGAATAGATTAAGTAATAACACCATTAGTCATCTTCTTATTATTTGTTTACCTAAGAATCACTGGACCTAAATTTCTCCTCTGTTACCGCTTTATTATATCCATAACTCGCACTAGCATAATTTATTGAGGGGCATTTGATTTTCCAATACATTCACTTGGCATTCACATATTTGTCGTTATCCGGCTGTCCTCAGTTATAATCCATTTTCTATTACTTTCAACTTTCTTAACTGTATTATTTTCTTCCTTAATTACGCCGTATGTACGCGTGTGCTACAAACTACTGGATGTATTTCCACCAAGACTCACATTTAGAATACACCTGTCCTTGATAGGTTTTGGGCAAATATTGTTTCTAAATCTCTGAACTGACTGGGGGTTTATACGAAACCGAAACAGTGATTTTGCACTTCCACAAAATATACACAACCAACGTTAATTTAAATCTACTTGCCTTGGTAGAAATTAATTTCTAAACCTTTTTCCTCATGTGCATCATTTCGATACGAGGAATAATAAGGGAGATATCATTAACGGACCGTTTTTTTGTACAAGTCCCATCGGACTTAACTCACGAGCGGGTGCGTGTAAAGCGTATTCCTTACAACTTGAAAACTACTGAAGACATTCGAACCAAACTTTGTATTTAGCATCCACCTGTCCAAAGGTAGGTTTTAAACTTAAATAACATTTCATGTTCCGGAATGGACTGGCGGTTTATAGGGAACCTAAATGGTTATTTTACTCTTCCACAATATATACAGAACAAGACCAACCTGACGAAATCGACCAAGCGTGATAGAATTCCACCTCTAAACGCTTTCTTTTTCATGTGCATTTTTTCGTCAGTAGGATTAATAAGGGAGATATCATGAATGGTCACTTTTGCATGTTAAGTCCAGCGCACATAGCCCGAAGGGTGTTTTACATGGAGCAGATTCCTTATCTATATAAATCAAATCGTAACGACTGTGTGCCTCTACACTGACTATTTTGGCGAAATTTTCGTACAGCTTTCCGTTTAAGGGGTAATAATGATCATCTCCATAATTTTTGGTTTAGTTTCCTGAAAGTCCTAATTTTTACCCGCCTCGCCCAAAATCCAGATTGTGGCATAATCTGCCAGAAGAAAAAGAAGATAATTGAAATTTGACAAAATTATACGTTTTAGCCTGTAACGAACGGAAAACATCCTAGATCATTAAATTTTTCACTTTTTATCCCCGAAGAATATCGAAATATGCAGGCACTTTTAATGATGGTGCACACCTTCGGAAATTCCTATCACATAACGGATTTCACAATCTCCGTTCAATTTGGAATGATCTACAACCTTGGTCTTATGACTTTTTGCCGTATCTCTATCCCTTTTACGTTTTTCTTTATTAATCGATGTTAAGTCAATTTGGAATTTTCACATGCATAATTCATTCTTTCAATTACTTATATCAAATACAGAATCATCAAACTCTTGGCCCACTCAGTAGCCATATGTGAGCCAAATGCTATGTATGTAGCTGTCACATAATTATCCGAAAAGTAATGTAATGTGAGATAATCTTACAAAACCTTTACCCTGTTCCACGTTTCTAACTCAATCTGACCCAAGAATAGATGACATATCATAGGACCAGACATTTAGGCCACTACATCCGGCGTGTCTTATGGTATAATCCTTTGTCGATATGACGTACGTTTAGTAGCAGTTAATCTGTAAATGAAAGTCTTCAATATTGTAAACACGCATATACTTTCGTATGTCGATCTATATATATTCACTGATGTCGATTTTTAGCGATCGAGAAAGGGTGGGTCTGCTATTGTAATCAGTACTCCCCACACCGACTTTGACTGGCAGTAGGAAAGGGTTCCTTCTCCAACTCCTGTGTAAGGAAGGCCTACAATTGTAATGAATAGTTCCCTTCTCGATGTGACTTGCAGAAGGCAAGTGAGCATGCAGTTTTGTTTAAAACTCCTTTACCCGATTGTGTTTGGCAGTAGGCAAGGGTGGCCGCCATTATAAAGAAATTTCCTCATCTAAAATGTGACTGGCATTAAGCATAGTGGCCTGCTATTTTGATGGAAACTCACCAACTTGGTGTGACTGGCAGTAAGCTGGCTGGCAGTAGGAAAATGGGCCTGGCATTATAATGATAACTGCAAGACTCAATTTCGAGTGATAGTAGGGTAATTGCCTGCCATTATAATAGAAACTCCTCAACTGTAATCTGTCTGGAAGTAGGAAAGGGGGGCTGCCATTTTAACGGAAACTCCCCAAATCGATTCTGTCCGCGTAGTAGGCAATGGGGCCTGGAATTATAATGTAAACTTCCCAACTCGATTGTGAATGGCAGTAGGCAAGTGAGCCTGCCGTTATATCACAAATCCGTAACAAACACTTTGCATTGGAAACAACGTACGGGGTCCTCCCCATGCTCTTTCTCGGATAACGCTAAGAGACATGCAATTCTAAAACAATCTTATTTACTCCATGTACACTATTTACTTCGATATTCGAATACAATGTAGAATACCGTAGCGAAGCACGGGTACATTCGCTAGTATGTTCCTATAATTGCCACCTCCTTCATATTATCACAAACTAATTATATTCCTAATATTTCATCCTTTTCATCGGTAAACCAATCATGTGAACAATAAGTTTCCTTCACCAGAATAAACACCACCCCTCCCAATTTATCTCCTCGGTCTCTACTATCTTTACTGTCTACGGTCTCTGCGAAATATTAGCCCTCTCTCATATCTGCGAATATCTGTAGAGTTGTCCACTGTCCCTGATATCTGCAAATATCAGTAGAGATGTTCACTATCAGAAAATCTTTTCACTCTCTCTCAGTATTATTGGAACTTTATGTTTTCTTATATATATCAATGCTGTTTGCCGATGATGTTATTCTGTACAGAGTAATAAATAAGTTACAAGATTGTGAGCGGCTGCAGGATGACCTCGGTAGTGTTGTGAGATGGACGGTGGGCATGTAATGATAAATGGGGTTACAAGTCAGGTTGTGAGTTTCATAAATAGGAAAAGTCCTCTCAGTTTTAATTACTGCGTTGATGGGGTGAACGTTCCTTTTGGGGATCATTGTAAGTTCCTAGGTGTTAATATACGAAAAGACCTTTATTGGGGTAATCACATGAATATGATTGTTAATAAAGAGTACAGAGCTCTGCACATGGTTATGAGGGTATTTAGGGGTTGTAGTAAGGATGTAGAGGAGAGGGCATATAAGTCTCCAGTAAAACCCCAATTAGAGTATGGTTCCAGTGTATGCGAGCCTCAGCAGGATTACTTGATTCAAGAACTGGAAAAAATCCAAAGAAAAGCAGCTCGATTTGTTCTGGGTGATAACCGACAAAAGAGTAGCGTTACAAAAATGTTGCAAAGTTTGGGCTGGAAAGATTTGGGAGAAAGAAGACGAGCTGCTCGACTAAGTGGTATGTTCCGAGCTGTCAGTGGAGAGATGGCGTGGGAGGACATCAGTAGACGAATAAGTTTGAGTGGTGTCTTTAAAAGTAGGAAAGATCACAATATGAAGATAAAGTTGGAATTCAAGATGACAAATTGGGGCAAATATTCATATATAGGAAGGGGAGTTAGGGATTGGAATAACTTACCAAGGGAAATGTTCATTAATTTTCCAATTTCTTTGCGATCATTTAAGAAAAGGCTAGGAAAACAACAGATAGGGAATCTGCCACCTGGGCGACTGCCCTAAATGCAGATCAGTAGTGAATGATTGATTGATAAATGCGAATATCAGTGTAGACACTCATTATCCACGATGGCTGCGAATATCAGTAGAGATATTAATGTGTCTGACATCTGGGAACATCAGTAGAGATGATCGTTGTCATTGGTGAATGCGAATATGAGTAGGGGTTATTCACCGCCTCTGATGCTGCGAATATCAGTAGAGGTTTTCACGTCATTGATCGATGCGAATATCAGTAGTGATGTTCATTGTCCCTGATATTTGTGAATATCAGTAGACCTCACCATTGCCATTGATGAAATCGAATATCACTAGAGTTGATCACAGACTCTGATGCCTGGGAATATCGGTAGAAGTGTGCATTGTCTATGATATCTGCGAATATCAGTTAAGTTGCTGTCTCCGATGTCTGTGGATATCAGCAGAGATTTCCACTGTCCCTGATGGCTGCGAATATCACCGAAGGTGTACACTGCCTCTCATATATGCGAATAGTAGTTGAGTTGATGTCTCTGACGTCGGCGAATATCGGTATAGAAGTTCGCTATCAGCAGAAATATTCATTGCCATTCATTAAGGCCAATAACATTAGAGGTGTTCACTTCCTCTGATATCTGCGAATATCAGTAGAGGTATTCTCTGTCTCTGATACCTGTGAATATCAGTAGATGTGTTCACTGTGATATCTGTGAATATCAGTAGAGGTATTCTCTGCCTCTGATATCTGTGAATATCAGAAGAGGTGTTCACTGCCTCTGATATCTGCGAATATCAGTAGAGTTATCCTCTGTCTCTGTTATCTGCGAATATCAGTAGAGTTATTCTCTGTCTCTGATATATGTGAATATCAGTAGAGTTATCCTCTGTCTCTGATATCTGTGAATATCAGTAGAGGTATTCTCTGTCTCTGATATCTGCGATTATCAGTAGAGGTGTTCACAGTCTCTGATATCTGCGAATATCAGTAGAGTTATTCTCTGTCTCTGATATCTGTGAATATCAGCAGAGGTGTTCACTGTCTCCGGTATCTGTGAATATCAGTAGATTTATCCTCTGTCTCTGATATCTGCGAATATCAGTAGAGTTATTCTCTGTCTCTGATATCTGGGAATATCAGTAGAGGTGTTCACTGTCTCTGATATCTGCGATTATCAGTAGAGTTATTCTCTGTCTCTGATATTTGCGAATATCAGTAGAGTTATTCTCTGTCTCTGATATCTGTGAATATCAGCAGTGGTGTTCACTGTCTCCGGTATCAGTGAATATCAGTAGATTTATCCTCTGTCTCTGATATCTGCGAATATCAGAAGAGTTATCCTCTGTCTCTGATATCTGGGAATATCAGTAGAGGTGTTCACTGTCTCTGATATCTGTGAATATCAGTAGAGTTATTCTCGGTCTCGGATGTTTGCGAATATCAGTAGAGTTATTCTCTGTCTCTGATATCTGTGAATATCAGTAGCGGTATTCTCTGACTCTGATATCTGCGATTATTAGTAGAGTTATTCTCTGTCTCTGATATCTGTGAATATCAGTAGAGGTGTTCACTGACTCTGATATCTGCGAATAACAGTAGAGTTTTTCTCTGTCTCCGATATCTGTGAATATCATAAGAGTTGTTCACTGTCTCTGATATCTGTGAATATCAGTAGAGTTATTCTCTGTCTCTGATATCTGCGCATATCAGTAGAGTTATTCTCTGTCTCTGATATCTGTGAATATCAGTAGAGGTGTTCACTGTCTCTGATATCTGCGATTATCAGTAGAGTTATTCTCTGTCTCTGATATTTGCGAATATCTGTAGAGTTATTCTCTGTCTCTGATATCTGTGAATATCATAAGAGTTGTTCACTGTCTCTGATATCTGTGAATATCAGTAGAGTTATTCTCTGTCTCTGATATCTGTGAATATCAGTAGAGGTGTTCACTGTCTTTCATATCTGCGATTATCAGTAGAGTTATTCTCTGTCTCGGATATTTGCGAATATCAGTAGAGTTATTCTCAGTCTCTGATATCTGTGAATATCAGTAGAGGTTTTCACTGTCTCTGATATCTGTGAATATCAGTAGAGGTATTCTCTGCCTCTGATATCAGCGGTTATCAGTAGAGGTGTTCACTGTCTCTGATATCTGCGAATATCAGTAGAGTTATTCTCTGTCTCTGATATCTGCGAATATCAGTAGAGTTATTCTCTGTATCTGTTATCTGTGAATATCAGTAGAGGTGTTCACTGTCTCTGATATCTGCGATTATCAGTAGAGTTATTCCCTGCCTCTGATATTTGCGAATATCAGTAGAGTTATTCTCTGTCTCTGATATCTGTGAATATCAGTAGAGGTATTCTCTGTCTCTGATATCTGCGATTATCAGTAGAGGTGTTCACTGTCTCTGATGTCTGCGAATATCAGTAGAGTTATTCTCTGTCTCTGATATTTGCGAATATCAGTAGAGTTATTCTCTGTCTCTGATATCTGTGAATATCAGTAGAGGTGTTCACTGTCTGTGATATCTGTGAATATCAGTAGAGGTATTCTCTGTCTTTGATATCTGTGAATATCAGTAGAGGTGTTCACTTCTCTGATATCTGTGAATATCAGTAGAGGAGTTCACTGTCTCTGATATCTGTGAATATCAGTACAGGTATTCTCTGTCTTTGATATCTGTGAATATCAGTAGAGGTGTTCACCATTTCTGATGCTGCGAATATCAGTAGAGTTGCACATTATCTATGATGACTGCGAATGTCAGTAGAGATGTTCATTGTCTCTGATGCTGCGAATATCAGTGGAGATGTTCATTGTTGATGATAAATGCGAATATCAGTCGAGAAGTTCACTGTCTCTGATATCTGTGAATATCAGTAGAGGTGTTCACTGTCTCTGATATCTGTGAATATCATTAGAGTTATTCTCTGTCTCTGATATTTGCGAATATCAGTAGAGTTATTCTCTGTCTCTGATATCTGCGAATATCAGTAGAGTTATTCTCTGTATCTGACATCTGTGAATATCAGTAGAGGTGTTCACTGTCTCTGATATCTGCGATTATCAGTAGAGTTATTCTCTGTCTCTGATATCTGCGAATATCAGTAGAGTTATTCTCTGTATCTGATATCTGCGAATATCAGTAGAGGTGTTCACTGTCTCTGATATCTGTGAATATCAGTAGAGGTATTCTCTGTCTTTGATATCTGTGAATATCAGTAGAGGTGTTCACTTCTCTGATATCTGTGAATATCAGTAGAGGTGTTCTCTGTCTCTGATATCTGGGAATATCAGTAGAGGTGTTCACTGTCTCTGATATCTGCGATTATCAGTAGAGTTATTCTCTGTCTCTGATATTTGCGAATATCAGTAGAGTTATTCTCTGTCTCTGATATCTGTGAATATCAGTAGAGGTATTCTCTGTCTCTGATATCTGTGATTATCAGTAGAGGTGTTCACTGTCTCCGATATCTGCGAATATCAGTAGAGTTATTCTCTGTCTCTGATATCTGTGAATATCAGCAGAGGTGTTCACTGTCTCCGGTATCTGTGAATATCAGTAGATTTATCCTCTGTCTCTGATATCTGCGAATATCAGTAGAGTTATTCTCTGTCTCTGATATCTGGGAATATCAGTAGAGGTGTTCACTGTCTCTGATATCTGCGATTGTCAGTAGAGTTATTCTCTGTCTCTGATATTTGCGAATATCAGTAGAGTTATTCTCTGTCTCTGATATCTGTGAATATCAGCAGAGTTATTCTCTGTCTCTGATATCTGTGAATATCAGTAGCGGTAATCTCTGTCTCTGATATCTGCGATTATCAGTAGAGGTGTTCACTGTCTCTGATGTCTGCGAATATCATTAGAGTTATTCTCTGTCTCTGATATTTGCGAATATCAGTAGAGTTATTCTCTGTCTCTGATATCTGTGAATATCAGTAGAGGTGTTCACTGTCTGTGATATCTGTGAATATCAGTAGAGGTATTCTCTGTCTTTGATATCTGTGAATATCAGTAGAGGTGTTCACTTCTCTGATATCTGTGAATATCAGTAGAGGAGTTCACTGTCTCTGATATCTGTGAATATCAGTACAGGTATTCTCTGTCTTTGATATCTGTGAATATCAGTAGAGGTGTTCACCATTTCTGATGCTGCGAATATCAGTAGAGTTGCACATTATCTATGATGACTGCGAATGTCAGTAGAGATGTTCATTGTCTCTGATGCTGCGAATATCAGTGGAGATGTTCATTGTTGATGATAAATGCGAATATCAGTCGAGAAGTTCACTGTCTCTGATATCTGTGAATATCAGTAGAGGTGTTCACTGTCTCTGATATCTGTGAATATCATTAGAGTTATTCTCTGTCTCTGATATTTGCGAATATCAGTAGAGTTATTCTCTGTCTCTGATATCTGCGAATATCAGTAGAGTAATTCTCTGTATCTGATATCTGTGAATATCAGTAGAGGAGTTCACTGTCTCTGATATCTGCGATTATCAGTAGAGTTATTCTCTGTCTCTGATATCTGCGAATATCAGTAGAGTTATTCTCTGTATCTGATATCTGCGAATATCAGTAGAGGTGTTCACTGTCTCTGATATCTGTGAATATCAGTAGA
Organism: Anabrus simplex; assembly: GCF_040414725.1. Taxonomy (NCBI): domain Eukaryota; kingdom Metazoa; phylum Arthropoda; class Insecta; order Orthoptera; family Tettigoniidae; genus Anabrus; species Anabrus simplex. Next base: position 415,301,558 of record NC_090269.1, read on the forward strand.
GGTGTTCACTGTCTCTGATATCTGCGAATATCAGTAGAGTTATTCTCTGTCTCTGATATCTGTGAATATCAGTAGAGGTATTCTCTGTCTCTGATATCTGCGATTATCAGTAGAGGTGTTCACTGTCTCTGATGTCTGCGAATATCAGTAGAGTTATTCTCTGTCTCTGATATCTGCGAATATCAGTAGAGTTATTCTCTGTCTCTGATATCTGTGAATATCAGTAGGGGTGTTCACTGTCTGTGATATCTGTGAATATCAGTAGAGGTATTCTCTGTCTTTGATATCTGTGAATATCAGTAGAGGTGTTCACTTCTCTGATATCTGTGAATATCAGTAGAGGTGTTCTCTGTCTCTGATATCTGGGAATATCAGTAGAGGTGTTCACTGTCTCTGATATCTGCGATTATCAGTAGAGTTATTCTCTGTCTCTGATATTTGCGAATATCAGTAGAGTTATTCTCTGTCTCTGATATCTGTGAATATCAGTAGAGGTATTCTCTGTCTCTGATATCTGTGATTATCAGTAGAGGTGTTCACTGTCTCCGATATCTGCGAATATCAGTAGAGTTATTCTCTGTCTCTGATATCTGTGAATATCAGCAGAGGTGTTCACTGTCTCCGGTATCTGTGAATATCAGTAGATTTATCCACTGTCTCTGATATCTGCGAATATCAGTAGAGTTATTCTCTGTCTCTGATATCTGGGAATATCAGTAGAGGTGTTCACTGTCTCTGATATCTGCGATTGTCAGTAGAGTTATTCTCTGTCTCTGATATTTGCGAATATCAGTAGAGTTATTCTCTGTCTCTGATATCTGTGAATATCAGCAGAGATGTTCACTGTCTCCGGTATCTGTGAATATCAGTAGATTTATCCTCTGTCTCTGATATCTGCGAATATCAGAAGAGTTATACTCTGTCTCTGATATCTGGGAATATCAGTAGAGGTGTTCACTGTCTCTGATATCTGTGAATATCAGTAGAGTTATTCTCGGTCTCGGATATTTGCGAATATCAGTAGAGTTATTCTCTGTCTCTGATATCTGTGAATATCAGTAGCGGTAATCTCTGACTCTGATATCTGCGATTATTAGTAGAGTTATTCTCTGTCCCTGATATCTGTGAATATCAGTAGAGGTGTTCACTGACTCTGATATCTGCGAATATCAGTAGAGTTTTTCTCTGTCTCCGATATCTGTGAATATCATAAGAGTTGTTCACTGTCTCTGATATCTGTGAATATCAGTAGAGTTATTCTCTGTCTCTGATATCTGCGCATATCAGTAGAGTTATTCTCTGTCTCTGATATCTGTGAATATCAGTAGAGGTGTTCACTGTCTCTGATATCTGCGATTATCAGTAGAGTTATTCTCTGTCTCTGATATTTGCGAATATCAGTAGAGTTATTCTCTGTCTCTGATATCTGTGAATATCATAAGAGTTGTTCACTGTCTCTGATATCTGTGAATATCAGTAGAGTTATTCTCTGTCTCTGATATCTGTGAATATCAGTAGAGGTGTTCACTGTCTCTCATATCTGCGATTATCAGTAGAGTTATTCTCTGTCTCGGATATTTGCGAATATCAGTAGAGTTATTCTCATTCTCTGATATCTGTGAATATCAGTAGAGGTTTTCACTGTCTCTGATATCTGTGAATATCAGTAGAGGTATTCTCTGCCTCTGATATCAGCGGTTATCAGTAGAGGTGTTCACTGTCTCTGATATCTGCGAATATCAGTAGAGTTATTCTCTGTCTCTGATATCTGCGAATATCAGTAGAGTTATTCTCTGTATCTGATATCTGTGAATATCAGTAGAGGTGTTCACTGTCTCTGATATCTGCGATTATCAGTAGAGTTATTCCCTGTCTCTGATATTTGCGAATATCAGTAGAGTTATTCTCTGTCTCTGATATCTGTGAATATCAGTAGAGGTATTCTCTGTCTCTGATATCTGCGATTATCAGTAGAGGTGTTCACTGTCTCTGATGTCTGCGAATATCAGTAGAGTTATTCTCTGTCTCTGATATTTGCGAATATAGTAGAGTTATTCTCTGTCTCTGATAACTGTGAATATCAGTAGAGGTGTTCACTGTCTGTGATATCTGTGAATATCAGTAGAGGTATTCTCTGTCTTTGATATCTGTGAATATCAGTAGAGGTGTTCACTTCTCTGATATCTGTGAATATCAGTAGAGGTGTTCACTGTCTCTGATATCTGTGAATATCAGTACAGGTATTCTCTGTCTTTGATATCTGTGAATATCAGTAGAGGTGTTCACCATTTCTGATGCTGCGAATATCAGTAGAGTTGCACATTATCTATGATGACTGCGAATGTCAGTAGAGATGTTCATTGTCTCTGATGCTGCGAATATCAGTGGAGATGTTCATTGTTGATGATAAATGCGAATATCAGTAGAGTTATTCTCTGTATCTGATATCTGTGATTATCAGTAGAGGTGTTCACTGTCTCTGATATCTGCGATTATCAGTAGAGTTATTCTCTGTCTCTGATATTTGCGAATATCAGTAGAGTTGTTCTCTGTCTCTGATATCTGTGAATATCAGTAGAGGTATTCTCTGTCTCTGATATCTGCGATTATCAGTAGAGGTGTTCACTGTCTCTGATGTCTGCGAATATCAGTAGAGTTATTCTCTGTCTCTGATATCTGCGAATATCAGTAGAGTTATTCTCTGTCTCTGATATCTGTGAATATCAGTAGAGGTGTTCACTGTCTGTGATATCTGTGAATATCCGTAGAGGTATTCTCTGTCTTTGATATCTGTGAATATCAGTAGAGGTGTTCACTTCTCTGATATCTGTGAATATCAGTAGAGGTGTTCACTGTCTCTGATATCTGTGAATATCAGTACAGGTATTCTCTGTCTTTGATATCTGTGAATATCAGTAGAGGTGTTCACCATCTCTGATGCTGCGAATATCAGTAGAGTTGCACATTATCTATGATGACTGCGAATGTCAGTAGAGATTTTCATTGTCCCTGATGCTGCGAATATCAGTGGAGATGATCATTGTTGATGATAAATGCGAATATCAGTCGAGAAGTTCACTGTCTCTGATATCTGTGAATATCAGTAGAGGTGTTCACTGTCTCTGATATCTGTGAATATCAGTAGAGGTGTTCACTGTCTCTGATATTTGCGAATATCAGTAGAGTTATTCTCTGTCTCTGATATCTGCGAATATCAGTAGAGTTATTCTCTGTATCTGATATCTGTGAATATCAGTAGAGGTGTTCACTGTCTCTGATATCTGCGATTATCAGTAGAGTTATTCTCTGTCTCTGATATTTGCGAATATCAGTAGAGTTATTCTCTGTCTCTGATATCTGTGAATATCAGTAGAGGTATTCTCTGTCTCTGATATCTGCGATTATCAGTAGAGGTGTTCACTGTCTCTGATGTCTGCGAATATCAGTAGAGTTATTCTCTGTCTCTGATATCTGCGAATATCAGTAGAGTTATTCTCTGTCTCTGATATCTGTGAATATCAGTAGAGGTGTTCACTGTATGTGATATCTGTGAATATCAGTAGAGGTATTCTCTGTCTTTGATATCTGTGAATATCAGTAGAGGTGTTCACTACTCTGATATCTGTGAATATCAGTAGAGGTGTTCACTGTCTCTGATATCTGTGAATATCAGTACAGCTATTCTCTGTCTTTGATATCTGTGAATATCAGTAGAGGTGTTCACCATCTCTGATGCTGCGAATATCAGTAGAGTTGCACATTATCTATGATGACTGCGAATATCAGTAGAGATGTTCATTGTCTCTGATGCTGCGAATATCAGTGGAGATGTTCATTGTTGATGATAAATGCGAATATCAGTCGAGAAGTTCACTGTCTCTGATATCTGTGAATATCAGTAGAGGTGTTCTCTGTCTTTGATATCTGTGAATATCAGTTGAGTTATTCTCTGTCTCTGATATTTGCGAATATCAGTAGAGTTATTCTCTGTCTCTGATATCTGTGAATATCAGTAGAGGTGTTCACTGTCTCTGATATCTGTGAATATCAGTACAGGTATTCTCTGTCTTTGATATCTGTGAATATCAGTAGAGGTGTTCACCATCTCTGATGCTGCGAATATCAGTAGAGTTGCACATTATCTATGATGACTGCGAATGTCAGTAGAGATTTTCATTGTCCCTGATGCTGCGAATATCAGTGGAGATGTTCATTGTTGATGATAAATGCGAATATCAGTCGAGAAGTTCACTGTCTCTGATATCTGTGAATATCAGTAGAGGTGTTCACTGTCTCTGATATCTGTGAATATCAGTAGAGGTGTTCCCTGTCTGTGATATCTGTGAATATCAGTAGCGTTATTCTCTGTCTCTGATATTTGCGAATATCAGTAGAGTTTTTCTCTGTCTCCGATATCTGTGAATATCATAAGAGTTGTTCACTGTCTCTGATATCTGTGAATATCAGTAGAGTTATTCTCTGTCTCTGATATCTGCGCATATCAGTAGAGTTATTCTCTGTCTCTGATATCTGTGAATATCAGTAGAGGTGTTCACTGTCTCTGATATCTGCGATTATCAGTAGAGTTATTCTCTGTCTCTGATATTTGCGAATATCAGTAGAGTTATTCTCTGTCTCTGATATCTGTGAATATCATAAGAGTTGTTCACTGTCTCTGATATCTGTGAATATCAGTAGAGTTATTCTCTGTCTCTGATATCTGTGAATATCAGTAGAGGTGTTCACTGTCTCTCATATCTGCGATTATCAGTAGAGTTATTCTCTGTCTCTGATATCTGTGAATATCAGTAGAGGTGTTCACTGTCTCTCATATCTGCGATTATCAGTAGAGTTATACTCTGTCTCGGATATTTGCGAATATCAGTAGAGTTATTCTCAGTCTCTGATATCTGTGAATATCAGTAGAGGTTTTCACTGTCTCTGATATCTGTGAATATCAGTAGAGGTATTATCTGCCTCTGATTACAGCGGTTATCAGTAGAGGTGTTCACTGTCTCTGATATCTGCGAATATCAGTAGAGTTATTCTCTGTCTCTGATATCTGCGAATATCAGTAGAGTTATTCTCTGTATCTGATATCTGTGAATATCAGTAGAGGTGTTCACTGTCTCTGATATCTGCGATTATCAGTAGAGTTATTCTCTGTCTCTGATATTTGCGAATATCAGTAGAGTTATTCTCTGTCTCTGATATCTGTGAATATCAGTAGAGGTATTCTCTGTCTCTGATATCTGCGATTATCAGTAGAGGTGTTCACTGTCTCTGATGTCAGCGAATATCAGTAGAGTTATTCTCTGTCTCTGATATCTGCGAATATCAGTAGAGTTATGCTCTGTCTCTGATATCTGTGAATATCAGTAGAGGTGTTCACTGTCTGTGATATCTGTGAATATCCGTAGAGGTATTCTCTGTCTTTGATATCTGTGAATATCAGTAGAGGTGTTCACTTCTCTGATATCTGTGAATATCAGTAGAGGTGTTCACTGTCTCTGATATCTGTGAATATCAGTACAGGTATTCTCTGTCTTTGATATCTGTGAATATCAGTAGAGGTGTTCACCATCTCTGATGCTGCGAATATCAGTAGAGTTGCACATTATCTATGATGACTGCGAATGTCAGTAGAGATGTTCATTGTCTCTGATGCTGCGAATATCAGTGGAGATGTTCATTGTTGATGATAAATGCGAATATCAGTCGAGAAGTTCACTGTCTCTGATATCTGTGAATATCAGTAGAGGTGTTCACTGTCTCTGATATCTGTGAATATCAGTAGAGTTATTCTCTGTCTCTGATATTTGCGAATATCAGTAGAGTTATTCTCTGTCTCTGATATCTGCGAATATCAGTAGAGTTATTCTCTGTATCTGATATCTGTGAATATCATAAGAGTTGTTCACTGTCTCTGATATCTGTGAATATCAGTAGAGGTGTTCACTGTCTCTGATATCTGCGATTATCAGTAGTGTTATTCTCTGTCTCTGATATCTGTGAATATCAGTAGTGTTATTCTCTGTCTCTGATATCTGTGAATATCAGTAGAGTTATTCTCTGTCTCTGATATTTGCGAATATCAGTAGAGTTATTCTCTGTCTCTGATATCTGTGAATATCATAAGAGTTGTTCACTGTCTCTGATATCTGTGAATATCAGTAGCGTTATTCTCTGTCTCTGATATCTGTGAATATCAGTAGAGGTGTTCACTGTCTCTCATATCTGCGATTATCGGTAGAGTTATTCTCTGTCTCGGATATTTGCGAATATCAGTAGAGTTATTCTCAGTCTCTGATATCTGTGAATATCAGTAGAGGTTTTCACTGTCTCTGATATCTGTGAATATCAGTAGAGGTATTCTCTGCCTCTGATATCAGCGGTTATCAGTAGAGGTGTTCACTGTCTCTGATATCTGCGAATATCAGTAGAGTTATTCTCTGTCTCTGATATCTGCGAATATCAGTAGAGTTATTCTCTGTATCTGATATCTGTGAATATCAGTAGAGGTGTTCACTGTCTCTGATATCTGCGATTATCAGTAGTGTTATTCTCTGTCTCTGATATTTGCGAATATCAGTAGAGTTATTCTCTGTCTCTGATATCTGCGATTATCAGTAGAGGTGTTCACTGTCTCTGATGTCTGCGAATATCAGTAGAGTTATTCTCTGTCTCTGATATCTGCGAATATCAGTAGAGTTATTCTCTGTCTCTGATATCTGTGAATATCAGTAGAGTTATTCTCTGTCTCTGATATCTGTGAATATCAGTTGAGGTGTTCACTGTCTCTGATATCTGTGAATATCAGTAGAGGTGTTCACTGTCTCTGATATCTGTGAATATCAGTAGAGGTGTTCACTTCTCTGATATCTGTGAATATCAGTAGAGGAGTTCACTGTCTCTGATATCTGCGATTATCAGTAGAGGTGTTCACTGTCTCTGATATCTGCGAATATCAGTAGAGTTATTCTCTGTCTCTGATATCTGCGAATATCAGTAGAGTTATTCTCTGTCTCTGATATCTGTGAATATCAGTAGAGTTATTCTCTGTATCTGATATCTGTGAATATCAGTAGAGGTGTTCACTGTCTCTGATATCTGCGATTATCAGTAGAGGTGTTCACTGTCTCTGATGTCTGCGAATATCAGTAGAGTTATTCTCTGTCTCTGATATCTGTGAATATCAGTACAGGTATTCTCTGTCTTTGATATCTGTGAATATCAGTAGAGGTGTTCACTGTCTGTGATATCTGTGAATATCTGTAGAGGTATTCTCTGTCTTTAATATCTGTGAATATCAGTTGAGGTGTTCACTGTCTCTGATATCTGTGAATATCAGTAGAGGTGTTCACTGTCTCTGATATCTGTGAATATCAGTACAGGTATTCTCTGTCTTTGATATCTGTGAATATCAGTAGAGGTGTTCACCATCTCTGATGCTGCGAATATCAGTAGAGTTGCACATTATCTATGATGACTGCGAATGTCAGTAGAGATGTTCATTGTCTCTGATGCTGCGAATATCAGTGGAGATGTTCATTGTCTCTGATGCTGCGAATATCAGTAAAGTTGCACATTATCTATGATGACTGCGAATGTCAGTAGAGATGTTCATTACCTCTGATATCTGTGAATATCAGTAGAACTTTCACTGTCTCTGTTACCTGTCAATATCAGTATAGATGATAACTCTCTGTGATGTCTGTGAATGACAATTTCCGATTCTTGCGTATAGCAGTAGGGATGTTCACTTCCTCTGATATCTGTGAATGTAAGTAGGGGTGTTCATTGATGTCTATGATATATTCACTGTCTCACGTGTTCATTGTCTCTGGTATTCGTGATTATCAGAAGAGCTTTCAATGTCTCTGGTTTCTTTGAATACTGTAGGGATGTTCACTGCTCTTGATATCTGCGAATACCACTAGAGGTGTTAGCTGATATCTCTGAGGTGTTCACAGTCTCTGATCTCTGAATATCAGTAGATGAGTCCACTGTCCCTGATGTCGGCGATTATCAGTAAAGGTGTTCATTGATATAGATGGCTGTTAATATCACTAGAGGTGTTCGTTGATATTTCGTGGCCAGTTCGTATGTCACTGTATGGCGATTCTCGTTATATATTTTTCGAACCACCCTCTACACGAAAATCCACATTTTTTTACCGTGCTCCTCGTTTTTGGTTGTGACCCTATCATAGCCCTAAGCGATCTTTTGTGCAGATTTTAAATAATAATAATAATAATAACAATAATAATAATAATAATAAATATGAGGAAAATTCTCAGAAAAATCCTAGGACCAAAGTTCGAAAATGGAATTTGGATGAAAAAGGAACCACACGAAATTTTTCAATTCACAGAAAAAGTCACAGATACCATCAGAAAGAGACGACTAAAATTCTACGGACACCTACACAGAATGGATAACAACAGGCTGACAAAGAAAATTCTAAATCTTCGTCGCCATAAGACCTATCTGTGTCGGTGCGACGTAAAGCCCCTAGCAAAAAAAAAAAAAAAAAAAAAAAATTCTAAATCTAGCTCTAACCCTGAAAATCCGCAACAATTGGTTAGCAGAAATTCATGAAGATCTACAAGAAATGGGTATTGAGGACGAAACCATTCAAGATAGAATGAAATTTAGAAGCTTAGTAAACAAACATAAATTTGCAGAGAAACCAACAAGAAAAAATACAGGCTGGACAGAAACACGCAGAAAGGAACACAGTGAAAAAATGAAGAAATATTGGGAAGAAAAGAAGAAGAAACATTGTGCAAAATAAGTTCAAACGCGCTCCACAGCTGGGCACAACGAATCAAAAATAATAAATATGATAGTTATTTATCGATAAACGTCTACTCATTTGCGTTTCTGCAGATAAATCACTGGACTATTAAATTGGACGAGCACTGACAACCTCTCAGCAGTTGAGATAAAAACTAATAAACTAATTATGTCTCGGTAATCCAAACTTCCCCCGACCGTCTTTCCGTCATTCTAGATTAAGATTTACAAACGCATCAAAATAGCTTGCTTCATAGGGTAGCAATAAATGGCAAGGCCAGTTCGGGTCCCATAGCAATATATTTACGGCAAATCATCCCTAGAGCCAATATCATTGAATTTCAGCGGGCGATGCTTTCTCCAGACGTTCAATGGAGCTGTTCGCCCCAAGGGAACAGTACTTGTCTGGCCGAGCTAAACAAAATCCACACAAATTTACTCTGTCGAACAGTGTCTCCGTTTTTACTGTCAGAATTTATCTAACGACGTTTAAAAGGCCGGGCTCATTGACCTAGACTACGGTTGTCTAAATTTAACTTAGAGCCAAGAGAGGCCACATTAAGCATTAAGTTTTTCTTCCTCGGGAATGGCTCACTTAGGACAACGTTTATTGGCTATTCCTTTTAGCGTAGTGTTCCTTCATACGGACTGAATTGATGTGTTTTCATTGTAGGAACCACAAATGTCGGATAGTCTTTCTCACATCATCTTCAACACCCCATGTGAGTGTGATTATTCTTATTTAATTTCTGTCCAGTAGATTTGGTGATCCTAATTCCTTCAGGTCTTCCGTTGTCAGCTTCGACCAATTTAATCTAATGGTTTTATTCCTTAAGAATGTGTAAATTATGTGAGTCCATCTGTTAAGAATCCATTCTTCCTATGTGCCCCTTGAATTGTATTCTTCGCATTAGCAGTGTATTTTATGTATTTCCGAGAGCCTCCGTGATTCAGGTGGCAGCGCACCGGCCCCTCACAGCTGGGTTTCGTGGTTCAAATCCCCGTCACTCCAACTGTACTGCACAAAGCGTAGGCGGGACAGGATTTTCTCCAGGTACTCCGGTTTTCCCTGTCATCTTTCATTCCAGCAAGACTCTCCAATATTATTTCATTTCATCTGTCAGTCATTAACCATTGACTCAGAGGAATGCGACAGGCTTCGACAGCCGGCAAAATTCCTATCTTCGCCGCTAGCTGGGGGATTCCCCACTGTCGGCAGCTCTGAAGATGGTTTTTCGTGGTTTCCCATTTTCACACCAGGCAAAGCCGAGGCTGTATCTTAATTAAGGCCATGAGACCTTTCGTATCCAATCGTCGCAATAAGACCTATCTGTGTCGGTGCGACGTAAAGGAAACAGCAAAATAAAGTTGGAGGATTCATTAATTCCATTGCTGACCCGGTCGAATGACTGGAAACAGGCTGTGTATTTTTTTCCGCACTTGGTCTTGGAAAATATATTCCATCTTTGAATCTCGTTCCCAGAACTTTTCTCATTATTTTGCGTTCTTTCAATTATAATTGCCCTTTTAGTGCCTTTTGTTGGATATTGAGAGTTTCTGATGCGTGGAGAGCTTCAGATTTGAGTAGCATAGTGTCAGATTTTGCAGTTTTATTTCAGCCGTGCCGAAAGAAATATTAATAAAAAACTGTTACATGCTACTCGTATTTTCCATTATACGGCACAAGTTATATTTCTGTGGGAATGAACACAAGAAACTTGTGAAACTTTATTTCAAGCTCCGTAAAGAGTTACTGACTGCGGTGTAGTGGTTAGTGTGATTAGCTGCCACCCCAGGAGGCCCAGGTTCCATTCCCGGCTCTGCCACGAAATTTGATAAGTGATACGAGGGCTTGAACGAGATACACAAAACCTCGGGAAGTCAACTAACTAGAGGAGGCTTCGATTCTCACCTCAGCCATCTTCGAAGTGGTTTTCCGTGGTATCTCAGTTCTCCTCCAGGCAAATGCCGGGATGGTACCTGGCTTAAGGCCACGGCCGCCTCCTTCCCTCTTCCATGTCTAACCCTTCCGATCTTCCTTTCCGACCGCAAGGCCCCTGTTCAGCATAGCAGGTGAGGACGCCTGGGTGACGTACTGGTTCTCCTCCCCATTTTTCCGCCGACTCAATTTCTCACGCTCCAGCACACTGCCCTTGAGGCGCTAGAGTTGGGATCCCCGGGCTGAGTCCGAGGGAATAACCAACCCTGGACGATAAACAGATTAAGAAAGGAAGAAAGAAGAAAAGTGTTACGGATATTTTATATACACACAGCCTAATGAGAACATCGCGGTTTCTGAACATGGGAAATGGATTATTTAAAATCCACTTCTTGATTTTCATCTTTCAAGTGGAATAATACGTCGTAGCATAAAATGTCTAAAAGTCTGCCTTCTGTAGTTTATATCCTTCAGTGAAGAAGACGCTGCTTCGCATCTGTAGATAATTGCACTACTAATATTTATTAACTAAATTGTTTGTCCTTTACTGAAAGTGACCATGAATAATGAGAATTGAATTGAATTGGTCATTTGGAAAAGGGCACATGTCACAAAAGTAAATTTTACAGGAGAGACAAAAAAGTGAATAAATGGTGAATAAGTGAAAGTACCAAAGCTGCATTTTGGCAATGCATGTAACAGGTAAAGGGCCTTCTATTCCCATAATATGGATTTCAGATTACATCCCTAAAGGACAAAAATTCTAATTTTGTTTCCTGGAGATGTACCCTTTTCCAAAGAAATGGAATGTTCTTAGAAATTAAACACACATTTTCATCCCTGTCTCTTTAATTTTGTTTTAAATTACATTTTATCATTACAATGTCTCTTTTTAATCAGCCTGTAGCTCTTAGAAATTGGAGAATTACAATAATCTCCCAAACAATGCAAATAAATTGTTTCCTAGAACTTACACCATTTAAATTGATGAAAGCTTATTTGCATACTGATATTCGCCGACTGTTCAGGCAAATATAGTATGTGAAACTGTGTGTTCTAGGTTTTGAAACAGAAGCCTCTGGATTCCTTCGTTCTCTTGAAATCTCCTTAAACTCAACAAGACTTCGTAAATATGTTTCCTGTGCTTCTTTAATGTCAAAGTTACCTAGATAGCTCAAAATAGTCATTTTATCTTCTTCCGTCAATCCGTTAAAACACACTCTGGGACATCTAAAACGCAAAGGAAAATATTTTGCTTAACCTAAATATAATGTGTGTAGCTCATATAATAATAATATGGACATACCTGCAGCTTGATCCAGTTTTCCCTGAGTCAATAGATTTATCAACGTGGTTAATATGAGACAGTCGCTTAATCTTAACAGTTTTAATTAGAAAAGGCTGATAAATCATGCGGTTAACTACTCCTTTCTTTCTTCTCTTGCATACTGTAGCACTATCAGTATCTATACTGTCACTACAATCACTTGAGCTTGCCATGTTTACAACTGCAACATAAATGCAACGCCTCGGAGTCGCTGCGATCCATTGGAAAAGGACATGCAGTGGGATATGTGACATTCTCGAATGGAATGGCGAAATTGTCAGATCCCGTGCTCCATACGTAGAAGTCTTAGACGTGTCTTTTTCGCGTGGATCAATGCGTCTACATTGCAACTACAGGAATATGAGAAAACATGCATTTGGAAAAAAAGTGGACATGTGCCCTTTTTCAAATGACCGATTCAATTTTAAATAAGTTTGCATGCAATTCGAATTTAAATTTACCACGGAAATATAAGAATAATCGCTTAATATTAAAGGTATAAATGAAAATATGCAATTTTTTATTACAGTATAGTATTTATATAAACATAACAGGCGATTAGCCCCGATACATGTTTACACACCCCTTTCCATGCACAGACAACTAACATCCAAAAGAAAAGAAACACGAGACTCCTTGGGCATGCCACGGGGCCCGTCAGATACTCCGGAAACGAGACACTCCCAAGGGAGTGTCAGCACGGCAGTCATCCTCAGTCCCCCATGCCACGTCCATCGCCTCCATTTAATATTAAGAACAAAATAAGTAATAAATAAATAAAATATAATAATATCAATAATATAAGCTAACTACCTACTACTACTGTTCGGGCGCGCCATCGCCCCTGGTGAGAAAACCGTGGTTAAGTACGTCGTCTTCGACATCGGGTTCCTCGTTCGATTCTCCAGAGGTAAGTCGACCTCCAACTCATTCTGAAGTATTTGTCATCAACGTAAAACTTGCGTCGCATGGCGCATAGGAAATCTATATTCAAAATCACGTTATACCCACTAAACTAGATCATTACCCTCATACCATCTAAAGCAAAGCTAATTAAACACATGGCTGGCGCAGGCGGTCACCTACTACCTGAACGTTGGCAGAAGGTCATAGAGAGTGTAGGTGAATACATCACTGAGTGATTATGATCGTGACTGTGATTTACAGTGCGTGACAGTGACAGTAAAAATATAAAATATAAGAACCGCACGAACTTATGCATTGACCCAACATTTAAGTGACAATGCAAAAAATATCTGCTTAAGGGAATTTTCTTCCATAAACTAAATTCTTGCAAGAGTTTCACATCCTATTGAACTTCAGGACTTCATAAAAAATGTCAGATTATTAACAAATGTAGCTTTTTCTAACGTTGAAAACATTACTGAGCAGACTAAGTAGGCGATTCCAACTGAGGTGCTCCCACGACCCGCAGTGAGATAGTAGCCCGAGGAGGCTTAGATATGCGAACAGGCCGTTACTAATTTTAACTGGCAACATTTCTGCTGTCGTAGACAGGACAGTTGACGTCCAGAGCCATAGAGGCCTTGGGTTAGAGACCTAAGCCCAGACGAATGCATGATGAATATATATATTTGTTTCCTTTTTGAGGTGTGCTTACTTTTACCTTGTGTGTTTGTCCATTGTGTTATTTGTCTGTTTTTATTGTGTGCGTCGTTGATCAAGGGAACAACAGCACGTGCTGATTTTGAGGTTGTGAGGTTCTATTCCCTCTACAATTTGTTCCGGGCCGGACCCCGTGATTGTAAATTCAGTGTCTTTTGGAGGGTATATGCCAGTCCTACGCGAGTGTTTGTTTTACTTCTTTACCAAGTACTTCTTATTAATTTAATGAGTCAAGAGTTGCGAATCTATAATTATAATTTCATGTTAAGAGACGATTCACCTCTAGGCTACGTGCCATGTGCAGTTTAGTTTATTTGAACCTTCTGCCGGCGTCTTCACGAGTAATTTCACAATAAAGCATTCTTCACACTGGGGTTTACATGAGTAATAGCAGGGACTGCAGCTTGTTCCACAGGATTCGCGTCCCCTTAATACACGGAGTTCGGGCTCTGCTTAGTGCTATATTAAAAAAATTTAAATTTTATATAACGTAAAATGATGATATTTGGACCGTAATGCGGTGATACGGTACAGTACGACAAATAAAGAGGCAAATGAGTTTCAACATTTGATTTTGAATATTTCGACATCTTCAATCTTCAGATCCAACATGCCAACCCACCTAAGAAGATAGTCCTTGACCAGGGTGTTCTCCCTCTACTGACTTACGGTTGTGAAACCTGGACATTGACCGAGTTTGTTAAGCATAAACTCAGAACAACGCAAAGAGCTATGGAACGGTTTATGTTAGGCTTCACGAAGAAAGAAAGGAAAGAGCAGATTACATTAGGTCAGTCACAAAGATCAGTGACATTTTAGAAATGGTGTTTACCCTAAAATAGCAGTGGGCAGGCCATGTTGCTCGGAGAACTGATTGTAGGTGGACAAAGCTTGTGCTTGAGTGAAGTCCGAAAGATCATCTGAGACCTAAGGGAAGACCACCGGACAGATGGGATAAAGTCATCCGGAAGATAACTGGGATCAATTGGCAGAACATCGCTCAAGTCCGTCCCAGATGGAGAGACCTCATGAAAACCTACCTTGCTTCGGACTTAAAGAGGTCACATCGTAAAAACGATTGAATAGGGCTGATAGTGATAGTGATAGTGATAGTGATAGTGATAGTGATAGTGATAGTGATAGTGATATCGGCATGGAACTACCTAAATCGGTCGTTGATCTGTTTTTATTCTCGATGGCTGTGTGGAGCATAGCAAAAGCAACATATTTATTCGCATGTGTATGGGTCGAGTTCAGTCCGAAATGTTGATAAAGGCCATCCACAGATTTCATGAGCCAGGGTATTTTTATGCCCTTTTCACATGGACTTTGGGGATTTCAAACGAAGAATAAGAATAGTTGATAGAATTTACATCCCCTTCGAATATCTTGAACTAATTGGAATTAGTAAAGGAAATGTGAACGTAAATTTTATTGACGACTATGGCAGAAGGACTGTTATTTTATGAGAAGATTTTCGATAATCTCAAAAGAAAAAAAATAATGTTCTGGCTATCCAGTTTCAAGGAACTCCGATACCTTTCCACCGGATAATTTACTGTCGATCCCTTCGTTGGGGGTACTGTAGGACACACATTTCATCTGAGAAAAATATCCGGTAGCAACATCACTGGAATATGTAGCACATTAAAACAAACATATCTCATCTGCAGAGTGTCGCTTGCAAAACGAAGATGGACGATTTTACAACAATAGGGAAATATGTATCCTCAGAATCCAAGAGTTTCCATGATGAAATAAAAAGAACAAAACAGAAAAGTTGTGAACATGTTCACATTAAATACCTCTCTGTAATGGGTGTTGTTATTTGTCATGATTCCAGTTTATGGTACACATCAGGACTGCTTGAAACGAGATCCAATGGAAAGCAGCACGATTGGTTCTGGGTGATTTGCGACAAAGGACTAGGGTTACGAAAATGTTGTATCTCTGGGCTGGGAAGACTTGGGAGTAAGGAGACGAGATGCTCGTCTATGCGGTACGTTTCGAGCTGTCAGTAGAGAGATGGCGTGTAATGATATTAGTGGACGAATACGCCTGAGCAGAGCTTTAAAAAGTTGGAAAGTTCGTAATATGAAGATGAGGTTGGAATTTAAGAAAACAAGTTTGCGGCAAATACTCATTTATAGCATGTGCATAATTTTTAAATTAGTTTTGTTAAAGCAGAAAAAGACAACTTATAAATTAAACAACTTTTCCCTTTACGAAAATCAAATAATCACAAATATGTCACCCTGTCATGGTCATCCATCAACAGCTGCTAATTTCAGGTGGCAACCGGCTATAAGACATAGCCTGCACGGTTGCTAGGCAAAACTGTCTGACCATGCTTACATCGCTGCCTGCACGGTTGCTAGGCAAAATTGTCTGACCATCCTTATATCACTGCCTGCACGGTTGCTAGGCAAAATTGTCTGACCATCCTTATATCACTGCCTGCACGGTTGGTAGGCAAAATTGTCTGACCATCCTTACATCACTGCCTGCGCGGTTGCTAGACAAAATTGTCTGACCATGCTTACATCACTGCCTGCACGGTTGCTAGGTAACATTGTCTGACCATCCTTACATCACTGCCTGCACGGTTGCTAGGTAACATTGTCTGATCATCCTTACATCACTGCCTGCACGGTTGCTAGGTAATATACCCAGCTCGATAGCTGCAGTCGCTTAAGTGCGGCCAGTATCCAGTATTCGAGAGATAGTAGGTTCGAACCCCACTGTCGGCAGCCCTGAAAATAGTTTTCCGTGGTTTCCCATTTCCACACCAGGCAAATGCTGGGGCTGTACCTTAATTAAGGCCACGGCCGCTTCCTTCCCACTCCTAGCCCTTCCCTGTCCCATCGTCGCCGTAAGACCTATCTGTGTCGGTGCGACGTAAAAAAAACTAGCAAAAAAAGCTAGGTAACATTGTCTGACCATCCTTACATCACTGCCTGCACGGTTGCTAGGCAACATTGTCTGACCATCCTTACATCACTGCCTGCACGGTTGCTAGGTAACATTATCTGACCATCCTTACATCACTGCCTGCACGGTTGCTAGGTCACATTGTCTGACCATCCTTACATCACTGCCTGCACGGTTGCTATGCAATATTGTCTGACCATCCTTACATCACTGCCTGAAGGGTTGCTAGGTAACTTTGTCTGACCATCCTTACATCACTGCCTGCACGGTTGCTAGGCAACATTGCCTGACCATCCTTACATCACTGCCTGCACGGTTGCTAGGTAACATTGTCTGACCATCCTTACATCACTGCCTGCACGGTTGCTAGGTCACATTGTCTGACCATCCTTACATCACTGCCTGCACGGTTGCTATGCAACATTTTCTGACCATCCTTACATCACTGCCTGGAGGGTTGCTAGGTAACATTGTCTGACCATCCTTACATCACTGCCTGCACAGTTGCTAGGTCACATTGTCTGACCATCCTTACATCACTGCCTGCACGGTTGCTATGTAACATTGTCTGACCATCCTTACATCACTGCCTGGAGGGTTGCTAGGTAACTTTGTCTGACCATCCTTACATCACTGCCTGCACAGTTGCTAGGTCACATTGTCTGACCATCCTTACATCACTGCCTGGAGGGTTGCTAGGTAACTTTGTCTGACCATCCTTACATCACTGCCTGCACAGTTGCTAGGTCACATTGTCTGACCATCCTTACATCACTGCCTGGAGGGTTGCTAGGTAACATTTTCTGACCATCCTTACATCACTGCCTGCACAGTTGCTAGGTCACATTGTCTGACCATCCTTACATCACTGCCTGCACAGTTGCTAGGTCACATTGTCTGACCATCCTTACATCACTGCCTGGAGGGTTGCTAGGTAACATTGTCTGACCATCCTTACATCACTGCCTGCACAGTTGCTAGGTCACATTGTCTGACCATCCTTACATCACTGCCTGGAGGGTTGCTAGGTAACATTGTCTGACCATCCTTACATCACTGCCTGGAGGGTTGCTAGGTAACATTGTCTGACCATCCTTACATCACTGCCTGGAGGGTTGCTAGGTAACATTGTCTGACCATCCTTACATTACTGTGTACACGGTTGCTAGGTCACATTGTCTGACCATCCTTACATCACTGCCTGCACAGTTGCTAGGTCACATTGTCTGACCATCCTTACATCACTGCCTGGAGGGTTGCTAGGTAACATTGTCTGACCATCCTTACATCACTGCCTGGAGGGTTGCTAGGCAACATTGTCTGACCATCCTTACATTACTGTGTACACGGTTGCTAGGTCACATTGTCTGACCATCCTTACATCACTGCCTGCACAGTTGCTAGGTCACATTGTCTGACCATCCTTACATCACTGCCTGGAGGGTTGCTAGGTAACATTGTCTGACCATCCTTACATCACTGCCTGCACAGTTGCTAGGTCACATTGTCTGACCATCCTTACATCACTGCCTGGAGGGTTGCTAGGCAACATTGTCTGACCATCCTTACATTACTGTGTACACGGTTGCTAGGTCACATTGTCTGACCATCCTTACATCACTGCCTGCACAGTTGCTAGGTCACATTGTCTGACCATCCTTACATCACTGCCTGGAGGGTTGCTAGGTCACATTGTCTGACCATCCTTACATCACTGCCTGGAGGGTTGCTAGGTAACATTGTCTGACCATCCTTACATTACTGCCTGCACGGTTGCTATGCAACACTGTCTGACCATCCTTACATCACTGCCTGCACGGTTGCTATGCAACACTGTCTGACCATCCTTACATCACTGCCTGCACGGTTGCTGTGCTTACACTTCCGTCGCACATTTATTCGCGTTACAAAACACGAAGTTTCGGATCCATAAGACATATTTACGTCATAATTCCTTGTTATCAAAAATCCAGGAGTGGAATGAAATGTATTTATAGTGTAAATAAGGTATAAATTGACTGAAATTGACTAATATACATTAAGGAATAATTACTCCCATGCAGCTAGAATGAAATGAGGTGAACAGTTTTAAAGTTGAAAACACTTATTAGCCGACGAGTAGGGGTCCCCATATTACGAAATCCTAAAATTAAGCAATTTCTTCAATTCTGTGGGCTAAAGGGTCCGGGAAGGTTTCCAATAGTGAGTCTTGGATGTCTCTATCAAACTAAAAAGGCATATTTCGAAAATCACTTCCGGCCTAAATGCAGTTCCGGAAAAGCTGTTTCTTCACTCGTTTCCTTTTTGGTTGATATCCTAGCAACTTATTTACATAATTATTTCTGTGTTCTGTGTTCCTTGCTTCAGTACCCTCAAGCTCTTTCATTTTTAAGAAATGTCCACAACGAATGTACTTATAAGGGCTTAAGTGAAATTCTGCATTGACTCACATTAGCGCTCGTAATTGTAGAAAAAGGCAAACTGTTAATCTAATTGACCGGAACACGATGATTAAGAAAAGGATTGTAAATATTAGGAATAAATAAAGAATATATTCTCATACTTTATTTTATTTTATTTTCCTTAATTCCGTATCTGATATCCCTAGGCTGTTTTCAACAGTGAGTTACTTACCTGAAGGGTTCGAACTGTGAAATTCTCCTTTCTTCTGAGAACCTGTAAATTTTGACACAAAAAAATCCTCAGGGTTTAAATATTTATCGGTTTAGCTTACAATGCTAATGCTAGTGTTTAACTCAGGAACACGATCGAGGCAACTCACTTTTGCAAGTTTAGACTACCGGAAATTATATCGCAATGTTCTTTTCCCTCAGCCGTATGGTGTGAAAACTGAGTTAATGAATCCAAATAGAAAAGCGACGTTTTCCAAATAACTCGGGAAGGGAATACAAATAATTATCCACCCTCAGAGCGCAAGTCAGAGTGCTTGACTTAGTGCCGTATTGTGGAGGCTAAGGGAATCTCGAGATGAAGAGAGCGTGCTGCAGTGTACAAGAGCAAATTAAGTGATTTAATCTGTCTGCTCACTCTATTATACGGTAGAGCTTTGAGTGGGAAGATATTAAGCAGTTTATGATTATATCACGGCCTATACTGTTATACACACTCTTCCGCTCCTCTTTGGTGCTGTTCTCGTACCAGTCAGAAGGTCGTAACCAAACTCTTTCAACTGAAGAAGATTGCCTCGGTTATCGGTAGAAAACATGCAAGCAAAAATGGAACGAAAGGTTACGAAGTAAAGAGCAGTATCCTCAAGAAGCGAACACATTTAAGACAGCCATATTTGATGGTGCATCCTTCCAGGAATCGCAGGGTCTTTAATGGGTTTTGAACTTTTTCTCCCCTCCGGAGGTGCACATGGCCCTGAGGTTCACTCACCCTACACCAAAAATGAGTACCAGGTTAATTCCTGGGAGCAAAGGAGGCCGGGCATAGAGCTAACCACTCTATTCCATCAAGTGCCGAGGTTACGGAGAGTGGAAGCCTTTACCTTCCACCCCTCCAAGGGCCTTCATAGCCTGTAGGGAGATTGCTTTGCTTTGCTTTGCTTTGCTATTTTTGAACTTTTTCAGTGCTAGGGTAAGAAATGATTGTAGTCTTCAGCGTCGGACTCAGCCTGTTTCCAGTCATTCGACCGGGTCAGGAATGGAATGAATGAAGCTCCATCGAGTGGCGAGGATAGGAATTGCGCCGGCTGCCGACGCCTATCGCAATCCTCTGAAGCAATGATTAATAACTGACAGATGAAATGTTATTGGAGAGTGTTGCTGGAATGGAAGATGACAGGGAAAACAGGAGTACCTGGAGAAAAACCTTTCCCGACTCCGCTTTGTCCAACAGAAGTCTCACATGTAGTACCCGGGATTCGAACCACGGAACCTAGCAGTGAGAGACCAGCACGCTGGCGCCTGAGGCACGAAGGCTCTAATGATCGTAATAACAAAACTGAGTTTTAATTATCATAATCAGAGAACGGATTTTGGAATATTTGCATGATTTATTCCTTTTCAAGATTATAATAGACCCTTAAGAAGTAACTTCAATTCATATTATTTAAAATCGAATGGCTTTCATAGTGCATATAAATGCTTAATTTGCAGTTTAATTATCATTTTGTACAAAAGATCATGTAATATTTTATATTGATATTCAAATCGGTACAACAATGCAAAGAAATGAATATGTAATCATTCCATTCGCCATGGGAAGCCTTTACAATGCATTGTTATTGACAGTCGACTGTATTAACAAGAGTTTGACAATGTTGGTTTTTTCTGTGGCGCTTTGGTAGGAACTATGAAACGTGGTCACAAGACTCGCCGTACACGGCTTCCATCACAAAATTTGCAAAAACATAAAATATCATGAACCGAACAAAGAATGTATATGATCTCTGTGTTAGAATCCATGCGACAAATACCACATAATACTGTGTGGTAAAAGGGAAAAGAGCGTAGTTGACTATAGCAAAGACTAAACCGCCTCGAGCATTTGTAAATCGCAGTATGTTTTGAGACAAAATTTCATGCTTATTTTGTAACCTTGAAACGGATTGTTTTATCCCATTATATTGCCATCTGGCTGCAATAAATTCTTATTCACTCTTGTTGTTTGTGTTTTGTTACACTTATATAAATGTGTATTTCTAATTCCTTTTTTATTTTTTGACACTAGCATCATTATCGTCTGAAAAAGACCTGCGTGCAGAACAATCGGAAACGCGTCTATAACAAACGCAAAACAACGTGCTTCCCGCGATTAGTGAAATTCGTGTTATCAACAGCTGATGCTGACAGCACACTCTAGCGCTAAAACGCAGTTACCTTGAGAAACTTCGCAAGTCAGTGACTTACGGAGTTTAAAAACCAAACCAAATATTAACGATCCCTTCATGGCCGTTGCATACAGCTGACTTACGTGGGTTCTACACAAATTGATGTAGGCTTATCTCCCTTCAACATTCATTTTGTCACATAAAACGAAATTGTCAAAAATGTGAAATTGAGAAATGCATTTCTGAGAATATTGATGGTATTCAGCGATGACCGGATTACTTAGGAACTGTTCCAGATTTCCAGAGACCTGCATTCTGCCGGAGTATATCGTTGAAGCTATTCCAAATTGTAGTGAAATACTCTCGGTAGAATAACACATATTTTTCTACTTTAGGTTCGTGCACATTACGACGGTCATAATAATTTCCTTTACATCTGTCACTTGAAGTTACCAAGATACCGTAACTATAAAAATAACTATTGGAAAGCAAATCATGTTTGTGGGTTACTGTAGTCACGTCCTAGTTCGTGAACCATGGGCAACGGCTGAGTGGCCTAGTAAGTGGTCCTGAGAGTCGGGATAGCAGTTGCTATGGAATGGGAGTGGGCATTTCGGACATATTCTGAGTCGTGGCCCTCCTTGTGCTCAGGCGGCTAGGACTACACAATTCACCGGTGGTCCATAACCCGTTAGAGGAGAGATCCTCACTTGGACTATGTGCAAGTAGGGCAGCATCCTGCTTCATGAATTTACCGAGCTCAGAACACTTTAAGCAAGCCTCGGACCTATGGGAGTAATGGAGTCCCACTCCCATTTTACAGGCGAGGGACTCCTTGGAAACAACTTGGCGAACGAAATGGAATTCGATGGGGAGATATCAATATTAATGGGGCTTATGGAAGAAAGAAGGTAGAACTTGCTGAGTCAGCAAAGAGGATGCATCTGGATGTGCTAGGAGTAAATGATATTCGGGTAAGGGGAGAAAAGGAGGAAGAGATAGGAGATTATAAAGTGTACTTGACGGGTGTTAGAAAGGGAAGGGCAGAGTCTGGGGTAGGGCTCTTTATCAGGAATACCATTGCACGCAACATAGTTTCTGTTAGGCACGTAAGTGAGCGAATGATGCGGGTAGATTTGTCAGTGGGAGGAATTAGGACAATTGTGTCCGTGTATTCATCATGTGAGGGTGCAGATGAGGATGAAGTTGACAAGTTTTATGAAGCATTGACTGACATCGTGGTCAGGGTCAACAGCAAGGAGAGAATAGTGCTAATGGGCGATTTCAATGCGAGAGTTGGGAATAGAACTGAAGGATACGAAAGGGTGATTGGTAAATGTGGGGAAGATATGGAAGCTAATGGGAATGTGAAGCGTTTGCTGGACTTCTGTGCTAGTATGGGTTTAGCTGTTACGAATACATTCTTCAAGCATAAGGCTATTCACCGCTACACATGGGAGGCTAGGGGTACCAGATCCATAATAGACTATATCTTAACAGACTTTGAATTCAGGAAATCTTTTAGGAATGTATGAGTTTTTCGGGGATTTTTCGATGATACAGACCATTATCTGATCTGTAGTGAACTAAGTATCTCTAGGCCTAGGGTAGAGAAAGTGAAATCTGTCTGCAAACGAATAAGGGTAGAAAATCTCCAGGACGAGGAAATTAGATAGAAGTACATGGATATGATTAGTGAGAAGTTTCGAACTGTAGACAGAAAGCAGGTTCAGGATATAGAAAGTGAATGGTGGCATACAGGGATGCTGTAGTAGAAACAGCAAGGGAATGCCTAGGAACAACTGTGTGTAAAGATGGGAAAAGGCGAACATCTTGGTTGAATGATGAAGTGAGAGCAGCCTGTAAACGTAAAAAGAAGGCTTATCAGAAATGGCTCCAAACAAGGGCCGAGGCAGACAGGGATTTGTACGTAGATGAAGGAAACAGAGCGAAACAAATAGTTGTTGAATCCAAAAAGAAGTCATGGGAAGATTTTGGTAATAACCTGGAAAGGCTACGTCAAGCAGCATGGAAACCTTTCTGGACAGTAATAAAGAATCTTAGGAAGGGAGGGAAAAAGGAAATGAACAGTGTTTTGAGTAATTCAGGTGAACTCATAACAGATCCCAGGGAATCACTGGAGAGGTGGAGGGAATATTTTGAACATCTTCTCAATGTAAAAGGAAATCATCATGGTGGTGTTGCAAACAGTCAAGCTCATGGGGAGGAGGAAAATGATGTTGGTGAAATTATGCTTGAGGAAGTGGAAAGGATAGTAAATAAACTCCATTGTCATAAGGCAGCAGGAATAGATGAAATTAGACCTGAAATGGTGAAGTATAGTGGGAAGGCAAGGATGAAATGGCTTCATAGAGTAGTCAAATTAGCGTGGAGTGTTGGTAAGGTACCTTCAGATTGGACAAAAGCAGTAATTGCACCTATCTATAAGCAAGGGAACAGGAAGGATTGCAACAACTATCGAGGTATCTCATTTATTAGTATACCAGGCAAAGTATTCACAGGCATCTTGGAAGGGAGGGTACGATCAGTCGTTGAGAGGAAGTTGGATTAAAACCAGTGTGGTTTCAGACCACAGAGAGGCTGTCAGGATCAGATTTTCAGTATGCGCCAGGTAATTGAAAAATGCTACGAGAGAAATAGGCAGTTGTGTTTATGTTTCGTAGATCTAGAGAAAGCATATGACAGGGTACCGAGGGAAAAGATGTTCGCTATACTGGGGGACTATGGAATTAAAGGTAGATTATTAAAATCAATCAAAGGCATTTATGTTGACAATTGGGCTTCAGTGAGAATTGATGGTAGAATGAGTTCTTGGTTCAGGGTACTTACAGGAGTTAGACAAGGCTGTAATCTTTCACCTTTTCCGTTTGTAGTTTACATGGATCATATGCTGAAAGGTATAAAATGGCAGGGAGGGATTCAGTTAGGTGGAAATGTAGTAAGCAGCCTGGCCTATGCTGACGACTTGGTCTTAATGGCAGACTGTGCCGAAAGCCTGCAGTCTAACATCTTGGAACTTGAAAATAGGTGCAATGAGTATGGTATGAAAATTAGCCTCTCGAAGACTAAATTGATGTCAGTAGGTAAGAAATCCAACAGAATTGAATGTCAGATTGGTGATACAAAGCTAGAACAGGTCGATAATTTCAAGTATTTAGGTTGTGTGTTTTCCCAGGATGGTAATATAGTAAGTGAGATTGAATCAAGGTGTAGTAAAGCTAATGCAGTTAGCTCGCAGTTGCGATCAGCAGTATTCTGTAAGAAGGAAGTCAGCTCCCAGACGAAACTATCTTTACATAGGTCTGTTTTCAGTCCAACTTTGCTTTATGGGAGCGAAAGCTGGGTGGACTCAGGATATCTTATTCATAAGTTAGAAGTAACAGACATGAAAGTAGCAAGAATGATTGCTGGTACAAACAGGTGGGAACAATGGCAGGAGGGAACTCGGAATGAGGAGATAAAAGCTAATTTAGGAATGAACTCGATGGATGAAGCTGTACGCATAAACCGGCTTCGGTGGTGGGGTCATGTGAGGCGAATGGAGGAGGATAGGTTACCTAGGAGAATAATGGACTCTGTTATGGAGGGTAAGAGAAGTAGAGGGAGACCAAGACGACGATGGTTAGACTCTGTTTCTAACGATTTAAAGATAAGAGGTATAGAACTAAATGAGGCCACAACACTAGTTGCAAATCGAGGATTGTGGCGACGTTTAGTAAATTCTCAGAGGCTTGCAGACTGAACGCTGAAAGGCATAACAGTCTATAATGATAATGTATGTATGTATGTATGTAAGCAAATTCAGCCATGAACAACTGTTGCCAACTTATTTTTGACATTGTACTTACAGAGAAAATAAAATGTCCCTACCTTCATCCTGAAAGTCCCTAGTCAACCAAAAAAATTGTATTTACGTAAATGAAATCGACCATTATTACTATAATTAGTATTAACTTTCCAAATTTGGAAGAGCCAAATGGGCATCAATATACTTGAAGACAAAAGTCCTCTTGAAAAATAAGTATGGAACATCGAAGGAATGTAAGTTAACCCTCTCCTCTTCTTGTTGTCTTGCTTCCCTAAATTTTTGTTCCCGTGTTTGCTTGTCGGTTCATCATATTCACCTAATTAATTACTTCTCTATTGCGCAGTTGAAACTTAAGGACGCTGATTACGTCTAATTTACTGGAATACTGAAAAGCACGCTGAAAAGTTAACTGAATAAGTACTGGTTAACTTCAGGCTAAAATACGAGAGGGTTCACCTAGCACAGAGTAACATAAACACAACAACAATATGGATTTAGACTTGACAGGCAAAGCGTAATTATTCTTTATTTCATATGGCTGAATGGTTAGTGTGCTGGCCCTTGGTCACAGGGGTAGTGTGTTCGATTTCCGGCCGATTCGGGAATTTTAACCATCATTGGTCAATTCCGCTGCCACGGGGGCTGAGTGTATGTGTCGTCCTCATCATCGTTTCATCCTCATCACGACGTGCAGGTCGGCTACGAGGGTCAAATCAAAAGACCTGCTCTTGGCGAGCCGAACATGTCCTTGGACACTACCGGCACTAAAAGCTATACGCCATTTCATTAATGCATATATTATGAAAATCCACTTCGGCTTGTTTTACAACTTTTCCATCGTGTATTGCCGCTGTGGGTGGGGGTTGTGGAGTGGCACCTGTGGTGTCCCATTGCCTATCGTAGGAGGTGACTGGGACGCCCTTGGGCTCCTAATTTAGGAGCGTGGGTTGGCAACCTCGGGGTCGTTGGTTGAGCTCTTACATTGATTCCACTTACTTTTGTCGGGCTACTTACTTTCACCTGTCCTATCCGGCCTTCCTTGGTCGATTCTTATCCCTTTCCGACCTCGACGCTTTTTGTGTTCCGAAGGCTGGGAAGTTTTTCATTTTCACCCTCTTCAGGCCCTTCTATTTATTTATAGGATACCTTCATTCTTCGAATTATCGGTCCCCTTCCTCTTTATATTCTTATTAGTGTTAGAGAGTAGAAGGTGGCCAAGTAGTACAACAATCACCACTCTCACAGCAAGACAGGAGATATTGGTTTATTAAGCAAACTGGCTGTATTACCCGGCGCTGCCTGGACACTTTATTGATTTGTTCACTTTTATGTATTTTAGCGAATTTTTCGTAGATTTCTTTATTGTGACGTTGATTGATATTTTAAGAAATATTTTGTAGTTTGAGTGTTACTTTTATGTGTTTAATTTCAAGTTTCATTTGTAGATTTTGTCTCTGTTTAATTGAACTAATCACGAACAGTTTTTATATTTTCGTTTCCACCAATTCTCACCAAGCCTATGTCCGAATCATTGCCTGAATGGTCTGCGTGCTGGCCTCCGGTTAAGAGGGGTCCGGGAACGATTCTCGGCCGGGTCGGGGATTTTAACCTTCATTGGTTAAATCCAGTGGCTCGGGGCTGAGTGATTGTATTGTCTCCAAAACCCCTGCAACACACACCACACATAACACTATC
The DNA here is from genome assembly GCF_040414725.1 of Anabrus simplex. NCBI lineage: Eukaryota > Metazoa > Arthropoda > Insecta > Orthoptera > Tettigoniidae > Anabrus > Anabrus simplex. Next base: position 415,328,499 of record NC_090269.1, read on the forward strand.
CTCCACACATGGCAGATGCCGCTCACCCTCATAGGAGGGTCTGGCTTACAAGGGCTGCACCAGGCTAGAAATTGCCACACGAAGTTATAATTATTATAGTGTGCCTACGCAGCTGAACTGGTACCTAAACGGTATGCAGAGTGTCATAATACATCTCAGCGGCCGCAGAAAGTATGAATTCGACGCTGATATTGGTCGTTTTCGATTATTACTGTATGTTATTCCCTCCCCTAGGATTGCTACGGGCGTCTTACCCCTTTAGTAAGTTTTAGAGATAGTAATTAGTATCTGTACGGACTTTCGTTGAGAGCTATTCTGGAAGATACTATACACACATATATCTACAATCTCTGTCATGTTAGCCATTTTCTCTTTCACCACTTTTACTTTTACAATCTATATTACCAGTCTGAAGTAATATTTTTGCTTACTTAATTGTTACGTTGATTGATTGTTTATGAACCCTTTTGTAGATTTAGATATATTGTTATGTGTATAATAATTTTACCTTTTAGTTTAAAATTATTTAGTTTCGCATTAAAGCATATCCTTGCTGCAGCCCAGATTGTCTGGGAAGTAGTCGATCCTTTCAAACAAATAATAAAAGTAATTTATAATGTAATGTACTTACGCGTCGTATTATAGATATAATTTACACGATTCCAACCCTCACTGGGACTGTCACCGATCAGCGGAAGGACCCCGAATATCTTGAAATGAACATTAATCATGGTCATTTTGGACATTAATTTTTTTCACATCTTTCGAATCACTTTGCCGATGGGTGCTGAACTTGGACTTAAACGACATCCGAAGTGTCACTATTCATTTAAGCGACCCCGATAACTACGGATTCGACAGTACTACTCGTCGTCTTGGATTATATTGAATGTCATCCCCTCCGCTAGGGGTGTGTTACCCAACATTATTTTTTTCCAGATAGTACAGTAAGGCGTGCGTTCACCAAGTTTAGTTGACAGCCATGCTGTAATATAACACATCATCCATAATCTCCACCATTTCGTTCATTCTTCTTCTCAACCTCCATTCCGACTGAGCCTGAACTATCCAGAGTGTCACGGTGTTAGGGGAGTCCTGCCCTCCACAGTAATCTTTTCAGATAATATGCCATATGTGTGAATGTTTGGTTGAGATCTATGCTGGAAAAATAACACATTCATCCGTAATATCGGCTATTTTCTTTTCCACCCAATCACACCCCTACGCCGGTGCGGCTGAACTTGGTCTTAAACGACATTTGGAGTGTCACTATTAATGTGAGCGACCCCAAAACCTATGAATTCGACACTATTTTCGATTGCTTTTTTATTCCCCACCTTCACATGTACGGGTAGCTTACCCCCACATTGCTTTTTTTTTTTTCAGACAGCCATAAGTGTAGGAGAATTTTCCCTTGACCTAGCCAACATTTACGCACGCTACTACTTTGAACACCAGGCGAGTATTCTACTGTACTGACGTTGCCATGGTTACGGCTGGTTATTTTTCATCCGATTCTTATAGTGGGGTATTGTGATGCCAATATCTCCATAATGGTTCGTTTTAGGCCTTCAAAACATGGTTTCCGGGACCAATAGGGCTTTACCGAGTTTTGTTCTTCGCGTCGTGAGACTTAAAAATGAGCTTTTTCTTGTCCTTGGACGACAAATTTTTGATATTTCGCCTATATTAGCCTATGTTAATATGCCAAAGTGCCTAACACTATGGAACTGAAAGGGATGTTAAATTTTCTTGTAGATCGGGTTACCCGCAGGGTTCTAAAAGGTAAGTATACAAAATTTGGTTCTGATTGATGGAACGGTATGGATTTGTACAGACAGACAGACATTCTGTTTTATTTATATAGATTTAAGTCGTATGACGTTAAATAAATAATAATGATAATAATAATCATACTAATAATAAGCAGAAGTAACTTTTTTTCGGAGAAATGTCTGAACTACTTGAAATCAAAACAGGAGTCAGACAAGGGGATGGATTATCTCCCTTACTACTTAATTTAGTTCTCGAAAAGTGATAAGGATATGGCAAAATTAAACTAAGTGTAGAAATATTGGTAGATATATCCAAAACAAAATTCACCTTACTTGCCTAGCATTTGCTGATGACATTGCTATCCTATTTAACAACAGACAGGAAGCAGTCCATGAAACAACAGCCTAAACATGACACCAAATTTCTTATGGAAAGACGAAGTATATGGAAGGGACTAGATCAGTTTTCAACAGTCAACCATTAATCACCAAATATGGAAATATCGCTGAAGTGGATAAATTTAATTATCTTGGTAAATTTTTTTGAATCAGCAGGATTAAATCAGCAAGCTAACTAAGAAAGAATTGAAGAACTTCAAAGAGCATACAAAATTACTTGGAACAGACACAAAAAGTAACTATATCAAAAAAGGCAAAATTACGACATTATAACAGAGTAGTAATATCAGAAGTACTTTATGAACCTTAAACTATTAAAATTATGGCAGATCTCGAAACAAGATGACCGAAAAATAAGAAAGAAACATCCTCAGGAAAATCCTAGGACCAAAATGCTGAAATGGAATTCGGATGGAAAAGAAATCATATGATATCTATAAGTTCCAGAAAAAATCACAGATACAATCAAAAAACAGTGATTACAATGATATGGTCACGTATATAGAACGGATAATGATACAGGATCTCAAAGAAAATTTTTAACCTAATGTTATCAATGAAAAACCACAATATTTGGCTAAAAGAAATCAGTAAAGACCTAAACGAAATTGGTATTAATGAAGAAATCATTGAAGATAGAATAAAATTCATAACCTTAATTCACGAACACAAATTTTCTGTAAAGCCCAGCGGACGAAATACAGGATTGACTGAACAACGTAACAGGAACACAGCGAGAAGAAGAAGAGATATTGGGAAGAGAAGAAAGAAAAAGCAAAAAAAGTGCTTATAGGTTCAAACGCACAACTTACTTGGACATAACTAATTACTACTACTACTACTACTACTACTACTACTACTACTACTACTACTAATAATAATAATAATAATAATAATAATACCCTGCAGTCTTCGCATGGTATTGGATAGGATACATGATGTACATTTTACTCAAACCTGGCGGAAGGTATAAAACGTGACTCATTTTTATGGAGATTATGGTAAAGGAAGATAACCTCGGAAAACAGCCGCTGCCTGGAACCACTGCAAGCCAGTGGTGGTAGGATGGTGAGCAGACGGCCTCCGACCGGGAGGAATCCCAAAGAAATTACAGTCGGCGAAGCCAAGGAACACAGTGTTGCGCAACACCTCTTGACAACAACCACCAGAAGGTGCTGTAGCAGAAGATGCAACCACCAAAGGCTGAAAAGTCCGTACTCGTATGAAGTAGGAAAATTCTGTCAATGAGTTTAAAATGAGGGCTTACTATAGAGTTACCAGGCTGGAAAAGGACATGACAGATTATCAACAGAAGCTATACACGGTTTTCAAAGCACAATATCCAAACACACAGGTCTCAAAACAACGAATAGCAGATCAAAGACGGCAATTTTCATGAACAACATAATACCAGAAACAGTTATCAGGAAGATTAAACAGGATATTGAAACTGAGCTAATGGATCCCTTGGAACTTTCAGGTGAGCATGAAAGAATTGCATATGAAACGAACAGAGCCACACCCTACACCAACACCATGGCCCCACAAAATCTCCAAGAATCTGAAGTACCGAGCTCGATAGCTGCAGTCGCTTAAGTGCGGCCAGTATCCAGTATTCGGGAGATGGTGGGTTCGAACCCCACTGTCGCAGCCCTGAAGATGGTTTTCTGTGGTTTCCCATTTTCACACCAGGCAAATGCTGGGGATGTAACTTAGTTAAGGCCACGGCCACTTCCTTCCCACTCCTTTACTGTCCCATCGTCGCCGTAAGACCTATCTGTGTCGGTGCGACGGAAAGCCAATAGCAAAGAAAAAAAGAATCTGAAGTTTACACATACCAACAGAATGCAGAAAATGAATGGCAAAATGAAATAGAAGATGGATTCCAAAGAGCACTTATTGAGTTTGAAGGGTCCCACGCTCAGACCTATACTACCCAGGTAGAAGCAAACTAAGAAATTCACACAAATAATTAAAAAGTTGAATACTAACATTCTACCAATATATTTAGAAACACGCCAGATATTCCTCCAGGTAGGCCCTACATACTGCAATCTACTGTGCTGCAGTGGCAGGAATCAGGGCAAATGGGGGAAAAGTAAGATCTGCAAATAGGTCAATGTACCGAATACATAGAGAACCACCATGGCAGCGCCGACTCAAATCACGAATTAAAGACCTACGACAGAACATCAATCGACTTACTCAATACACCAATGGTCATCGAAGTCCTCGGCTTTGCAATCACTTAAGGAAAATATTGAGGAATACCAAAAACCACTCTACTAAAGATGCAGAAAACTCTCTCATTACCGAATCTAGATACAATGAAGCAAAAACTAACTGCCCTTGCTAAACGACTCAAGCGCTATACTAAGGCAAAGTCCGGGAATAAGTCTCTACAATCTAAGCCGTAAATAATTGTATTCATGCTGAGTGAAATCGTAGTTTATGGGAAGGCCTAAAATTTAATTCTCAAATTTTTATGTTATTAGTGGTTATATCTTAACGGAAATCGGTAGGCGAAGTCGGAGAATAAGTCCCTACAATCTAGGCTACAAATAATTGTATTCACGCTGAGAAAAATGGTAGTTTAGGAAATGCCTAAAATTTATATCTCAGATACTTATGTTATTAGTGGCCCTATCTTAATGAAATCGGTACACAAAGTCAGGGAATGAGTAGCTAAGATATAGCTCGTAAATAATTTTATTCACGCTGAGAGAAATGGTAGTTTAGGGGAAAGCCTAAGATTTATTTCTCAAATATTTCTGATATTAGTGGCCGTATCGATAAATACCGCACAACTAAAGTTATATAGTATTAAATTCCCAATCATTTGTCTTATACATTGTTACCATACCGGCTATGATTACAGAGATATTCATGAATTTGAATTTTTGTTTCTAAGTCCATATCAGCGCCGAGACACGAAAAAATGGGTAAACAGAATTTAATGAAAATCGGTATGTAAATTCAGAGAATAAGGAACTACAGTCCACGGTACAAATAACTTTAAAAGACATAGTTCAAAGAAAATTAAATGTGAAGGCCTACAACGTATAAAGCTCATAAAATTAATCAACATAAACATTAGGTTGACCATTCTTTGTTCTGATGTGCTTTGCGTCTTCTGTTGCCACTTATCTCCGATAGATAGGATTACTGCTGCGTACCAAGTAATTTTTATTTGCCATACGTCGCAGCAACACAGATAGGTCTTATGGTGACGATGGGATACGAAAGGGCTAGGAATGTGAAGAAAGAGGCCTTGGCCTTAATTAAGGTACAGCCCCACCATTGTCCTGGTGTGAAAATTGGAAACCGCGGAATACCGTCTTCAGGGCTGCCGACAGTGGGGTTCGAATCCACTATCTCCTGGATGCAAGCTCACAGCTGCGCACCCCTAACCACACGGCCAACTCGCCCGGTCGTACCGAGTGTAACAGCCTGTCTGAATATTGGCGGGAAGTAATAATGTTATTTGTTTTTACGTCCCACTAACTACTTTTTAAGGTCTTCGGAGACGCCGAGGTGCCGGAATTTAGTCCCACAGGAGTTCTTTTACGTGCCAGTAAATCTACCGACACGGGGCTGTCGTATTTGATCACCTGCAAATACCACCGGACTGAGCCAGGATCGAACCTGCCAAGTTGGGGTTAGAAGGCCAGCGCCTTAACCGTCTGAGCCACTCAGCCCGGCTTGGCGGGAAGTAGCTGGGGAGTTATAAAACTGTCTTCTTTAGCATGCCATTCCTCTGGTTTATAAATGTTCCCATATTACTGGTACGTAACACACTGGTCCATCATAGCATTCCAGCTCTTCAATCCCTACTCTGAGACACTGATTGGAATGCGCAGTGTGCATATTTAACGGAATAATGACAGAGAAGTACTCACGGCTGTCTGCGGTCGGGTCATTCCAGCTCTGGAACTATGGACTGTTAGATCGGCACCGTAGTATTAATCGCTACTGTCGCACTGACGTTTTCGTAATGATCTATGTTGATTTCAGTTAAGAAAACCACAAGGACAGTCTTTCTGAGAATCCCGTAGCGAAGCACGGGTACAGCAGCTAGTCACTGATAAAACTATTACCTGCAATAGAGAAGATATAACTTTTGTACATCAAAAGAAAAACAAGAAAATTAGCTTCATAATTGACATACCATGCCCTAATACTCACAACCTTCAATCAACACATACAGAGAAGATTTCCAAATACACAGATCTGGCCACAGAGATAAAAACCATGTGGAAACTCAACAATGTTATCATAGTTCCTGTAGTGATTGGATGTAATGGTATTATACCAAAGACACTACACAGGAACATTGAAGCTCGTAATTTCCACCTTCTCACTTACAGAGAATTACAAAAAGCAGCAATCCTGGCCATTTGCCATATAGTAAGAAAGCTTATTGGCATGAACCACCCACCATACACAGAGACTAATGAAAATCGTCCATTCATAATTCTGCCCATTTATGTATGGTAAATATCTCATAAATATCTGTCAAGTTTATTAGTCAACAATGTAAGTATATACCGATATGTATTAAGCATATGTGCATATGTACTAAATAGTACTTCTTCCATGTACATTGTACAGAAGAAGCTCATAAACCCAATTATAAAATTGTGGCCTTTTTTCGTTAGGGCCATCTATGGGCCACGGTGCTTGTGTTTTAGGTGTTTCTTGATGTCATCGTCGTTGCCACAATTGGTGTTCTTAGCGGGTGGTTTGGCAACTGTTTTCTTGTTGGTACATCGAGCTTTGTGATGGCCCAGTAGTCCTTAATTTTCCGGCTAAATTCAATCTTACGTTCCTCAGACCATTTCCTTGTCTCGTCTTTTGGTCTGTGGGTAACTTCTGTGAGGGATATTACAAATAACACAGTTTTTTGAGTTGTATGATAGTTACTCAGATCAGATTTCATTTTGATTTATATGGAGTTCCGAAAGGTCCTTCTCCACTTGCTTCATCCACACGAATCCAGTAGCTTTGCCCTTGTTAGCAGCCTTGAAGATCCTATAGGAAAACCTATTTGAGTCCATTCTGGATAGGTGTCCGTAAAAAGCCAGCCACCTTCTTCTGATTGCATCTATGAGATTTTCTTGGTGTTTATATAGTTTATATAGCTCACAATTTGGTTGATACCATCGCCTTCCATCTGGTAAAATTCTTGGTCCCACTATCCGTCTCAGGAACTTGTACCTCGAGGGCTCTTAGTGGGGTCTTCTTAGTTAAATATAGACACTCTGCTGCATAGAGGACTGAAGGTCTGATTACTGCATTGTGTGTCTTAGTTTGACATTCGTCGGCAGATTCTTTGAAGCATATAGTTTTCTACAGGCATGGTAAGCCTTATCTAGTGTGAGTCTCCTGTGTTCAACAGCCATTGTTTCGCTGAGGTCCTCTGAGAACTTGTGAATTATACGTAATAAAGTATAATAATAATAATAATAATAATAATAATAATAATAATAATAATAATAATAATAATAATAGTAATAATAATAACAATCATAATAATAATAATAATAATAATAATAATAATAATAATAATAATAATAATAATAATTGTTCCGAGGTTATCTGTAGAACAGCAGAGGTGAAAGAAGGTGCGGGGGTGAACAGGTCTCAGGCTACGAAATTAAAGTTAATTTAAAATTTAACAAGGTTATATTCTCTTTGCAAAATCAAGAAATAACAAGAATGGCAGGTACAGAGAAGCAACGCCATTATTCGAGAATGTACAATTACAGAGTTACAGGATTTGGGCTCCGAGAGCCAAACACACAATTCTTGAGCAATTAGCCCAATTTTACGACATACAGAATTCAACAAAGGGGCAGAAGACCCCAATCATGCCCAGGAGCACTTGCTCCCAATTACACAGTAAAGCCTCCTCGAGGCGCGCAGAAAACACAATTTTTATTTGGGAAGAGCAACCAGCTCTCAACGTTCTAGCCTATCAAAGGCCACACCAAATTCCACCTTCAAGCTGTCCTCTAAGGACATAAACACAGGGGTAAAATACCCAACCTACTGAGGCCTATTAAGTGAGAAAAGGTTAATTACATGGCCTCTAAAATACCAGTTTGAGAGGAGGCGATCTGCACTCCTAATACATTTGTTTAAAACCTATTTGGCACTAGGCCGTTAATGCAAGGGCTAATCCCATACTAAAGAGGTGACTTTAGAAAGAAACAATTTACATTACGTTAAGGAAGAAACGGTTGTGAAAAATAAGTTCACCTCAATGCAATATGAGCGGGAGCTGGAGAGGGTTAAGCACTCTCTATCCCAATATGTAGCTTAAAAGAGAATAGATACTAAGTGTCTTTACATTTTAGGGAAACGTTACATGGTGGAAAAGCTTCGGACCTGCCCCGAGAGTTAAACTGCTGAGCTAACAAGAAAAGAACTTATTAAACGGCCATTACCTTGTGGATGAACTGCTGCCCGAAGAAAGAGGCGCTTCCCGCCCCCTGCTACGTACTTTACACACTGAAAGATGTTCCTGAAGTGGCGCGGAGACCCGAAAATCAGCAGTTTATATACTCTCGCGAAAAGTTCGAGGCGTTTCAGGAAAGAGAACACCCTCCCACAAAAACTTTATTGGCTAGGGTTAAGCAATATATCCCCTTTGGAGAAGATACACCTGATTGGTCATAAATTAATTAAATAAATTCGGGATTGGCTAAATTCAAAACAAGGGGAAAGAAAGGGTTATACAGCAAACTTAAACAATAACAAAGAAATTTAACAAGGAACAAACTTTTGAAATAAAAAAAACAGTTCTTTCAATTCGCACTAGGGTGCACCATTGTAGTTCTTCAGTAGTGTCCTCTAGAAGAGAAAGTTCACACTTCTTACTACAGGTAAAAAAATATACATCGAAAACGACCCAGTTCAGAAACTTCAAAATTTCCAAGTAGTGACATCTTCTGAGAAACTTGAAAATTAACACATTAGATAAAGTTCAGACTTCCTCCAGTAGGGGAGTTTCAACAGGCGCAAAGTTTGGATTAGCGACGTGGAGGTGTACCACCCGGTACAATAATAATAATAATAATAATAATAATAATAATAATAATAATAATAATAAAATGATGATGATAATAACTAGCATTTGTACACGTACTTCGCACGGGAATTTGCAGTGATAGCACGTTTCCTTCAGGAATTCATGAGAAGTAACATAGCTCTATTCACACGCTTAATGCGACATGTTATACGAAAGCGCGTGGCAATAACGTGTAATATGAGGAAGCTGTACAAAGTCGAGAAAGAGAATGAGGACGAATTTCATATTTTTGTGTCGCTCTGACATTGATGGCACCTTTCTTAATATCTGTCGTATTGAAAAGAGCTGTTGCCCATATTGAAGTAACGTGCGCGACATATGCCACGGGACTTGAACTAAAAATTAAACTTTCGTAATCATCTGCGTTAATATCCATCGTACGATAAATACGAGCATGGCATAAAGGAACGGAAATATCACATTTTTAAACGTTTGTTGTGTGCAGTCTTTTGATAGACCTAATGTTTAACGAAAATATTTGAGAATAATCTTCCAATAAATACCAACTCCATGTGATTACCACGAAATCATACGCACCTAATAACATAATCCTGAGATAGTAGAATCTAAATATATAGTTTAGTTGAAATAAATCCAACAATTTTCCACTTTTAGAAAAATGCATACAGACAGACAGACAGACACCAAAAGGGAAACGTTCTACCTCATGTTACCTCGATGATCAGATTAATTGGGTGGGGGTAATTTTAAAGCCGAGAAAAATATGATCCATCCTCTGATTTTCTCCTGGTATGGATCCTTGAAGTAACTATAGGTCTAGGAATGTGTCCGTCACTGGCTGCAGAACATGAACCCTGTAGGAAATAGTAATTTTCTCAGTCGTTTTCTCTGTCGCCATCGGGAGTCACAATATGCCCCAGAAATGACATGGAAGGCTTAGCGAAAACAACCTTTGATAACTTCACAGTTAACCCTGCCTTACGAAGGCGATCGAGGACCTCTTTCAGATGATCTAGATTTTCTTCAAAGGTCTCAGAAAATACGACGACATCATCAAGATAATGGTATAAGTATTCAAACTTGATGTCGGAGAAGACCCTGTCTAGTAGTCTGGTAAGCACACCTGCTCCCGTGGGGAGCACGAAAGGCACGCGGTTGTCTTCATACAAGTTCCAAACCGTGGCAAAAGCTGTCAGATGTTTGGATTCCTCAGCTGGAGGGATATGGTTATACGCCTGATTAAGGTCCAAGATGGTGAAGAACTTAGCCTTCCGAAACCATGAAAAACAAGAGTGAAGGTCAGGAAGGGACACAGATTGTCACACCACCTTCCGATTTAATGCCCTATAGTCAATCACAGGCCTGATGCCACCTTGCGGTTTCAGAACTAGGAAAATAGGCGATGAATACGCCGACTTAAAGGGTCGAATTATACCATCTTTCAGCATCTGATCTATGATCTCCTTCAGAGCCTTCATTTTAGGTGGAGATAACCTATAAGGGAGAGGAGATCGATTTGGCTAAATTTGACGAGAAGAAGAGATAGAATGATAGGACACATCTTAAGACACCCAGGACTTGTTCTGTTGGTTTTTGAAGGAAGTGTAGGTGGTAGGAACGGTAGGGGTAGACCAAGGTATGAATATGACAAACAGATTAGAGCAGCTGTAGGATGCAATAGTTACATAGAAATGAAAAGGTTAGCACAGGATAGGATGGCATGGAGAGCTGCATCAAACCAGTCTATGGACTGATGACTCAAACAACAACAACCTATAAGGTGGAAACCTAACTGGGATCGAATCCGTAACCTCAATCTTGTATTCGATAAGGTCAGTAACACCAATAGTATCGGAGAAAACATTTGGAAACGACTGACACAACTTACGAATACTCTAAGCCTGCTCCTCAGGTAGATGTCTAAGGTCTAACAACATCTCATCCTGGGTAGGCGAAACAGATGAACACGACACAGAATTACATTTTAGTAAGGGGATTTTACTATTACTAGCAAATTTGAAAGTGCACGACTTGCTCTGAATGTCGAACACTAGACCAGTATGAGACATGAAATCCGCTCCTAATATAATGGGGCAAGACAAGTGCTTAGCCAAAAACAGTTTAACTTTCCAATTTAATTTAGCAATTCTAATTTTGGCAAAGATGAAACTTAAAATTTCTAATGGAGAAGAGTTAGCCGAAACTCATTAAACCGAAGACGAACAATAATCAGAAAATTTACAGACAGACTTTAATTTAGAGTACCATTCCGCCGAAATAATGGAACACACACTCCCAGAATCTAACAGAGCAGTAATCGGTTCATTATTCAACTCCATTTTGAGAAAAGGAACCAGTGCGGGGGTCTCCGCCGCAATCCTAAGGCATTCTTTGGGACGTTCGAATGATAAATTAGAAGAGCCCTGACTTTTCCCTAAGCTTTCGTCGGGTTTAATAAGGGCTGAGCCTGAAGAAGGTGAGCACGCCGACTCAGCCGATGCCACTAGTCACTTTTGATTATTTATGTCGGTAGATTTTGCACCAGAAGTCGAACAGGAGGGGGTGCTATTAGCATTCGGGAAATTCTTGGCAATATGAGAAAACGGGCCACATTTAAAACATCCTTGTGATGACCCTGCCCCGTTCTTTGTCCCACTGGATTTAATCAAAGGTCACTTGTTCCGGAGATGATCTGCCGACCCACAAGCATAACATTTGCGGGTTGTGAAAGTTCGGCGAGTTGGAGGCCGAAAATTACTCGAGGATGGAGGGGACTCCTTAACGACGCGTAATGTGTCGGCATACCTAACTCCTTCGGCTGAGACAGCCATAGCTTCTAACTCAGCAAAAGTTTGCGGACGCGACGCAAAACACAAATACGACCTGTAGGGTGGTGAAATTCATTCCACAATGGCCTGCACAATTTGGTCTTCTGGGAAATGAAGAGCAAATACCCTTGTGTAAAACTTAATATCTTGGATGAAGTCTGCCATGTTTTCATCCAGTCGCTGTACTCTGTAATAGTACTTCTGTATCAGAGAGGACCTTGCCCTAGCCGGAATGAAATTCGCTAGCATATGGGCGCGGAAGTCTTCTATAGATGATTGTTCAGCAATTGGTCTTACTATTTTGTCTGAGAGGACACCTATGTAGTAAGGGTAAATTATTTGAAGAATTTGACACGAGGAAAGAGAAAACACAAGAGCGTGATCTTGGAATTCAACTAAAAACCTTAAGAATGCAATGACGTCATTAGTGGAATTAACGGAAAACTTAGAAATACCTCTAAGCAACATAGCCAAAGGGTGAGGTAAACTACTAAAGCCAGGTGACATAACTGGTAACGGCCTAGGGGATGAAGAGGCTTCAGAGACAGCGTTATTCAAAAAGAAAGGTGGGATTGAGGTACGGCGATCAGACTCATTCTCCAATGGGGCAGACGTCTGTTGAGTAGCTACCGATCTTCTAGCTTCTTCACCCTTGGAAGAATCCTCCTCATTAGCCATGTTTACCACAGTGGGCTGGTCCGTTTTGAGAGTTGCAGACCCAGTTAACAATTGACTAACTTTACTGGACATTTTAGAAAGGTGTTCAGCAAGATAACTTGCCTCCTTACCCTGAACTTCGTTTAACTTAAGAGATAACAGATCGCTAATTCTATGGTAAAAATGGAACAGTCTAGCTTGCACTCGTTTAAGTTCATTGGGCGATGGATCACTTACTTTAAAAAAACTAACTACAGATGCTAGCTAAGTAGTGTTGTCAGTGATAGTGGAGAGAGCCTCATCAATATCTTTCCCTTCCAAGGCTGAGATATGTAATTGGCAATCCAAGGCTTTCTTTAAGCTTGGTGGAATCGGCCGCAACCGTGCCTCCAGATAGAACTTTTCTAATAGCTAATTCATAAATCAATTCCTCCTTGCGCAAGTAGCCGGGATGGAGGACTTCGCGAGGGGCGGACATGATGACAGAAACTTTACAAATTTAGAAAATAGGAAAGAAAATTCCAGCGACTGAATAAATTGTTAGAGTACAAGTCAAATAGAACGTTTAGCCGCCAAAAGGGGCTTAATTGAGACCACGCTCTGCCACCACTTGTTACCGTGGTTTGGTGTATCAGCAGAGGTGAAAGAGGGTGCCGGGTGAATGGATCTAACTACTTGTCAAGAAAGACTTTAAACTGAAATGGAAGGTTATATTTTCGAAAAGCAACAAGTTAACAAATTCTCACTTAGTGAGATAACAATTACATAGCAAATTAAAAACAAGACTATAGAAAAATCAAGACTGTAAATCCTTAACACACTTGGGCTACCAGCCCCTAGTTTTAAAATCTTTGAGCTTCCAGATCGAACTTCACAGAGGAGCATAAATTTACAAAAGGGCAGAAATCCCCTAATACCTGGAGCACTTGCACCCTAATTTGCAATATCAAGCCTCCTAGAGGCACTTTTCCAACACAGGAAAGGAGCTGACACGCTCTCAGGGCAATACCTGAACTTACAATTACTTGCCCACTAGGCTCAACTTACAAAAAATGAAACAGGGATATCTAGTACCCAACATACAGGGCCTTCGTGTAAAAGAAATGACAGTTAAATAAATGCCCGAATACAAAACGAAAGGAGGAGAATACTTGCACTCCTCCATTTAGCGTCCTAAAACCTAACGGGCACTAGGCCGATGAAACAGGGGCTATTCCCAAACTATGAAGGTGACCCGTATAAGATAGAAATTTTAAAACATTAAGGAAGAGAAGACAATCAGTTACCAAAACGTAGTCAATTCAAACCAAAATGAAGGGGAACTCGAGAGGGTAAATCACTCAATATCCCCGAATTACAGTTACAGATTTTATGAAGTTTTTACATAAACTGGCAGAGAATTACATGTTTAGAAAAGTAGGTTACATTGTAAAGGTTTCGGACCTTCCCCGCGGGTTAAACTGCTGAGCTACCAAGAAATAAAGATGTTAAACGGCCATTAACTTGATGAAGACCAGCTGCCTGATGAAAGAGGCGTTTCCCGCCTCCTGCTTCACGTACACCCACTTAGTTAGCTGTTGATCAAGTGGCCAAGAGACCTGAAAATCAGCAGTTTATAAACCGTCGGGGAAAGTTCGAGACCTTTCATGAATAAAACAGCTACACCCTCTCAATTTTATTGGCTAGCTTACAGTTACACACCAAATCGAAGAACAAGCCTGTGATTGGTAGGAAATTAATTACAGAAATTCTGGATTGGCTAAATTCAAAACTGGCGGAAGGAAAAGCTAAATATTGCCAACCCACAAAATTTAGTAAAGAAAAAACTTACGAGTACAAAATTTCTTGAAAAAGTTCCTTCACTTCGCACCAGGGTGCATTATCGTAGTTTTTAGTAGAGACATCTATGAGAGAATACCCACACTTCTTGAAGAACGGAAAACAAAACAAGTTGAAATTCACACAGTACTGGCAACTTCATAATCACAAAATTAAGGTAGTGACATCTTCCGAGCAAAAGTTTAAGGAGGTCTAGTTTTAAGTTCAGCGTTTCTCGTATAGAAGAGGTTTTATTGGCGCAAGATTTAAAAGCGCTGCATAGGGGTTTACCTCCCGGTACAATTATTAATATTAATATTATTATTACTATTATCATTATTATTATTATTATTATTATTATTGTTGTTGTTGTACCGGGCGGTACACCTCTACGCCGCTAATTGAAACATTGCGCCAGTTGAAACTCCTCTACTGGAGAAAGCCTGAACTTTAACAACCACATTAATTCTAAGGTTTCTCAGAAGATGTATTTACTGTAAATTTTGAAGTGTTCTGAACTATGTCGGTTTCGATTTGTTTTTGTTTTCCCTGTAGTAAGAAGTGTGAACATTCTCTTCTAGATGGCACTACTTAAGAACTACTATTGTGCACCCTAGTGCGAAGTGGAGGAAATTTTTTTTTTTGAAAAAATTTGCTATTCATAAGTTTCTTCTTTGTTAAATTTCTTTCAGTCATTGTTTGGGTTGGCAGTATAACCCTTCTCTTTCCGCCAGTTTTGAATTTGACCAATAAGGAATTTCTGTAATTAATTGTCCACCAATAAGGTGTTTCTTCTTCGTCTGGTGTATTAGTTTTTGCCATTATCCAATAAAAGTTTGTGGGCGGGTTGTAATCATTGATGAAACATCTCGAATTTTCCACGAGGATACATAAACTGCTGATTTTCTGGTCTCCTGGCCACTTCAGTAACATTTCTCCTAGTGTGATTATGTAGCAGGGGCGGGAAGCGCCTCTTTCTTCGGGTAGCAGTTCATTCACAAGGTAATGGCCGTTTAATAACTGTATTTCTTGCTAGCTCAGCAGTTTAACCCTCGGGGCAGGTTGGAAACTTTTCTCATATAACCTATAAAGTCTTCTTATACAAGTCACCTTTTTAGAATGGGATTAGCCCTTGTGTATGCGGCCTAGTGTCAAGCAGGTTTTCAAAAAAAGGTAATAGGAGTGCAAGTTACGCCTCCATTCAAATCAGAATTTTGGGCCATCTAATTGACCTGTTTCTTTACTGAATAGGCCTCAGGAGGATGGGTATCATTACCCCTGTTCATGTGTGCCCGGAGGGCAGCTTAAAGGTGGAGTTTGGTGTGGCCTTTGAATAGGCTTGAACTTTGAGAGCGGGTTGCTCTTTCTTAAATTTGGTTTCTGTGTGCCTCGAGCAGGCTTAACTGGGTAATTGGGAGCTAGTGCTCCTTGGCATGATTGGGGTTTTCTGCCCCTTTGTTGAACTTTGTACATAGGTAAAGTTGGGCTCATTGCTCAAGGATTGCTTGTCTGGGGGCTCGAAGCCCAAATCCATTAACAAATTGCAATTGTACATTCTTAATTTGTTGTTATGCTACTGAGTACCTGTTATACTTGTTATTTCTTGATCTTGAAAAGAAAATATAACCTTTGTTAAATTTTAAATTAACTTTCATTTCGTAGTTGAGACGTGTTCTACGCAGCACCTTCTTTCACCTCCGCTGTTCCACAGATACCTCGGAACGAGTGGTAGCAGAGCGTGGTTTCGATCCACGGATCCATGGGCCCAGCACGCTTCCACATTTTGAAAGAATTCGGATGGTTATATTTTTTGGTTTCATTTTTAGGCCTTCTGCCCCTTTGAATTAGGTTCCTTGTATATAAATATTCATTGTACAACCTCCCCCGACAAGTTAAACTGCTATCCTGTCCTCGCCACGGCCATTAACATGCTCCCATCTAATGCTCAAACACACCAGTGGCTAATTAAAATGAAATAAAAACTTCCACGCCGCTGGCCCCTCAGCCTCACCACAAAGACTGTACCCTTAAAACATTTCTGTCCAACAAAAATTCTGCCGCCGAGATCTTAATATTTCAGTGCCCCCGCAGCCGTGCGGCGCCGTACCGCTACTGTAGTGGAGCACGGGCCCGATCTACTCCAGTGAGTTCAACCAGTGTACGGCGAGGCGGAGCCCTCCTCCCGGCCAAGGCTGATGTGCGGCGCACATCCTGCTAACTGCCCGCGGCCTGTAAACAATCGCCGCGTGTGCGGCGTGCTTCACCACCACTACCATCTCATAGTGCGGGTGAGCGGTATCTCAGGGTACTTGAGGGGTCCGAGCGGCCTCCTCCGGACACAAGCTGCTGCGGCTGGTCTCGCCGTCAAAATAATTGGGCAACTAATGTACTTATCCAGCTACATGGACATTCCATATCCACAATCACTACATTTATGGATTCAACTGCAACATCTGGCGAACTTAGAATTTTTTTTTCTATCAGGAATTAAAAGATTTTTTTTTCTGAATTCAACTACTACAAGCATAAAGACATTTCATCAAAGGCTACTACATAGAATTTTGAAACTGGATCAAATCAATTTAAGAAAACTTCGGATACGGAAAAAATGTATGTACCTTTTGGTGAATTATTCTGCAATTAATTTCTATATCAACATCATAACTTGGACCTTGTTTAAAACAAATTTGGTGTTCTTCTGTGTCACCCCTTGGAAGGACGTTTGGGGGGGGGCGGGGTAGGTCTGTAACGGGCGGTATACCTCCACGCCGCTAATTCAAACATTGCGCCTGTTGAAACTCCTCTACTGGAGAAAGCCTGAACTTTAACAACCACATTAATTCTAAGATTTCTCAGAAGACGTATTCACTGTAAATTTTGAAGTGTTCTGAACTATGTCGGTTTCGATTTGTTTTTGTTTTCCCTGTAGTAAGAAGTGTGAACATTCTCTTCTAGATGGCACTTCTTAAGAACTAATATTGTGCACCCTAGTGCGAAGTGAAGGAACTTTTTTTTGAAGAAATGTTTTATTCAAAATTTTGTTCTTTGTTAAATTTCTTTCAGTCATTGTTTCCGCCAGTTTTGAGTTTGACCAATAAGGAATTTCTGTAATTCATTTTCCACCAATAAGGTGTTTTTTCTTCGTCTGGTGTATTAGTTTTTGCCATTATCCAATAAAATTTTGTGGGCGTGTTGTAATATTGCATGAAACGTCTCAAATTTTCCACGAGGATATATAAACTGCTGATTTTCTGGTCTCCTGGCCACTTCAGTAACATCTCTCCTAGTGTGATTATGTAGCAGGGGGCGGGAAGCGCCGCTTTCTTTGGGAAGCAGTTCATCCACAAGGTAATGGCCGTTTAATAACTTTATTTCTTGCTAGCTCAGCAGTTTAACACTCGGGGCCGGTTCAAAACTTTTCTCATATAACCTATCCTTAAAATGTAATATACTATTGGTAAAACTTCGTCTCTTTAACTATAAATTGGAATAGAGACTGCTAAACCCTCTCGAGCTACCACTCCTATGGTTTTGAGGTGACTTTAACTTTACAACCGTTTCTTCCTTTCTTAATGTAATAAAGTCTTCTTATACGAGTCACCTTTTTAGAATGGGATTAACCCTTGTGTATGCGGCCTAGTGCCAAGTAGGTTTAAGAAAAAGGTATTAGGAGTGCAAATTACGCCTCCATTCAAATCAGATTTTTGGGCCATCTAATTGACCTGTTTCTTTACTGAATAGGCCTCAGGAAGTTGGGTATCATTACCGATGTTCTTGTGTACCCGGAGGGCAGCTTAAGGGTGGAGTTTGGTGTGGCCTTTGAATAGGCTTGAACTTTGAGAGCGGGTTGCTCTTTCTTAAATTTGGTTTCTGTGTGCCTCGAGCAGGCTTAACTGGGTAATTGGGAGCTAGTGCTCCTTGGCATGATTGGGGTTTTCTGCCCCTTTGTTGAACTTTGTACATAGGTAAAGTTGGGCTCATTGCTCAAGGATTGCGTGTCTGGGGGCTCGAAGCCCAAATCCATTAACAAATTGCAATTTACACTCTTAATTTGTTGTTATGCTACTGAGTACCTGTTATACTTGTTATTTCTTGATCTTGAAAAGAAAATATAACCTTTGTTAAATTTTAAATTAACTTTCATTTCGTAGTTGAGACATGTTCCACCCAGCACCTTCTTTCACCTCTGCTGTTCCACAGATACCTCGGAACAAGTGGTAGCAGAGCGTGGTTTCGATCCACGGACCTCTGGGTTATGGGCCCAGCACGCTTCCAGATTTTGAAAGAATTCGGATGGTTATATTTTTTTGGTTTCATTTTTAGGCCTTCTGCCCCTTTGAATTAGGTTCCTTGTATATAAATATTCATTGTACAACCTCCCCCGACAAGTTAACTGCTATCCTGTCCTCGCCACGGCCATTACCATGCTCCCGTCTCTTGCTCAAACACACCAGTGGCTAATTAAAATGAAATAAAAACTTCCTCGCCGCTGGCCCTTCAGCCTCACCACAAAGACTGTACCCTAAAAACATTTCTGTCCAACAAAAATTCTACCGCCGAGATCTTAATATTTCAGTGCCCCCGCAGCCGTGCGGCGCCGTACCGCTACTGTAGTGGAGCACGGGCTCGATCTACTCCAGTGAGTTCAACCAGTGTACGGCGATCCGGAGCCCTCCTCCTGGCCAAGGCTGATGTGCGGCGCACCTCCTGCTAACTGCCCGCGGCTTGTAAACAATCGCCGCGTGTGCGGCGTGCTTCACCACCACTACCCATCTCATAGTGCGGGTGAGCGGTATCTCAGGGTACTTGAGGGGTCCGAGCGGCCTCCTCCGGACAAAAGCTGCTGCGGCTGGTCTCGCCGTCAAAGTAATTGGCAACTAATGTACTTATCCAGCTACATGGACATTCCATATCCACAATCACTCCTTTTTTGGATTCAACTGCAACATCTGGTGAACTTAGAAAATATTTTTTTCCTCTCAAGTATTAAAAGATTTTTTCTGAATTCAACTACTACAAGCATAAAGACATTTCATCAAAAGCTACTACATAGAATTTTGAAACTGGATCAAATCAATTTAAGAAAACTTCGGATACGGAAAAAATGTTTGTACCTTTTGGTGAATTATTCTGCAATTAATTTCTATATCAATATCATAACTTGGACCTTGTTTAAAACAAATTTGGTGTTCTTCTGTGTCACCCCTTGGAAGGACTTTTGGGCGGGGGGGTAGGTCTGTACCGGGCGGTATACCTCCACGCCGCTAATTCAAACATTGCGCCACTTGAAACTCCTCTACTGGAGAAAGCCTGAACTTTAACAACCACATTAATTCTAAGGTTTCTTAGAAGATGTATTTACTGTAAATTTTGAAGTGTTCTGAACTATGTCAGTTTCGATTTGTTTTTGTCTTCCCTGTAGTAAGAAGTGTGAACATTCTCTTCTAGATGGCACTACTAAAGAACTACTATTGTGCACCCTAGTGCGAAGTGAAGGAACTTTTTTGAAGAAATTTGCTATTCATAAGTTTGTTCTTCGTTAAATTTCTTTCAGTCATTGTTTGGGTTGGCAGTATAACCCTTCTCTTTCCGCCAGTTTTGAATTTGACCAATAAGGAATTTCTGTAATTAATTTTCCACCAATAAGGTGTTCCTTCTTCGTCTGGTGTATTAGTTTTTGCCATTATCCAATAAAAATTTTGTGGGCGGGTTGTAATCATTCATGAAACGTCTCGAATTATCCACGAGGATATAGAAACTGCTGATTTTCTAATCTCCAGGCCATTTCAGTAACATCTCTCCTAGTGTGATTATGTAGCAGGGGGCGGGAAGCGCCTCTTTCTTCGGGCAGCAGTTCATCCACAAGGTAATGGCCGTTTAATAACTTTATTTCTTGCTAGCTCAGCAGCTTAACCTTCGGGGCAGGTTCGAAACTTTTCTCATGTAACCTATCCTTAAAATGTAATATACTATTGATAAAACTTCGTCTCTTTAACTATAAATTGGGATAGAGAGTGCTAAACCCTCTCGAGCTCCCACTCCTATGGTTTTGAGGTGACTTTGTTTTCACAACCGTTTCTTCCTTTCTTAATGTAATAAAGTCTTCTTATACGAGTCACCTTTTTAGAATGGGATTAGCCCTTCTGTATGCGGCCTATTGCCAAGTAGGTTTTAAAAAAAGGTATTAGGAGTGCAAGTTACGCCTCCATTCAAATCAGAATTTTGGGCCATGTAATTGACCTGTTTCTTTACTGAATAGGCCTCAGGATGTTGGGTATCATTACCCCTGCTCTTGTGTGCCCGGAGGGCAGCTTAAAGGTGGAGTTTGGTGTGGCCTTTGAATAGGCTTGAACTTTGAGAGCGGGTTTCTCTTTCTTAAATTTGTTTTCTGTGTGCCTCGAGCAGGCTTAACAGGGTAATTGGGAGCTAGTGCTCCTTGGCATGATTGGGGTTTTCTGCCCCTTTGTTGAACTTTGTACATAGGTAAAGTTGGGCTCATTGCTCAAGGATTGCGTGTCTGGGGGCTCGAAGCCCAAATCCATTAACAAATTGCAATTGTACATTCTTAATTTGTTGTTATGCTACTGAGTACCTGTTATACTTGTTATTTCTTGATCTTGAAAAGAAAATATAACCTTTGTTAAATTTTAAATTAACTTTAATTTCGTAGTTGAGACATGTTCCACCCAGCACCTTCTTTCACCTCTGCTGTTCCACAGATACCTCGGAACAAATATTATTATTATTATTATTATTATTATTATTATGAAATGGCGTATGGCTTTTAGTGCCGGGAGTGTCCGAGGACATGTTCGGCTCGCCAGGTGCAGGTCTTTTTATTTGACGTCCGTAGACGTCACGCGCGTCGTGTGAGGATGAAATGATGATGAAGACGACACATACACCTACCCTCCGTGCCAGTGAAATTAACCAACTATGGTTAATATTCCAAACTCTGCCGGTAATCGAACCTGGGACTCCTATGAACAAAGACCATCATGCTAACCATTTAGCCACGGAGCCGGAAATTATTTGTGTTATAAATTTCTGTACGTCGCTCGGATACAGACAGATCTCATGGGAACGATGGAATAGGAGAGAGCTAGAAGTGGAAAAGAATTGACCGTGGTGTTAATTAAGGTACAGCCCAAGCATTTTCGTGGTGTGAAATTTGGAAACCACGGAAAACCATCTTCAGGGCTTCCGGCAGTGGAGTTCGAACCCACTATATCCAGAATTCAAGCTTACAGCTGCACGCCTCTAAACGCACTGACAACATGCTCGGTTATTATTATTATTATTATTATTATTATTATTATTGTTGTTGTTGTTATTATTACTATTATTGTTGTTATTATTATTATTATTGCTTTGGTATGGAGGCAAAAGATTTCTAAGTAAAGCATACCATATGACAATGTGCTGTTATATTTAGAATGTACTAATAAACCTTTCCAAGTACCATGAACAGGTGCATTAGGAAACACAAATTATCACGGACAATAACGGGATGAATACACTCCATAACATGGCAATGTCACGAGTAGACAACATTTTGCACCCAACACGGACACTTAACACTTAGCCGAACCTCGTAATAAACACCACTTTGTAAAGTGTGTGCGCGAGACGCCCCATGACACGCGCCGTGCACACCGTCTGCTAGTTCCCACCAATCTCCCTCTAAACTCACACGCTCATCGGGTTAGTGCTGCGGACACTCGTGGAGAGGCGCTACTATCTCCATTTTAGTGGTACCTTGTTGCCTGCGCATCTTCGCGCCTGGACTTACCACGGATAAACTAAGATAGTGTGTAACCTAGCACTAGTTCCATGACAGGTGGTCGTACATATGCGATGTAAGCAGGGATGTGGAATGTATTCTCAGGGATTAGCGTAAATGACTTGAAGTTTCAAACGAACGTGCAGAGAATATCAGTTCATAGACTGGTTCTTAACGACTACATCCTATATCTGCTCTGATCTGATAGTCATATTCGCACCTTGGTTTACCTCTACCGTTCTTTCCGCCTACACTTCCCTCAACAACTAACTACACAAGTCCTGGGTGTCTTAAGATGTGTCCTAACGTTCTATCTCTTCTTTTAGTCAAATGTAGCCAAGCCGAACTTATCTCCCCAATTCGATTCACTATATCTTCATTCTTGATTCGATGTACCCATGTCACCTTCAGCATTCTTCTGTAACACCACATTTCAAAATCTTCTATTCTCCTTCTTTCTAAATTCGTTATTGTCCATGTTTCACATCCGAACAATGCAAGTCTCCAGACGAATGCCATCAAAAATATCTTTTTAATTCCTGTATCAATGTTCGAAGCGAGTAACTTTCTTTTCTATTACTTCTGCTAGTTAACATTTTACGTCCTCCTCGCCTCTGCCATAGTGCGTTCATTTACTACCCAAGTAACACGATTCATCTACTTCCTTGCTAATCTAATATTTCCCATCTCCTTTCCATCTGATTGTGGAGGCCATGAACTGTACTCGTAAACCTGTCCCTAGTCAATAACGCAGAAATACACATACCATTTTCGTTGTGGATGCAGGCACGCAGATGACACATAGGCCTAAGTTGGTGGTAAATGTTTCCTCCAAAACCCCTTCTTGGCTGCTAATTTGGAATAAAATGACTGTAGAAGTTAATGAAAATGAAGCGGAAGAAGGTTTTGTCCGACTCACTGGCTGGTCAGCGTTGAGTCCTTCGGTTCAGAGTGTCCCGGGTTCAATTCCCGGCCGGGTCGGGGATTTTAATCGCCTTTGATTAATTATTCTGGCCTCGGTACTGGGTGTTCGTGTTTGTGCCAACACTTTCCTCTTCATATACAGACAATACAGTACACTAACACCCACCGCAGAAACACGCAATATTGATCACATCCCCATAGAGTGTTTGCGTCTGGAAAGGAAACCAGCAGTAAAACAGGGACGAATCCACATGTGCGACACATTTCGTACCCACGACCCCACAGATGTAAGAAACGGCTCTTTTCAGGGTTGAATTTTGAGTTATTTAGTGAATTGTGGTGATATAATTTGGAATAGGCCGAAATTGTACTTCTAGACCATGTCACAAGTGAGCTTCTGCCATTACTCCGTTAATTGTGCACATTGATCAATCCAATCAGTGCGTCAGAGCTTGGATCGAATAGCTGTAGTACTATTATGAATCAATGTGTTAAGTACCAGCAGTATCAGAAAATGTATGAACCCGAGGAATTGCATGCTTGAGAAGAGGCCATACTCGATTCTAATTGATTATCATGGCTGCTTTCGTTATGTTAGGCGCTAAATACTGTTGGGACAGTATGCAATTATACATCTTTTCCGGTGTGACATCTGGGGATGTGACGACGTCCTTTGGAATATAACTTAACTCGTCTCTCAGATATCTTGCGTGAGGTGCATGATGATGGATGTCATAAGACGATGGCGGGTTAATGCTCATCTCGTGAGGAAATTCTTCGATTTATGATCCCGTGCTCCATTTAACAGCTTTAAGTTCCTTGTAAATAATAAAGATTTTATTCCAGCCAATGGCCATTAAAGTATGTTTACATGACTAATTACATTAAACAGAATTTTGTTAGTCCGATCTGTCTTTTAGTTCACGTCACAACATGATGTAAGTCGCAAGTCTTCTCGCACAATACACATGTATATTACTTTCTCGGAGTGTGAAAACTTTTGTTAGTATACAGGTGGCGATGAAAACCGTGTTTTGCTAATCTAGTCACTACGTGCCTAAGTTCATAGTCTGCCTTCATCCAACTCGCAATAGTCATAGCCCCTGTGGTGTAATAATCCCAAATATTTCTCTTCTTGGTTTGCGGCTCTGTTTGTTATTGGTTGAATGTAGCTGTAGATGGCAATATTAGTTAGTGTCGTAGTTCTTCTGTATAGAAGAGTTGTCTTGTCAGCTCGTAATATAGTCTTGAAGGAGTGAATTTGGACAAACATAATAACTTTTTCATGTAGATTTCTTTCAAAATTTCAAAGTCTCCAACATTTCTTTTTGGTGAGATGTTCCCATATCATTTCTAGTCCGTACGTCATTATCGGGGATATTTTTGCATGGAAAAATTTCATAGCGATTTCAACCGAAAGTTTGCGTAAGATCAAAATGTCATTCATTGGTATTATGGCCGCAGTTACTCTAACTTTGATGTGTCTGGTATGAGTGGTTCCTGACGTCTGTAATGTAATACCCAAATACAAAAAGTTGTTTACGATTGGCATAGTTTCCCCTCCGTTATAATAGCAAATTTTCTCTGTTAATAGTGTTCTGCCTCCCTTGTGGAAGATCATTCACACCGTCTTCTGCTGATTAATTCTGAATTTATTGTTGCCCAAATGTTGAGCTTGTTGAAAGCAGCGTGTAGTTGTTAGTTTTCTTCTGATACGAATACCATATCATCTACGTACGTGTATATACGTACCTCGTCGCCTTCGACTTTTATATTATATTAAGTTTTTGTTAGAAATAAGGTTTTTGCTTTCTTTTTGACGTCGATTAGCCCAACGTGCCCTGGGATTTAGGTGAGGTGAGTGTATCTCTGGCAAGACGTATTCATGATCCTTGCCAAATGAATCAAGCAACAATCGAAATTATACGTTTACCAATCATCCTTGGCATGGGAAGGATTCGGCTCAGTCTATGGAACGAGGCATGTCTAGTACACAGCACAGAAGGTACATTATTAGCTTCAATGATGTGACCGTGAGGCCACAAATGAGTGAACGGGTGTTGGTGCGGCTTGTGTTCGCTTGTCGGCGAGATGGGGTGCGCGTGACCTTGGACAAGGGCGAGAACGAGTTTTTTTGTGCGGAGAGCGGCCGACTGGCTAACGGAATAAAAATAAAAAAATGAAGGCTGGCGAGTGAAAGAAGGAGGCCAGCGCGTGTCACCTGTAATTGCGAGGAACGATATGAATGAAATGAATGAAATATTTGTAATATCTTTGGTGGCGACGTGCATAATTACGGAAGGTTCAAGAACTATAGTAAAATAAACTGGATAAAAAAAATAGCACATTTAGAGGATATAGATTAAAAACTGAAATTTTGAAATAATTTGCACGACCTTGTGGCTAAAATGGTGATGAAGTTGTAGATTCGTACAGTAGAAGAATTTAGTTCCTAAATTGACTTTACTTCCGTGCATGTGCACCAGACATGATATTTAAGTCATGTGATACGAATACTCATTCTCACACACTGGCGTGTTCCTGGACTATCACCTTCAGTCGCTCAGCGTGGAACGTCGTGAATACTGGCTTCGCTCCTGTGCTCTACACGTCTGAAAATTGGATACAATTTAGAACAGTGCTGTGATCAGACGTCGAATGTGCAGATATTAATCCCTTAAGTACGTGTCATTTCCAAAATATAGTTACGTGTGTGTTTGGAGCCTACTCTAAAGCATTTTGTGTAAGTTTCAGCTTTCTTACGAGTGGACGCGGAAGACGTGGACGTGAATATTTCCAGAAGAGGACGGAATCTCACATCATGGATTACCAGTGCTTCACCATGAAGTTCTAAACCTTTGACCATCGTTGGCGGCGTCGGGATGCAGATTCTTTCATCCTGGCATGGCTGATTGAGAACCCAGACTTCCAGACATGAAGATTTCTCTATAAGTTAAGTCGATTACGTCTCATTTATATCTGTTCTATGTAGTTTTGTTCTATTCTTTCTTTCTTCTTAGTAAGCTATTTTGACACATTTTATGGTTGTTTATTTGCTCGAATACGTTGTAAAACTGACACATGTGATTACTTAATGACCATGTGGCCATGAATTTGACAGTGAGGGTTCTGATAGAGTTATCCATGTGTTATCGACACCATCTTTGCTTATTGAGTAAATTTCGTCACGAATATGAATTAATTTATGTCCGATGGATTTAATGGTAGGATATTTCGTCCACATTTTCTATATTTTCCTTGTATTGGAACTTCTACTTGTACCTCGTGTCTGAGACAACGTGTCATCGGGATATTGAGTCCGAATTCTATGTACGAATTTAATGTGAACATTTGCATCGGGAGCATGTGATAATTAGTTGGAGTAATTAATCATCGAGACACTTTTAAGTGGATATTATGTATTTGTAGGACGTTGGTAGGTCCTGATATTTCACGGCTACACATATTTGAGATTAGGATGCGACAAGTTAGGGTCGTCATTGTGGTACACTGTACGTGTAGAGTATATGGAATAATTGTGCATGGCACAAATCTTCGTGAAACTGAGCTTTTCACATGTAAATGGATTATTCGCGATAAATGCAGTGCAGCCTAATATTAGTGTCTTCAGATAAAAAAAATGAAAGTCCATGTTTATTGATGTACTTTTTAATTCGTGGGAATATCCCAACTTTTCTCAAGTAACCCAGTAATTTCAAGCTCAAGGTACAGATGAATGTTCGAGAAGGCCTTAGGTCTGAAGAACAGGTCTTCGACGAAATATCTAAATAATATCTGATTCGTGACTATATCAGCTCATTCGTTGATGCAACTTTTCGCTCTCATGTGATAACTCAATCTTGCTGTAACTCAATAAATTCGTTAACAGGAGAGTAATCCGGTTGATCGACACTCGTCGACATGTACATAGTGTAGATATTTTCTTCTTGGTACTTACAGTCTTCTTGCCAATTTCCGTAGTTAGCTGTAGAAGTAGTAATTTGTTAGTATTTAGAGGATTATTTTTTATGTGTTCTGTTCTGAAACATGTGATACTGATATTATCGATTGATAGTG
The DNA here is from genome assembly GCF_040414725.1 of Anabrus simplex. Classification (NCBI taxonomy): domain Eukaryota; kingdom Metazoa; phylum Arthropoda; class Insecta; order Orthoptera; family Tettigoniidae; genus Anabrus; species Anabrus simplex. The sequence goes on from NC_090269.1 coordinate 415,355,814, forward strand.
GACAGGATCTCCACATGGATGGTATTCTCCCCATTTACTTACGTTTGCAAGCCCAGGAGGCGTTTTATTTTGTTTAATTATTGGTCAAATACTTAACGTTCAGTAAAATTCTCACGGAAAGAGATGTGAGACGACGTGAACAGGTATATCCGACGTCTCGGATTAACTTAGAGAAAACCAAGGCAAATTCAACTTTTCATTTTATTGTTAAGACAACGACTGTAAATTTTATTTTTGCTATGGGTGTTAACTTTTGAATCTTGGATATTTCTTTATTATACTCGTTCTTACAATTACTGCATTTTTTCCAGATTATCGATGAAGGCTTGGCCCAGACCTCATTTTTCTGAATGAAAATTTTAATTCAACTTTAAACCAATAATTTAATAACTTTAAAGACGAGAAAAAAAAATTTTTCACAATGTAAATACTCTGTTAGAATGTCAGGGAAATAACTGTCGTGTACCATCCCATTAGTTTGCGCCTAGGTTTGTTACATCAAGAGCCATATTAAATTCCGTAACGTAACGATCATAATCATAATCACAGATTTCAGGATGGCCAATACTGCATTTACTTAAATAAAAGTGTCATATATGTTCTATACTTGGAACGTGCTTATTTGATGAACCCTATGATAATCCTGCCACATTCATTTATTTTATAAGCCTACAGCCACCGAACTGAGCACCCCTGGGCTGTCTCGTGTTCGCAGACTGACTACAACGGGCACATCTTAGTGGCTAGTCCCTTCCGTGGGGCTCGATTTGTGGCTTAAAAAGTGGCTTAATCCATCGTGGAATTTGATTAATTGCTTCTCCACGTGGTTTAAATTGACTTGCTCAAATTACTAATTATTCAAGGTTCGGCAGGTTCATTTCAGATTTAATGCCATCCCAGTTAGGTAGAATTCTAACAGAGTACGCGGAATTTTCGGAGTATTTTACTTAAGATTATGTGTTTCACATGGAAAAATGAGGGTTAGGAATCTTCTTCATGAAACTTGAATTTGCCTTATCACAATCAACATGTCTGGGGGGAAAGTTTCTGCATTTCGGCGTTTGCTGACACAGGTCACTTTATGAATAATAGAATGGATCTCGAGGAGATTAGGAGGTTATTAGAGACTATGACAGTAGAGAGTAGGAGGGCACAGGACGAGAATAAAGAGGAATTTAGGAAAATACAGGAAGAGAATAAAGAGGAATTTAGGAAAATACAGGACGAGAATAAAGAGGAATTTAGGAAGATGCAGGAAGAGAGTAGGAAAATACAGGAAGATAGTAATGAACGATTGAGTCAAAAAATGAACATCATGGGTGCTGCGATACAGGAAGAGGCAAAAAAAGGTCGTGACGAAATATATGCAAAACTGGAGGAAACTAGTTGTCGGATTGACAATATCGTGTTAGAGTGCAGGGAAAATCAGAAAAAAACCCTGGAACAAGTTGTTACTTTGACAAGCCAGATTAAAGAGGATAATAAGGTTATCACCGGGAAGGTCACCGCTCTTCAGAGTGACGTAGTCCTAGTAAGAAATAACATTGAATCTGTGAGGAAGGAGATAGATGTTATAAAGGTAGAGATTTCTACGGCACAAGAAGAGATGTCAGAACAAGTGAAAAATCTTAGAGGAGAGGTCACAGAAGACTTAAAGAAAATAAAAGAGAAGGTCGACGATGATTTCCGTTCCGTAAAGGACAGTATCTCAGTCAACCAAATGGAGATACAAGATATTTCACTCCAGTTCGATGATATCAAGAGCATGATTGACAAAGACAAGTCGGAAATACTCGAGCAAATTATTAATCTTGCCGGAGATGTCAAGTCCGGGAAACAGAAGATGGAGGAAAATATGGACGCCCTCCAAAAATTAGAAAAAGAAGTAGGATTCTTGAAGTTGCAGGATAGGAGCACTAGAGTCTTAGTGACATCATTAATGGACCGACAGAGTAATGTCGAAGAGGTCGTACAGGCTAAATCTACTGTAACAGAAGGAATATCGCCCGTAGCTGAATCGTCTCAGAATATTACCCATATCGAACAACCCACAGTAAATCTCAGTACTACACCGGCACAAAGCGTACCGCAAATCATTAATTTTATCCGAATGAGCGAGGACAGGCCTAGAAAATTCAACAACTTAAACGGGGTCACACCTAAAAATTTCATTAGGGACCTTGATGAATATATTCGTGAACAGACGATCCCTACTGAAAAACATCTGCGAACAGCGGAGAAATTTTTAGAGGGAGACGTGCTCAACTGGTACCATGCTTTCCGTTATACGTTTGAAGACTATGAAGGTTTCAAGCGCTTATTCCTACAGAGATACTGGGGAGCGGATCTGCAACAAGCACTACGGTTGGATTTGTATTCACGAAAATATTCCACAGATGGGCAGACGCAGTACGCTAATTACTTCTGTAATCAAGTACGACGAATGAAAGACCTCGACACTCCACCATCTGAAAATGAGTTGGTTCAAGCGATAACAAAGCAGTTTCCTGTGGAAGTACAGCGTTTACTCATTGCTGCTAATGTTCAGACCGCCGTGCAGGCTGAGGCCATCCTCAGACAGCTCGACCACACCATGAATGTCTCAACAGTACCGAAAACTCAAAGAAGTAATACTTATCAGGTCAACGTAATAGACACTCCGAAAAACCAGAATTCGACCCCAACGCCTGAAAATGGAAGTCAGAGCGGACATAAAGAGTACAAAAACTATCCCAGAGCGTACGACCGTCGATGGGAAGAGAGAAGAGCGAGACCCAGAGAGGACAGGATGGAAGATCCGAAGAACGTCCGAAGAAGGGGAAATTACAGGACACGGGACCGACCACAGGACTACAGACGGAATAGGCCCTATGATAGACCTAGATATTATTCAGATCGTAACTACCAGAATTTCAGAGACGAGATGGAGAACCGTCATCGAGAAAGCATGAGGTACATTGAAGAATTAAGGAAGGAAACTGAAAAAGGCTCAAAATGGAAGGACGCCATTCATAATCAAGACATCTATCCAGATGTGATCGGAGCCGAGAGCCTACAGTCCCAGCGACACCGGAATTCACCTCATGACGATAGAAGATTAAATCCTTCGGCACCACAATATCAACCTGAAAATCAGGGCGCCAGAAGAAAGACTCCAATGTGAAGATATCAAACTATTACTCTCCTACGAACAGTTATATTCAATGCCTCGAACCTAAGACTCTACCGTAAAGCAGAAGAGTGAAGAAAGAAAAAAGAAAAGACCCAGGTCGGCTGTCAAAGAAATACTAGTTTGTGTCGTACAGAATGATTATCGTTCAGACAACTGACAGATGCTTGGAAATTATAAATACCATGGAAAATTAAACAGTGAAGTAGACAACATACGGACCACATTTTAAAGAATGAACACTATCTAAAAATTTTTAACCTTGTTTAAAAATTTTTGTCCCAGTAAGAGGTGGATGTGACCGTGAGGCCACAAATGAGTGAACGGGTGTTGGTGCGGCTTGTGTTCGCTTGTCGGCGAGATGGGGTGCGCGTGACCTTGGACAAGGGCGAGAACGAGTTTTTTTTGTGCGGAGAGCGGCCGACTGGCTAACGGAATAAAAATAAAAAAAATGAAGGCTGGCGAGTGAAAGAAGGAGGCCAGCGCGTGTCACCTGTAATTGCGAGGAACGATATGAATGAAATGAATGAAATATTTGTAATATCTTTGGTGGCGACGTGCATAATTACGGAAGGTTCAAGAACTATAGTAAAATAAACTGGATAAAAAAAATAGCACATTTAGAGGATATAGATTAAAAACTGAAATTTTGAAATAATTTGCACGACCTTGTGGCTAAAATGGTGATGAAGTTGTAGATTCGTACAGTAGAAGAATTTAGTTCCTAAATTGACTTTACTTCCGTGCATGTGCACCAGACATGATATTTAAGTCATGTGATACGAATACTCATTCTCACACACTGGCGTGTTCCTGGACTATCACCTTCAGTCGCTCAGCGTGGAACGTCGTGAATACTGGCTTCACTCCTGTGCTCTACACGTCTGAAAATTGGATACAATTTAGAACAGTGCTGTGATCAGACGTCGAATGTGCAGATATTAATCCCTTAAGTACGTGTCATTTCCAAAATATAGTTACGTGTGTGTTTGGAGCCTACTCTAAAGCATTTTGTGTAAGTTTCAGCTTTCTTACGAGTGGACGCGGAAGACGTGGACGTGAATATTTCCAGAAGAGGACGGAATCTCACATCATGGATTACCAGTGCTTCACCATGAAGTTCTAAACCTTTGACCATCGTTGGCGGCGTCGGGATGCAGATTCTTTCATCCTGGCATGGCTGATTGAGAACCCAGACTTCCAGACATGAAGATTTCTCTATAAGTTAAGTCGATTACGTCTCATTTATATCTGTTCTATGTAGTTTTGTTCTATTCTTTCTTTCTTCTTAGTAAGCTATTTTGACACATTTTATGGTTGTTTATTTGCTCGAATACGTTGTAAAACTGACACATGTGATTACTTAATGACCATGTGGCCATGAATTTGACAGTGAGGGTTCTGATAGAGTTATCCATGTGTTATCGACACCATCTTTGCTTATTGAGTAAATTTCGTCACGAATATGAATTAATTTATGTCCGATGGATTTAATGGTAGGATATTTCGTCCACATTTTCTATATTTTCCTTGTATTGGAACTTCTACTTGTACCTCGTGTCTGAGACAACGTGTCATCGGGATATTGAGTCCGAATTCTATGTACGAATTTAATGTGAACATTTGCATCGGGAGCATGTGATAATTAGTTGGAGTAATTAATCATCGAGACACTTTTAAGTGGATATTATGTATTTGTAGGACGTTGGTAGGTCCTGATATTTCACGGCTACACATATTTGAGATTAGGATGCGACAAGTTAGGGTCGTCATTGTGGTACACTGTACGTGTAGAGTATATGGAATAATTGTGCATGGCACAAATCTTCGTGAAACTGAGCTTTTCACATGTAAATGGATTATTCGCGATAAATGCAGTGCAGCCTAATATTAGTGTCTTCAGATAAAAAAAATGAAAGTCCATGTTTATTGATGTACTTTTTAATTCGTGGGAATATCCCAACTTTTCTCAAGTAACCCAGTAATTTCAAGCTCAAGGTACAGATGAATGTTCGAGAAGGCCTTAGGTCTGAAGAACAGGTCTTCGACGAAATATCTAAATAATATCTGATTCGTGACTATATCAGCTCATTCGTTGATGCAACTTTTCGCTCTCATGTGATAACTCAATCTTGCTGTAACTCAATAAATTCGTTAACAGGAGAGTAATCCGGTTGATCGGCACTCGTCGACATGTACATAGTGTAGATATTTTCTTCTTGGTACTTACAGTCTTCTTGCCAATTTCCGTAGTTAGCTGTAGAAGTAGTAATTTGTTAGTATTTAGAGGATTATTTTTTATGTGTTCTGTTCTGAAACATGTGATACTGATATTATCGATTGATAGTGGACAGGATCTCCACATGGATGGTATTCTCCCCATTTACTTACGTTTGCAAGCCCAGGAGGCGTTTTATTTTGTTTAATTATTGGTCAAATACTTAACGTTCAGTAAAATTCTCACGGAAAGAGATGTGAGACGACGTGAACAGGTATATCCGACGTCTCGGATTAACTTAGAGAAAACCAAGGCAAATTCAACTTTTCATTTTATTGTTAAGACAACGACTGTAAATTTTATTTTTGCTATGGGTGTTAACTTTTGAATCTTGGATATTTCTTTATTATACTCGTTCTTAAAATTACTGCATTTTTTCCAGATTATCGATGAAGGCTTGGCCCAGACCTCATTTTTCTGAATGAAAATTTTAATTCAACTTTAAACCAATAATTTAATAACTTTAAAGACGAGAAAAAAAAATTTTTCACAATGTAAATACTCTGTTAGAATGTCAGGGAAATAACTGTCGTGTACCATCCCATTAGTTTGCGCCTAGGTTTGTTACATCAAGAGCCATATTAAATTCCGTAACGTAACGATCATAATCATAATCACAGATTTCAGGATGGCCAATACTGCATTTACTTAAATAAAAGTGTCATATATGTTCTATACTTGGAACGTGCTTATTTGATGAACCCTATGATAATCCTGCCACATTCATTTATTTGATAAGCCTACAGCCACCGAACTGAGCACCCCTGGGCTGTCTCGTGTTCGCAGACTGACTACAACGGGCACAATACATTCAGTCATTCTTTATATTATGGAATTCATCACTGACATTAAATTATGTGCCCCTATCGGGTACTTATTTTCATAATAGTGTTGGGCACTATGTCCCTGTTTCGGCACAATGTGCCAGTACACAGTCATATTCTGCTGTTTCGAAACATTTTCAAACGAGACCGAGACAGTGACTCGCTATCCCGTCAGAAGCGCCACTGGCTAACCGGCGAGTGTCGATACAGACAGTGTGCCACCGCGTGCTGGAGTGTTCCGTGTTCCTTGTTCTGTCACATCTTCGTTTTCTGAGTTCCGTTGCACCTGCAACTGGTCTTCGGTACATGCGAGTAACTTAATGTGTTCTTTGGAAATACGGTAAACTTTGCATTATATCGCACCGGAGTCTTGTTTAGGACATTTTTACTAGAATAAAACCGGACAGAGTGAATTGCAATATATGTTGTTCTATTTTGTCTGCAAGGGGATCTTCAACAGCTACTATGACGAGACAATTCAAACTTAAACATCCTGCAATTTTTATTTTCTATTTCTGCTTTTATACTGTGTTTTAAGTTTAATTTTCATTTTCTGGTTGTATAGTTTTAATTTCATTCTCCTGTACCGCTTGTATACAGTGTATATAGGTTAATTTTTTATTTTCGTGTTCGTTTTGTATATTGTGTACGTAAATGCAGTACTGACGAATGTTTCTTCAACTGTGCGTGTATATTTTTGATTGGTAAAAATAACATTATGAAATTTGTAAACACATCTGCTGCCCGTGTAATTTTAACAGGTGTATTTCAGAATGAATGAAAACATTCTCATCCTAAAAACAACATTTAGACATGAACTTCTGGGTGCGTATTTCACAGTTTCGTCTGCTTTTTTCATGTGCCATTAAGTTTTATCCTGACCCTAATTACTCACAATACAGGGCGATATATTCAATATCCTTGGATTAGTTACTTTTAAGCATCTGTACTGCCATTGTAACTGTGTTATGTGTATTTCATATTGACCGAAATATTCTCAACCTAAAAGCAGTCTTTAAACGTGATTACTGGGCGCGAATTTCAGTGTTCCGACTGTTCCTCCACGTTTCGTCCAGTTTTGTGCTGACCGTAACTACAAACAACACGTCAGGTACAGGCGCATCCCCCCTGGTGTGGAGCACGTTATGTTGCCTCACGTAGTGTGCCGGCACACTGTACCGAAACACTCAACATCAACATCCTAATGTTTCGGAACAACTGACTGTTCCGGTCTGCCCAACCCTATTTCATAATACTCGTAGTACATTGGTAATGGACACTGTAAAAGTGTTACAGGTACACTTTTCAAGATACGGTTGAAAGCCCATATTTCGTCCTCTTAGCAGATTTAGACTTGTAGAAATTCGGAAATGTTATTGGTGAGGCTAAAAGTCGCTATATATATAACTGAAGAAACTCTCCACTTACGGGCAAGTTACAATGAAACTCTCATAACGTAGGATAGTCAATATTTGACATAAATATAACACTACAAAATTAAACTACTAAAATGTGTTCGTAATTTCATCCCCCCAATATAATTTATGAAAAGAACAATAAATTTTAATATATTTTTTCTTTCCAACCCAACCAAGTACTTTCCCTATAATGAATCACTTGCAGGCCATGAAAAATATTTTATTTGTATTAATTTTAACATAGTCTTTCAGCGTTGCTCGTGGGATTTTAAACGCTTAATTAGCACGTTTGTAACCAATTATCTTGTCCCTCACTGTTATAATAGCCTTTTTTAATAGCCTTCGTATCTCACTGTTTGCATTTTCCCATCTGAAAATAATAATAAACTTCATAAATAACAAAAAAATGAAGGGGGGTGAAATTACGAACATTCCCTTATTTAATAGAACTGCCGTCACAGTAACTCACGCCAACCACCTCATTGTAGCGATTACACGCCAGGAACTACACCACACGACTGAAATGCAGTCCAGTCTTTCATACACATATCAATGCTCACTCTAGGAATAACAGGCTCTTAATTTGAATGCTGCACTAACTCAGTTCAACATGATAAATAAATCCTCGTTGTACACGGAAACTAAACGTGCTGCAGACAATCAACTCTCACAACAAGACAACGGGATGAGGCTATGCGTGTGCGTGCGGTTTAATATTAACTCTTTACGGTCTATTTGCGAGCATGCGGCCGCAATAACGCTCAGGCTGCGCTGCGGGCGTAGCCCGTAGTAAGGTTTGACAATTCACTAAAAATCGAAAACGAGCTATGCACGCATTCTGGTGGTTACATCATGTTTCTTCATGTATTAGTTACGAGAGTATTTTAGCAGATGGCACTATTATATGTCTAAGTCAGAGAATTTACGATATTTTCGACCAGCATGCATCAGTAATATTGTCACTCAGTGAGCTCTAAGACATGGCTTTTCGCGGCAAACATGTGCTTGACGAAAGTGATATTTTCGATATTTTATGATATATTATAATTTTCTGCGCAAATGAACATATTATTGACACGTGAATTCGAAACAACTTCTTACATTTCATTATGATTGCAGTTCGTTTTAGGGCCTACCGCATGTTCCCGTGTATTTCATATTTGCGTGAATACGTAAGATTAGAAAAGTTGTCTGTTGAGAAGACTGTCCTTTCTCTTTTTCAGAAGTCTTTGGTGGGAAATGGAACAATAATTTTACATTTGAGTAACTTTTGACGAAATGTATCAATTAAAATAAAATTTCACAAGCTCCCATTTACATTATTGTAATTATTACTATTTATTGAAAAATATTATTTTTATAACGTGCTCATTATTGTTGTTGTTTTGTAATTGCTACACTCACTTTATATTAGCCAAATAGGGTAAATATACAGTATTTCAGAAAACTGTACTTGCTTAGTTATCCGTCAGAAATTTTTTCATTCGCAAAACATGGTATAATATATAAACAATTTTAAATCTCAAGTGATTGTTGACATGATACAGACGCGCTTTTCAAAACTAGATGTTCAAATAAGTACAAAGAAAAAAGAATCATGCAAATGTCTCCTACAGGTACAGAGATATAATGTTTTAAAGAACCCTAAAAATGCCCAGTCCAGAACATTTGTTAGGGATATTAAGCCCCAGACTGGAATAGGTTAAATACCAACCACACAAACTGGAAATCCCTAGGGGACAGAAATTAGGTGCGGGAACGGAGTTTGACCCCACCCCCTACCTTACACCTTGTTTTCAAACGCTTGACGCTGCACTCCTGAAATGAGCTTGTCAGGTTATATGACAAATTCGCTTATCTGAAGTAGAGATCATGGATTCGGCCCCTTTATTAATGTTTATTACCATCTAAAAGACCTTCCATAAGGGTGCAGGGGATTTTTTAAATGCAAATTTCACACATTTTTACATGTAACTGCGTATCTTCTCACTGGAGGTGAGGATGGACTAGCCCGCCAGAACAGATTGACACAACAATGAGAACATGATCGATGTGATACAGAACATCGTGGGTTACCTGACATGGCCTGCTCGTGACACACCTCAGTTCTAGAGTGTAAAGATGGTGCCCCTTGCTGCTGAAATGGACAGTTACAAAATTTGTGTTAATGTCTGCGTATTCGTGATCTAAATCAAGTAAATGGTTGGCAAATACAGACTTATTACTCTGAAACAATAGATGCAATGTGAAAATTACGATCCCTTCCTGTAACATGCATAGAGTGAAATCCCATGAATACAGGGTAGTCGTAAACAACGTGAGTCGGGTCAATTAGCGTTGATCATACTGATGAATAATTGGGAAAATACCGGGTGGTACAGCTGGCCCTACTTTTTCTCGAATATATGCAACCAGCTAGGATGTAAATGCCTCTTAGTCCCATCTTGCGCAACACCTTACAGCAATGTTATGTGGAGTTAACCGATGTAGACTTCTCCGCACAATGGAAAAATGGTACAAGAGGCAGTAAGTGAGGTCCATCTCAAAAACACTCTACCATTGTATGTAGAGCGGTGTCCAATACTCTACTAATTTTTACGAAATGTTACTATACTGTACAAACCATAAACACGCCTATAGCTGTCGGTAGAGAATTGCGCACCTGATTGGTCCAACAGGCCATTTTCTTTTGATAGAAAGGGCGGTCGTGGTATCATAGAAAACGTCATAGGGTAAGACCAATTACAGACATGTCAATGCACCACCATTTTGTACAGTCTCATCACATCGAAATTGATAGAAACGTATTTTGCACTGTAGTTTATAATCTGTGGCACGCAAATGCTGTACAGCAGATGTGATAGCTTACGCCATGTAATTACTACCGTTAGAGCGATCAAAAAGGCATAAGACGGGACCATAAGGCTGTAACTCATCAGTAACTTGTCGAAGCGGGAACTTCCGCTCTCCTCGTGAATACAGAGTTACAAGGATGGCGCTTCTACGTTGCAAATAGCTGCGCGGAATTACGTATGGAAGACGTACCTCCATAGGTTACTTGAAGCAGAAAGGGTTCCAACCATTCTTGAGTCATGCATTTTTTAATGTCATTTCGTATTCGCCTAAGCATCGTTTACGAAGACCTTTCTGAAGTCTCCGATATTCTTCTACGGAAGTTATAATAAACAGGTATCATAAATATCGCCACATACGCACCGATTGTGAATACCACCTGAAACATAACGCTGGGCTCATTCAACCAAGTAACGCGTAGAAAATGGTTGCAACTATCTGGGCGTAAGAGAGACGTGATTCTGTAGTTCACTGTTGTGTTTGCACATTCGAGTTCAGAACTTTTAACATCAACGATCAGTATCGAAGCGATAGCCTAGGTAATTCCATTACTACAGAGCTACGAGACCAATTCTTTGTCGCCTGCAGTGGCTACATGGCACCAATCGCAGCGAGCATTCGGTATGTTAGCAGGCATTTAGAGTTCGTATCTGGTTACAAGCTTTTCAATTTTATTTTTATATTATACTTGTAAGGCCATTCGTAATAAATATTTTACGTTCTTAAGTCTCAAAAGTAATTTGCCACCTTTACAAAGAAAGCATACATACGAAAGGAATAATAACATGCGACTTCCATATGGCAAACGACTACAGGGAATGAAGCGCAGTGCACGTGTTGTCAACATTCTGACCCACCCATTCAACCAAGCAACTGCGCACGTTCGACTCGAAGACCAACTAACAGCGGTCTACACTTCATACGTAGGGTACATGAAACAGCATATCGTAATCCTAGCAGCAACGTGTGAGCACGTACTGTACGGTTAGCACGAAAGCAAACATTATGTATTCACGGGATGATTATGTGAATGTGGTACTACTTTATGGAGAAGCAAGGCAAAATGCACGGGAAGACAGACGCTTGTATTAAGAACGATTTCCTGGACGAAGGCTGCCAACTGCAGATACATTTCGACGTGTTGAAAGACGGTTGCGTGCAACGGGGTCATTTCATACATTACCCCCCGTTCGGGATGCTCCAGTGACGTCTGGAAATAACGACGAAGCTGTTCAAAATGCAATTGCATACAACCCACACACAAGCTCACGGGCCATAGGAAATGAACTGAACATCAGTCATGTATCTGTACTGCGAATATTGCACCGCAATAAATTCCACCGTTTCCATCAACAGCTGCACCAGGAACTTCACGGAGATGACTTTCCAAAACGGATAGAATTTTCGCAATGGATATTACAAAGAGTTGAAGCTGATGCGAATTTCTTAATGGACATTCTCTTTAGTGATGAATCCATATTTCACAACAACGGAACTGTTAATCGTCACAACTTCCATTACTGGAGCGTTGAAAATCCTCACTGGATCAGGGGAGCTCGATTTCAGGTACAATGGGGCGTCAACGTGTGGTGCGGGATACTAGGTGACAAGATAATTGGACCATATTTCTTCGAAGGAAACCTCACGGGACGACGCTATCTAGAGTTTCCTCGTGAGTACCTCCCACTCTTATTGGAGGATGTGCCCGTTATGACACGGTTACGGATGTGGTTCCAGCAGGATGGAGCTCCCCCACACTGGTCGTTGGCAGTACGGAACCAGTTGCATAGGACATATCCTGGATGATGGATTGGACGAGTGGGTCCGGTCACATGGCCGGCTAGATCACCTGACCTTACTCCACTCGACTTCTTCCTCCGGGGTTATTTAAAGGAAAGTCTATGAGCAGGAGCCTGAGAGCCCGAATCATTTACGGCGGCTCATCACGGAAGCCTGCAGGCAGATTCCACCACATATGTTGCAGCAAGCAAGAATGTCTCTCCTCCACCGTGCTCAGATGTGCATTAACGAAGCAGGTGGGCATTTTGAACATTTGCTTCATTAATCGAATGGCCATGCATAAGCCCATCGCACCGCTGTCGGTACAATCTCACTTTATTGCAAATAGCTCTTTTAAGAGCTCCTTAAAAAACAAACATAGCTGAGTACCTGCACTATGAGAACTGATCGTGATTTAGATTTGTCGTCAACAACACGACTCTCACGAACATCAACAACGCAATAAAAATATTCGTCGTACACAGGACTCGAACCGCCTACTAACGAACACCGGTACTCTCCTCTAACTTTTAACAAGCACGGCTATCACGTGTTGCTGTTTAGCGCTGTTGTGTTGCTGCTACTTCTAGTCATTCACCAATAATATTCTCTGTACAGGACGTTTCTGCGACACATAATTTTCACGATTCTTTACCATCAATCGGTATTTTATCATTAATGCTGATTTGTTTGACACGAATAAACGAATTATGGAAAGCGTTGTAAGAGCAGACATTGTAGTGAGTAGTCAAGGTCAATATTTTTAGGTTCGACTATAATCTGCGGGTTGCATAAAACTGCGTGAATAGGGGCAGCTGTACTACCCGGTATAATTCGATATGTCGCTAGATTATAATTTTATCAGCTACTGAAGGTAACCAATCAGATCGCTTCGCGGGCGAATTCAAATGGTCTTTGCGAGGCGGTATTGCTAAATCAGTACGTGGCTTAAGGCAGGCTTGGGAGTCATGTCGATAAATCAGCATCAAACACAAACACACTGTGGGTCCCCGTCTGTGTCAACATAGCGCACTTGCTATCCCACGATCCTGTCAGGTCGGAGGCCTGTGTTCAAATCTCTCCCCCGGCAAAGTTGATTTTCTTCCATTGACGCTCTTTTATGGGATGGCGTGATTCCAAAAGCGGCCAAACTGATGATGTTTAACAGCTATTTCTTACCAATATTAACCTATGGTATTGAAGTGTCCACCCTCACACAGTAGCAGCGATTGGGAGTTAAAAGTGCGGGGGGGAAAAAAAAACAGACAGGAAACATTACCCGAGTTTGTGGGATATAGCGGTCGTGGGGTCGTGGGAGTGGGGGTATATACTTCAAAACTAAAAAAAGCACTACAAAATGGTAAGTTTTTTCTGAACGAATTTCGACAGAGAGATAAAGGTTGGCTGTGCGGTAATAATAGATTTTTGAGATTTTGATTCAATGCAATAGAATAAACCTATCACCAAAGAAAAAATATTACACAAGTAGGCTATTACAATTAAATAGAAGTACGGTGTGAATATACAATCAAAAATAATTTAGTATTTGACTATGCACTAAGAAACTAACACACTTCAGAGACCGCCAGACTGACGAATGTGCACGGCAAGTGGGAGAAACATACCTCACTGTCCATGACCTTGGTAAAAATATACCCCTGCTGTCTTCCTCACAGCACATGCAAAGTCTCCACTAATTGGTGTGGCGTTATACAAATCGGTTAGCCGCGACGAACGACATTTTGTGCGTATTTCCGTTAATAATTTTGTTCATAATTACATAAAGTAAAAGAAAGAAATATCTTATAAGACAACGGGGCTTGTACACAAATTGATTTTTTAAATAATTCATTTAATAATAAAACTGTAAAGTTTCCTCCAAAAAGTGGGGGAGCGGCTGTCCTCCCTCGCCCCCTCCCCCCCCCCCGTCTGCGCTACTGCCCTCACAAAAAGAGATGCATCAAGACTGCCAGCATCAGACATGAAATTTCTTAGATCCACCATCCAGAAGACCAACATGGCCAAGTTAAGAAATGAGGAGGTGAGGAAAGAAGTCGGAATAAAGACATCCCTATTAGAGCGAATCGGCACATCCAGACTACGGTGGCACGGGCATGTGATGAGGATGGAGCCTACAAGAACAGCCGGAAAAAATTGGAAAGACAGGTGGAGGGGAAAAGACATACACGAAAACCTAAAACCCGATGGATGGACATGATCATGGTTTATCCAGTCACCAGAGGGTGGACAATGGATGATATTCTCCATGACAACTTGTATATGGACAGGGAGAAGTGGAAGAGTCTCATGAATAGTACCCGGGAAACTGGAATTGTACTATGATGATGATGGAACCCTCAAGTCGGTCTTAGGTCATGTTCAGAGTTAGCAACACCGCCTCGTAAAACCCATTTGAATTCTCCCGCAAAGCGATCTGATTGGCTAATTTCAGCAGCTAATAAATTTACAGTGATTGTGAGATATAGAATTATTTTTTTTCAAATTCTTTATCAGTATCACCAACACTCTAAAACTCACATACTCGGTTCACGTTCTTTCCGGCCACCCTGTATATAGGTAATAATAAATATATCACTTGTCTATAATTATTTTAAATAAATTTATCTATTCAGGCGCATGCATTTTGAATAAAGCCTTAATGCTGAAACACAAAAAAAATCTGTAATAACTATGCTATCCTTACTATCAGTGACTCAAACTTTGACAAAAGACGTAAATATCGCATAATTTACTTATATTAATACATAGACTCCTACATACCAACTCACCTCAGTACATTTCCTCTAAATTTCACTTTATCTTCTCATTTCATAACTGTAATACTCGCGGTGCAATTCTTCTTTACCATTCATCTGTGTATAACAATTTCTTTTACTGTGATCGGTTTCTCCAGACTTTGGAATTCCTTACCAGTCAGTGTCAGGAACACTAAATTCAAGAGATCTTGCCGAGATTACCTGCTGAAAGCTACCGACTAAAGTCTGCACTGTATAGCTTAGTGTGGTTTTCTGGTACATGTAGACCTAGTCGATAGTTGTGTAGTATTATTATTTCTTATCCGTTAATGTACAGTGAGAGTGATAGCTTGTGTGTTGGCATAATGTAATTCTTCTTCTTCTGTTCGATGTTGGCCACTATGGACCACGGAGTAACATCTATGGTACCTTGGATCATCTTTTTTCTCCCCTGCCTTTGATCTTCTGCCAATATAACTTCAATCGTTGGCTTCAGTGGCGTATACTGAGTGCTACCAAGGTTATCAGTAAAGCCTAGTCCGGCTCCATAGCTAAATGGTTAGCGTGTTGGCCTTTGGTCACAGGGGTCCAGGGTTCGATTCCCGGCAGGGTCGGGAATTTTAACCAACGTTGGTTAATTTCCCTGGCACGGGAACTGGGTGTATGTGTTGTCATCATCCACATCATTTTATCCTCATCACGACGCGCAGGTCGCCTACGGGAGTCAAATAAAAAGACCTGCACCTGGCGAGCCGAACCCGTCCTGGGATCTCCCGGCACTAAAAGCCATACGCCATTTCAGTGAAGCCTAAACCTCAGTTGAGAACGATAGAAGTCTAAAGTACATTATACTGTAAACATCTGACACATTGTTCCATTTACAATACTTGAAAGCAGTGAGAAAAATCGTCGCACGTATTTCTGAGAGCAAGGCATCGACTGATAATGCAGCCCAGACTCTCGTCCCTCTTCCCCTCGGTTACGTGCCAGATGCGACCGTGCCGAATGCGACCATGCCATTTTCGTGCCAATAGCGACCGAGTGGATAAGCATCGTGCCGCGTGCGACCCATCAATCACTTACAATTGATCTGCATTAAGGGCTGTCAGCACGTGGCAGATTGCTTATAAGTAGCTAACTTCGTCTTTTCTAAAATAAAGGTCTGACACGGTGGTTAGCAGGTTCGTGTGCCGTTGGTCGGGAGAAAAATATAATAATATTGCTGGCTTTACGTCCTAGTAACTACTTTTATGGTTTGAGGAGACGCCGAGGTGCCAGAATTTAGTCCCGCAGGACTTATTTTACGTGCCAGTAAATCCACCGACAGAAAGCCGACGTATTTGAGCACGTTCAAATACCACCGGACTGAGCCAGGATCGACCCTGACAAGTTGGAGTCGGAATACTAGCATCTCAACCGTCTGAGCCGTCTGAGCCACTTAGCCTGGATGAAAAAAAAATCACCATCAGAATGTTGGCCGACAGGGTAGAAAGTGGGTGGTAGACAGTCTCTAATCACCAGATTGCATGCCAAAAGCATGGATTCAAGTACAAACCTCTTCGTAGTGTTCAAATGGAGTGAGGGGATATGATGCTGTTGATGGTGATTCGCCCGTCGGATGGCGACGTAAAGCATTGAGCAGACCCCTTGGTATTATTCGAGAGGAGTAGGCTATGTGCCGACACCGGGTTTCATATCTCCCTACTTCATTATCATAATCCCACGTTCAGACGCGCAGGCCGCCCACGGAGTCAGGTAGAAAGACCTGCACCAGGCAAGCCGAACACGTCCTCGGACACTCCTGGTACTAACAGGACACGATAAGTAAGTAGGCCTAAGTCGTAAATAATTTCAGAGAATTACGATCTTTTTTTTTTTTTTTTTTTTTTTTGCTAGTGGCATTACGTCGCACCGACACAGACGGGTCTTAAGGCGACGATGGGATAAGAAAGTGCTAGGAATGGGAAGGAAGCGGCCCTGGTCTTAATTAAAATACAGCCCCAGCATTTGCCTGGTGTGAAAATGGGAAACCACGGAAAACCATCTTCAGGGCTGCCGACAGTGGGATTCGAACCCACTATCTCCCGGATGCAAGCTCAGGGCCGCGCGCCTCTAACCGCATGGCCAATTCGCAAGGTGAGAAAAGACGTAAACGCATCACCATGTTTCGTGTTGTAAAACGAGTTTCCCCCAGAAGTGTTATGTAAAGTAGGGGCAGTAGCTGCTTATAGGACTTATTGAAATGGCATTGCACTTCGTTTAGCTTACCTTATCTTGGGTGATGACACGACTTATCAACGCTTGTCAACGCCGGTCGCATCCGGCACGCCACCTTCTCCTCGACCTTCCCCGAGCGGCTTGTTGACGCATGTCCAATAGGTGCTGGGACCAGGACGAAAGCTGCGTTAGGCTTCGTTCCGTCAGATCGCCACTGCCAACTATTAACCATGTGTTACTCATTGTACATACTTCCTGACCTCATGCTTCGGGACTTAAGTATATACTGCAGATAACAGACCGCTGGTATTTCACTCCCGTTTACTTCTACAGCCTTGTAGGAAGACACCTTAGGGCTGCTGTTATAGGAGTAATACAGTTTTCTTTTTCTAGGTAGATCAACTAAAATGAAATGCATTCTTTCAGGTTTAGTGTTCCCTTTTGTTGGTTGGAATCGAACGTCGGACACCACCACTGATCTCCCGAGGAAGCTAATTAACCAGTGAAGGATGCGTACGACCACTGTAAAATTCAACATTTTATTTAATAATAATAATAATAATAATAATAATAATAATAATAATAATAATAATAATAACAGTGAATGGCATCTGTATAGGCTTGGTGGCGACCTAATGTGGACAAATGAATAGTGAAGACATCATAAACACCCAGTCCCCAAGCTAGGGGAATTAACAGTATGAGGGGGTTGATTCTGAAAATTGAACTGAGGCTATCGAACCAAAGGCAAGCAGTCTATCCAATAAGCCACAAAGCCGGACTTTAATTTGCTAAAACTTAGGCTACCATCTCCAGTGATCAGTTGTTGAGTATTGGTAGTGGCAGAGGGCAGGGCGGTAGCTTCTGAAGCACAAGGTCTGTCTAAGGAGGTCTGGTCACGCTACCACAATCCTTTGCGGTGGCGGCCATATTGGGTCTCATATATCGTTGTTATGTGGGCGTGCCCGATGTAATGATGTGAGTTATTACTTGTATTTTGAAGGAAAACGGGATACTGCGCCGCACCAGATTGTCAAAATAAGACAACTGACGGAATTAGAGTGTTTCGCTTCCCGAGAGATAAGCAAAGGAGAGCTCGGTGGGAGGTGTGACAAATGGCAACCTACAGATAATTGCTTCTTGTGCGAGGTTAGTGAAGTTAAACATTTGTATTATTCCTGAATAATAGTATTAAATGAATGATGTTTTATATTTATAGGTCTTATTATGTATTTTCTTCTAGCATCATTTTGAAGAATCGCAATTTGAACTAAAGAGGGCAGATGGACGGAAACTACTCAAGTGGAATTCCATCCCAACAATTTTCAACGCCCCTAATCCACCTAAGTCTTTGACATATAATAGGAAACCTCCCAAAGAAAGAGAACTGTCTTTCAAAACAAGCAAGAAAAGTAACAGGAAATGTGTAATAGTAGTATTGATGTTTATGAAAATTTCCTTTTCATGTGTCCGGCTCCATGGCTAAATGGTTAGTGTGCTGGCCTTTGGTCACACGGGTCCCAGGTTCGATTCCCGGCAGGTTCAGGAATTTTAACCATAATTGGACAATTTCGCTGGCACGGGGGCTGGCTGTATGTGTCGTCTTCATCTTCATTTCATCCTCATCACGACGCGCAGGTCGCCTACGCGAGTCAGATCAAAAGATCTGCACCTGGCGAGCCGAACTTGTCCTCAGATGTTCCAGGCACTAAAATCCAAACGCCATTTCATTCCATTCCTTTTCATGTAAACTACAGACAGTATCATTCTAACCTTGCATGCAACGTAGAAATGTTTCACAGATATTTGAAATGCTTGTTCCTGTTCATTTACCAATTATAATCACAAACAATAGGCCTATCACTTCAAACCAACAACTTATGTCCAGCTGGCCATCATTACAACAATTTCATTGATAATATCAGTCTTATACTGTACTGTAGTTGTTATTTACAGCTGAATTTCATTCATCTTAAATGCTCTATAGAGTACATTATATGGCTGGACAAATACTTACAGATCACAAGACTCGCTTCACTCCCACTAACCAACTACTGTAATTTAATGTACCGTAGCCTAACATAATATCTTAAAGTAATCCCTAAAATAGCCTAACCTAGGTTTACTCAACTTAATAGTGACTGAATTTCTATTTCTTATGGAATCGTGTCTACCAATTGCTTTAATTTTCTTAACCATTATTATTATTATTATTATTATTATTATTATTATTATTATTATTATTATTATTATTATTATTATTATTATTATTATTATTATTATTATTATTATTATTATTATTATTATTATTATTATTATTATTTTATACATGAATGTTAGGACTCAGCTAAGAGCCCCGTGGTCGCCAACCCACGCTCCCTAGTTAGGAGCGCCTGACGCCCCTTTCAGTCGCCTCTTATGACAGGCAGGGGATACCTTGGGTGTTGTTCTATTGCCCCCACCCACGGGGGGAAATCTATTTTGGGTTGTGACTACAAGGCCCTTAGCTGAGTCTTGACATTGCTTTCAGTATTCTAGCCCATCCGACCTCCCCTGGTCAACACTTGTTCGTTTTCGACCGCGACGGCATTAGCGCATTCGAGGCCTAGGAAGTTTTTCATTTCCACGCACTTTGTGGCCTTCATCTTTCTTTTGCCGATACCTTCATTTTTCGAAGTGTTGGTCCCCTTCCATTTGTTTTCTTCTGATTAGTGTTTATAGAGGATGGTTGTCCAGTTGTACTTCCTCTTAAAACAATAATCACCACCACCACTTTGTACTGTATAGCTGCAAGTTAAGAGTAGCTAAAACATCACTCTTGTTGCATATGTGCAGAATATTTTTGCCTTAGAACCCAAAGAAATACCACATGAATGGATAACAACAGTTACCATACATAATTTAATGCACTCAATTCAAGAGGCATTCAGTGTTTGTCAACCTTTTAGAAACGCAGTATCGGAAATTTTCTTAATAAAGAACACGCTGAAAGTAATTTATTACAACTGTATTTTAATACTTTAAATACAGTACTTCAAGTTCAGTATTTCATGTACCGGTAATCATAATATGACACAGGTATTGTACAGATTTCTGTTTCTGTCAATAAGATTACGTATTTGACACATGATATTAATAAGAAACACAGTAAGACCAAGTTGTAAGGAAGTAAAAGAAAACAATATGAGCTTTTGTGTTGATTCTTGTTTCTTAAGAAAAGAAAAAAAAGAATTTCAGGCTCTGTTAATTATCTTCCTATTCAAATAGCTGTGAATGTATTCATTTCATTTAAGTGTTATAAGTTATATATACATGACCATTAGATGCCCAATTAAATTTTTCATGAAAAATAATTGGTATTTTGTTTTTATTTTAATGTACGGTACCGAAATCCTCTAAATTCGAATACACTTGCCTTTGGTTAAGCTCGCTTAAAGACCCAATATGGCGGCGCCTTAAGTAGCATTTGTGACTTGACCTCCCTAGACAGACCTTGCTGAAGCAGCCTTGGCAAGACAGCAGGCTTCTCCGTTGGCTATTGGCTGCAGCTCAAAAACGCTGGAGGCTTCTCGTTCACTAAACCAAATCGAAAAAGGGTACCGTAAATAAAGTCTAGTGGTAGCCCAAGTCTTGATCGCAGCATACGCCGTTGGTTGGCTTGTCTGCTTCCTCCCTTCTTTTGAAAAATAACTTTTGAAGATTTCTCTTCTCCTTCTTCTCGGAAGCCTCTGAAGTCTGAAACTAATTGTCGAAAGTGGTTCCTGTTTCGGATGTCTTCATGACTAATGCGCATTCCCTCCATATCAGCATGTATCTACATAAACCACCTGGGAACAACCATTTTCCCTTCGAAATGTGTAACGAGTTTTCGAGTCAGCCTTCCTCGATTCATACGTAGGAGATGTCCATAAAATTGTATTCGCCTCTTCTTCATCGACTCTATAATTCCCTGTCTCTTTTCATAACTCTTTGTTAGGTCTTGGTCTTCGTTGTCAACCAGCATATATAGGTTCCAGAATCTTCCTTAGGATCTCTCCTTCTGCCTTCTTTCAGTTGTTCTAGCAATCCTCTGGTTGTTAAATCCAAGGTCTTATCAGCGTATAGTGCTTCTGGTTTGATGACGGTGTTATAGTGCCTTAGATCTGTTCTCACACTTAGTAATTTCTTGCTCTACACATCTTTCGTCAACTGGTATGTAATTCTACGCAATTATAACTTAATATGTCTGCAGAAAAGTGTGGTTAAGTGTAAGAGAGGGCCATGCTCCCTAACTTTGCCACTTAAAAGATGACAAATAAAATAATATAAATGTGTCTTGAAAAGAAAAAACACGTCACAAATCAAATAAAGTCTATTTAATAAAATTATTGACATGTTCTAACTGGTTTACGACACAAGCAATGTCATACACGTAATATCTTACTTTCTCAAGTCCATCACACATGTTAATACATTTTAAATCAATAAGAATCACATGAGAATAACGTCAAAATGTTTCCTTGAATGTTTTTCTTTGGACCGTACCCTGATTTCCCAACCTCCACTGGCTAAAGCCATGTTCTTTAGAGGCACTTCAGTTTATTTCAGTTCTCAGTACGTTTAGAGCAATGTTTCACTTCACTTTACTGTCTCTTTCTCATTGGAGATGAGACCACTGAGCTGCTATCTGGTGACTGCAATCAGAAGCGCGCACAAATTGACCAGAATCGTGATGCTGCCTCTCCGCTCGAGATTTGCTTCTGAAACACGACAGTTATAAGAATGACATTAATAAATAATTTCTAGGAACTTTTCATAAGGTTACATACACACAAGTAAAAAATCCACAGTTCTAAACCTTTCAGCAAGCAACTCAGTGTTGAAAACATCCTTGGAATATGAGCTACGAATTTTATGTAAATAAAATATAATAAGATGTCTAACTTCAGCAGGTGATAAAATGACAAATGCCCGGGATATAGAATTATTTATTTCAAATTCTTTATCAGCATGACCAACCATACACTCATACACTCGGTCACGTTGTTTGCGTCACCTTCTCTGTAGGTAAGTATAGACAAGTTATGACCTAATATTATATAATTTTGTCTTTTCAAACGCATCTATTTAGAATAAACCCTTATTCCTATAAATTACAATCATTTTCTTAATCATCGTTATCCGGTCGATTATATTAGCAGTTTGCCTTTTTCTACCACTACGAGCGCTGATGTGAGTCAATGCAGAATTCCTCTTAAGCCCTTAAAACTGAATTCAACGTGGACATATTTCAAAAAATTAAAAATACCTCAGGGTATTGAACCAAGGAACACATTACACAAAAAATTCTGTGAATGATAAAATTTGGCTAGGATTTTAATAAAAAAGAAAACGAGTAAAGAAACAAGCTATTTAGGCTGTTTTCTCCGGTAGCATTTAGGCCGGAAGTTATTTTCGATTTTTTTTAGTTTGATAGAGATATCCAAGACTTACAGTTTGAAATATTTCAGGGCGCATTAACCCTTGAACTTTAGGCATAATTGAGGAAACTGCTTAATTTTACGTTTTCACTTTTACTCCTACTTTACCTTCTTGGAAATTATTTCGTCATTGAATTATCTGAGTAACATAAGTGATGAGTTATGTGAAGTGCAATATGCACCATATGAATACGTAATGAGAAGTGAAATCATTAATGCCAAATGTCCTATTTTTCAAAACAAAACCTTAAAAACAAAAGAAATATGAAAACATTTTATCCCTTTGCTAAAATCAAATGGTCAAATGGTAATAAATATATCTCTCGGTAATGGCCATCCAGCAACGGTAGCGAATTTGAGATGACCACCAGCCATGAAACGTAGACTGCACGGTTGCTAGGTAACATTGTCTTGCCATCCATCCCTTACATCACAGTCATCAAGGTTGCTAGGTAACATTGTCTTGCCATCCATCCCTTGCATCACATTCAGCAAGGTTTCTAGGTAACATTCTCTTGCCATCCATCCCTTACATCACATTCAGCAAGGTTGCTAGGTAACATTGTCTTGCCATAAATCCATACCTTACATCACAGTCAGCAAGGTTGCTAGGTAACATTCTCTTGCCATCCATCCCTTACATCACATTCAGCAAGGTTGCTAGGTAACATTGTCTTGCCATAAATCCATACCTTACATCACAGTCAGCAAGGTTGCTAGGTAACATTGTCTTGCCATCCAGCAATACCTTAAATCACATTCAACAAGGTTGCTAGGTAACATTCTCTTGCCATCCATCCCTTACATCACATTCAGCAAGGTTGCTAGGTAACATTGTCTTGCCATAAATCCATACCTTACATCACAGTCAGCAAGGTTGCTAGGTAACATTCTCTTGCCATCCATCCCTTACATCACATTCAACAAGGTTGCTAGGTAACATTGTCTTGCCATCCATCCCTTACATCACAGTCAGCAAGGTTGCTAGGTAAAAGTGTCTTGCCATAAATCCATACCTTACATCACAGTCATCACGATTGCTAAGTAACATTGTCTTGCTATCCATCCGTACCTTACATCACAGTCAGCACGGTTGCTAGGTAACATTGTCTTGCCATCCATACCTTACATCACAGTCAGCACGGTTGCTAGGGTTACACTTCCTTCACGTTAACTTCCGAAACGGAAATTTTCAGATGACCTCCACATGTAAGACATATTTATATCAAAATCACCAGATTATAATAACAAATGGAACATTATCACATTTTAAACGCATAGGCTATGGCATCTCCAGAATTTGAAAAACAAAACTGAATGGTGCCGTATCGGAGCCGCGGCTTTCAATTTTGCCACAGAACACGTAGGTGTTGTCGAAATAAATTATCCGATCACAAAGGATTTATTATTTCCTTATTGATATTTTATTTCTGAATTCTAAACATATCTGCTATGAATCTTTAAAACCAAGACTTCCATATCACTTTCCAGCACCTGGGCAGTAGGGCATGACACTAAATGAGACTCGACTTGGTTCGACGTTGGTGATTTTGGACATTTTGATTTCTGTGAAGTTGTATTTCTCGAATAAGTTTCCTATAACTGAGCAGCAATTTATTCTCCATTAGTGAAGAGAAGTCTTTCTTTCGGAATCCTTCGCAGCTCACTTTTCTCCTATGTGAACTATTTAAATTGTTTTTGTTGTACAATTCATACGAAACGAACGATACCTCTCATTGCATGCTACTATTTATTTATTTATTTCACTTATTTATTTAACTAATTATTTATTTTTTTAGTTATTCTTCCGGATTGAACCACATTGTTGTTTTTTGTACCTTCCGTACAGTTTGCCGACGTTTCGAATGCATTGCAGTGTTCACTGTTAAGGCAACTGAAATACCCCTACGCAATCCTAGGCAATCAGTTTCTCACACAGCTAAAATCAACTAAAATGCACTGACGCGGAATAATCCCACAAGTTTATAGTGTCTATGGCATTTGAAATTTACGAAGTCAGAATTAATTCAGAGTTATTATATGCAGCAAAGATTTGAGGAATAGATGACGGGATTATATCTAGGATGTAATGATAAATAAATTTGCCAAAGCAGTAACGAGGTTGCCAAGTTGTAACGTGAATAGTGGAGTGAAAGTTGTACGCGACGAGGAGATTATACGGGCAGATATTGTTCAACGAGATCTTAAATACTCTTCGCGATTAAATACGAGAGCAAGAGGTTAAATACTACGGATAAGGTTTCATTGCACAAAAAATATCAAAATTAGAGCCAATGGGTGTACTGTGTGTGAAAATTTCCGAATGCCGTAGGAGTACAATACTACCAAGGAAAGAGATTTGCCACAGCAATACATCGAAGAACGGCAAACGTCCTCCACACACAGTCTCCATGATAAATTTAGTGTATGGCTGTAAGCTGTTTAAGTGGTCATCCGAATGGAAGGTTTGAGGGTGCGATATTGAAGACAGCGCTCTTCAGAATCCTGCATGTAGAAATTAGCGATGACCGTTGCCAGTGACCGAATAACCCAACACAATATTATGTTATGTACTCTAATTGAACACTGGATCAGAACGATTTACGGGAAGGTTCTCACCAGATAGGCTGGACCCAAGAACTGAAGCCAGTTGAGGAGCGTCCTCGTGTAGTTCTATCTCCTCGCTGCTACGTCGATAAACAGTGAACAAGGAAGCGAAACATCGCAAGCGGAGTTTACTGTCCTGGAACATGGCACCGTCTACTTCCAACTCCAGACTGGACCACGCTGTCTCCAGACCTCCTTCATCCTCCAGTAGGCTTACATTGGGAGATGTACCTGGAAGCTAAAGGAGAATACCTTATTTCAATAAATGAAAATTCGCATACAGGTATACATAATTTTGTAACTGACTTTCAGGCATACGACATCATATGGGATATATTTTCCTGAAGAACAGTTGGAGCCGGGAAGAAAATGAATATGTACAATTTCGTTCAAAACTGAAGTTGAAGTACACTTATTACTCTCCGCTTTAAATAGGACTTACCAGTTAGGTAGCTAATTCACATTTAAAGGTCCTAGGCGTACCGGATAAGTCGGTCCCGCGGTGTACGGGTAGCGTCTCTGCTTTTTACTCGGAGTCCCCGAGCACGTCAGGGATGTTTACGTACATTTGAGGGCTGGTTCGAGGTCCACTCAGTTTACGTGAAGGAGATATCTGACAATGAGATAGTGGCCCCGATCTAGAAGGCCAAAAGGTAATGTCCAAGAAGATTCGCCGTGCCAACCACACGATATCTCATATTCTGCAGGCCTTCGGGCTGAGCAGCGGTCGCTTGTTAGGCCATGGCCCTGCAAGGCTGTTACGCCATGAAGTTTCAGATACATACTCCGCAGTAGAAAGGGTAGTCTATCAGGACCACTGTAGGAGCTTTGATCGTGGTGCACCGAGCAGCGTGAAGTAGGACACTCTGCGGCTTGGCGGTTTGTGAATCGCAAATAAGAGCTTTTACAACGGGCCATAATGGCCTATGCCATCTATGAAGGCTGATAGCGGAGCTAATGACAATAAAAACACCCTTCGAGCTGAACACTCAACATAACTTCTAACTAATCTCGTCAGGCGATCTTCCATTCTGACAACGAGCTGATGTCTATAGCCTGTGCTGGCATGGAATTGTATAGTCTGGCGCCGATCACCACAAATGATCTGTTAAGTTCATTTGTGCCACGCTCAGGAAAAGAAAGAAAAGAGACCAAACGTGTATTTATATCGTGAGAAGATGATAATAATGTGGATTTATAATAAATATATAGCGGCTGTTTTTCAGCCAACAATCTAAATATCATCGTCAAAATGTGTGGCTTCAGACATGAGAGCCTCATAGTATGGGGTGTTACGAGCATTATATCTGGTTTTAAAAAAACATCTCAGACAGGAGTTCAGGGTTCGTTGGGTTTCATTGTTTATTCCCTCGTCATGTCAACTAAAATAACATTACAATAAGGAAGGATATGGAGAACTAGAGTCTGTATTATTCTGAAATTTAGCTCACACGAAAATACAATCCTATGTCGTTTACGGAACTTGCACGTGTTTCATCTGCTAACAACTGGAAAAAATGGGGAAATGAATAGTTCTGTAACAAGATAAAGCACAGCACAGTGTTGGTGGTGATAGGAGGGGGAATGGGGTCCGTACCCTACTTTAGGGTAGGAAAATAATGTCTATTCCACTTTATCCGTATAAAACTAGGAATTATGGGAATTATAGAAAACAAGGTCTACAGTTCTTGTTGTCTTATCACATAATTATTTTTTATTTGATATGTTACTGGTTGTACTTTAGTAAATTATAACTTTTTTGTTGTTTACTTTCAAAAGGACACATTTTTAATGAAATTACTACTGATAATTTGTAAATTATCAATGTAATTCCATATTATTTGTTAACAGGTTTGTAATTGTTTCTTCTGTGAAAGTGTAATTGTACAGTAGGATATTAAACAAAATAATAAGTTGGTAAACAGTCAATCTTTACTTCTCTGTCCAAATTTTCTCCCAAAGCCTTAAACACAAATTTTACCTACTTTATCAACATTTTGTTGTCTATCAAAACGCCTCTACATCCCCAGATCCACAGCATTTGTGTTGCGCCGGGCTGAGCAGCTCAGACGTTTGAGGTGCTGGCCCTCTAATCCATGCTTGGCAGGTTCGATCCTGGCTCAGTACAGTGGTAGTTGAAGGTGATCACATACGTCAGTCTCGTGATGGTATATTTATTAGCGGGTAAAAGAACTCTTGCGGGACAAAATTCCGACACCTCGGCGTCTCCCAAAACTGAAAATATTGCCAGTGTGGCGTATAAATAATATCACTATGAATTATAACAATCACTTCTTACCTACATATTTTTTGCCTCCCCACTTCTAATTCCCAATCGCCACCACTGGCGTAGACATTTTACTTAAAATTCTGTTTTTCACAATAGAAAAGGTGAGTTTTTTACTCCAGTTGGTCCTTAGAAAATTAGGCCTTGCGTGTAAGAGCACGGGTTCCAGGCCAGACATTGGAAACTCCTTTTAATTCACAGACTGCCACCACAGCGGGTGGGGTTGCTGTTGCCTGAAACCAATGATCTTGCATCTAAATTAACAATGAGATGTACGATTCCACGCAGTTCGAATGGATAGCACTAAAGCAATATACAAAGTGCTCTTAGGAAACTATTTCACAGTTCTTAACTAAGCTCATTTCGTTACTAGTGACTAAAAAATTGCAGCTTATACGACAGCGAAAGTATCGTTCTACTGGTAAATCAGTAAGAAGACAATGGGAAAGGATTACTTCAAACAGACTCATGTAAATGTTTTCCGGGGAAAGATCAGGTCCGTGTGTTTGGGTAGTACCTGAACGGACGGGTACTTCCTAATAGGAGAGGAAACGCTGGGAATTACCCTCTCTAGAGTGCGCCGTTCTATTAATTAACATTCATGTTGTTGTGAGATACTGAGTAGGTAATCCATGCTTACCATGAATAGCAGCAGCCCTGCAAGTTACTTACTGTAACACAGATGTCCCAGTTTGGTACACGTCATATCGTTCCTCATTTTCAATATTATCCTTTGATTTAACGTTCTCTATTTAATTTATTTTCTATTTACGTGAACTATGAATTATAACAATTTTCATCAATTTATTTTTATATTTAAGTAAATTATAAATACAGATCGGGCAGAGGAGGGAATATTACGCTGGGTTTTCTAACGTCACTCAGCGCTAATCTGACTTTGGATAAAATGAAAGACACATTTGTTCGATAATTCAGTACAATGTTAGGCAGAAGTGGCTAAAGATAACAGCAGTGATGGGACAATTGTGACGAAACAAAATCAATAAAGTTAAATAAATAAAAATCATATTATTAATGTCACCTTTCCGTTTGTTTTTATAGATACACTGAGCGGCACGAAAAACGCAACACTTTGATTCCTTTTAAAACCGAAATTAATTTTAAATTTATGAGACTTTTATGATATTAATCCACTGTCTTATGTTAAAATATTGTGGTACGGTCCCATCCAAGTGTCTAACAACGAAAAGAAAAGACGATTATAAACAAATTGTATAAATTAAGGCACAGATGCACATTTCAAGGAAATATTGAGTAAGCTCATAAAAGTAATGCACTTCTGCTTTGATGTTGTACACTTCACAGACCTCGGAGACGTTCCCAGGGTTCTCTGTTCGCATCTTCAGAAGCATGTTTGCCACCTCTTGCACCAATGACGGCATTCAGCCTTTCAGGCATGCTCCTGATTAATACGGCAATGTGCTCTTGAGGAGTCATCTCTCATTCTTCCAGCAGGGCATCCTGTAGGGTCTCTGAATAGTGCTGACGGGCTCTCTTCCCCAGCTAGTCCAAAAAGGGGTCAATAGGATTCAAATCAGGGCTTCCAGCAGGCCAAGCTATAGCACGAATCCCTCTTTCATCCAAGAACTCTTGAACAATTCTCTCAACATGTGGGCGTGCGTTGTCGCGCATCAACAATAAATGGAGCGAAACGCACAACATGCTCCAGAAGAATTTCGTCCACATACCGACGTGCGGTAAGGCTCCCATTCTCCACGAAGGCCAAATCCGTCCTTTGCAGCTGTATTGATTCTTGCCCACACCATCACAGAACCACCCTGAAACGGCGTCCAGAATGACAATGTGCAAGGGGAATATCTTTCCCCTGTCCTTCTCCAGACTCTCTCTCTCTTCCGTCAGGTGATGGGAGGCTAAATCGCGACTGATTGGTGAACTATATTTGATCCCATTGTTGTACTCTCCAGACAAGATGTTCCCTTGCGAAACGTAGTCGAGCTGTGCGATGTTCTCTGGTAAGTTCCGAACCTGTAGCACGTCTTTTGGACTTAAGATTGGCTCCTTCCAGCCTTCTTCGAACGGTTCTCTCACCAACATTGGCCCCTCGAACTTGGTGGAGTAGATTTCGTGCTTCAACGGCGGTGGTGTGGCAGTTGCGGAGAACTTCCTCTAACAATGCAACAGCTTTCGCAGCTTGTTCAGGGCTAAACGGCATGTTCACTACAGAAGACAATCCCAGAAAGGTCCTACAAACGTGTGTGATTGAAAGAGGAACATTTAAAAGTTCAACAATAAGCGCTACAAGTGCGGGAAAACATTACTGGTTCACATCCAGCAACGTATTTTCCAGGTTGTGAGGTAAAAAAAATTGATGCTAGTGCAATAAACAATCAACACTTCATTGTTTGCTCACAAAGCAACGTCAATAACATACCCTGTCTTAAAAATTTGGTTGAAGTGCTTCATTTTGATTAAATAGGTAATTACATAATGAAATGAAGTGAAATGGGGAATGGCTTTTAGTGCCGGGAGTGTCGGAGGAAATGTCGGCTCGCCAGGTGCAGGTCTTTTGATTTGACGGCCGTAGGCGTCCTGCGGGTCGTGATGAGGATGAAATGATGATGAAGACATATACTGTGCACCCAGCCCCGATGTCAGTAAAATTAACCAAAGGCCAGCACGCTAACCAATTAGCCATGTAGCCGGATAATTATCGGGTGTTCGGTTTTTCGTACAATGTGATATAACTGGTCGCCGTTGCTGAATACGCGGGTAATAACAAGGTACGACCAAACATTCAGGACACAGTTCTCGCACGTAGGAGAAGAAAACATGATATAGAGACGTGAGTACGGAAACGTTTTATTTCAAAGTTACAACTCATTTTCTACAATTATACATATTACAGTATTCATGGGAAATATACAGGAACAGAACGTACCACCCTAGCAGATGAAATTTTTAAAATGCCCTCTGTTAGCATTGATACCTGCAACAACCTGCGAAGGCGTGCTGACGTATTTCTGTGCCAGAAAATTGCCTAAAACACTGTCCGTAGCCTAACGTTAGCACTATTAGCTGCCGTCCTCAGAGTCCCGGGTTCGATTCCTTGTAGTGCTAGGAATCTTAGAATTGTAGGAGGGCGGGTATGTTGTTGAAATTGTACATGCAGCTCACCTCCATTCGGAACGTGCCTGAAAAGAGCTCTCCCACCTCACGATGAGAACACGAACTTCCCTTTACCTAAAATACTATATTTAAAAAGCCACCCCTCTGGCATGGGGAAACATTGACTGCTTCTTACTCCTAGTTTAGGTTCCTGACCGTCCGAGAATTAAAACTCTGGAAGAAGGGCTGAAATGGAGTTAACCAAACTTGTCAGACCAAGTCAGGAGTTCTCTGCTAGGAGACGCAGTGGACCCAGCAGTAGTGATAAAAGGGGGAAGCATTAGTGGTAATAAAAGTGGGAATCTGGGCCAGGAGCAAATGCGCAAGATGGCCGCTATACATGGTTCTTATGGGACTAATTCCCGAGAACTGGTCCAAGGGCTAACGCGCATTGGGGGTATGGAGGTCGATCGGTTTAACGTGGCCTCTTATGACGCCAACTCGCGAGAGCTGGTCCAGGTACTCTATTCATATATACCCTAGAGGGCTGCCTAAGGGGCTCAACTTGTAACTTATGACCTATTAGATTTGTCAGACAGACATTCGAGAACTGCAGCAAGGGCTGCTATGCATGATGCCTTCTATAATCTGTCTAACTAGAGAGCTGTCTCAGGGTATCACAAGTTTTAACTTATGACCTATTGCTTTTATCAGCCTGACATTTGAGAACTAAAGCAAGGGCTGCTATGCAAGATTGCTGCTATACTCTATTCGTATAGGGGAGACCGGGGCTTGATGACGAACGCGACAAAATGACGAATCAACCATAACTTCTGTAGTATTATGTTCACTGAGTTGGTTACCATGTGACCTTGGGACCGATAACTCACACATAGAAGGAAATTCCTTTCAGTCTGAGCCATGCAGTGGCAGGGGGTGTCTGTCTGGCGCTGTCGCACTAAAATATCTGAGGTATGTGCAGGAAGCTCCTGCTACTTCTGTGTTCATAATACAAATTAACACTCTTATTTTCTTTAAATGTCAATGTATTTATTTCTTATTTCAATGTTAACTGAATCTTGATTGTAAGACGTCTGTCGATTATAAGGGCAAACCGCTTCCTCAGCAACCTGGGGCAAATTGAAGAATTCGTCATCTTACCTTAGGCCAGGTATAGCCTCCACTTAGTCACTCATACCCTTACGCTAATTACAGAAATTCCTAGAAATTATCAGCGGAAGACGGATAGACAGGACTGGGATGAAGTAAGCATGATAGCCGCAATGCATGCTGTCAAAGAATCTCGGATGTCTTGTAATGCAGCCGCAGCACAATGTGGTATTCCTGAAGCAACTTTAAGGCGTTATTGAAGAAGCGGCAAGATGTAAGCCTGTAGTTTAATGAGTGTAAGGAATTTGGTCAGTAAGTGGTCCAAATAATATGTTTTGGATTATAGCTTATTCAGAAGTTTTCTTTATTTCTTTGCAGGACCTGCCAGGATCGC
Organism: Anabrus simplex; assembly: GCF_040414725.1. NCBI lineage: Eukaryota > Metazoa > Arthropoda > Insecta > Orthoptera > Tettigoniidae > Anabrus > Anabrus simplex. Next base: position 415,388,052 of record NC_090269.1, read on the forward strand.
CTATCTCAGGGGCACACAATGAGCGTAACGGAAATGCAAATTCGTCTTTGATACGTGACACTTCAATTTTAGAAGCAGATACGGCTATAAGTAACACTGTGATAACACATTACAACCCGAAGTGCCAAAATCACCACAGCCAGGAACGTCAACGACAACGATATGTGATATTCGACCACTACCGCACGTTCAATGGCCTGTCACAACGAGGAAAAGAGCTAGGACATCAGCATCTATCATAACCAGCAACCCATGAAGGACATGCAGCACCAGAAAGAAATGCTGAAGAAAGAGCAGGAATGTAAAACCCAGAGAAGGAAAGTAGCCAAGCAGTTGGGCTTCATATCTGAATCTGGCAATAATCGGCAGCAAGAAAATTCTGCATGTCCCGTGTGTGAGAAAAAGTATGTCCATCCTCCAAATGAAGACTGGATTCAGTGTGATAACTGTAAAGTGTGTTGGCATGAAGGCATGGGTTGTTCCATGATGGACTTTATCTTCTGCTAACAGATTCGTTTTTAAAAGAAACAAACTACATCTACTAGACACCTGCTACTCTCTACTTATATAATGTAATACAAAGCTGTGTATATTAGAAAAGTAGCCTACAGTAGCTTTAGGACGAGAGCTCTTACCACGATGTGAAAAGCTTGACGGTTAACAGTAAACTAATACAAAAAGCGTATAACCCACCTTATATATCTTATACAGCGTGGGTGGGAGAGTCATGGAGGAGGGAAGGAAGCGGCCGTGGCTTGGATATTTCTGATTAAATCGAGCCTCTTGCGTCGATTAACACCTCCAGATCCTTACCGGCTGCCCTTCTTTACGCCAGCCCGTAGTGGGGTGATTGAATCAGCATGGCTTGTATTTCTCTCTGTGCGTGGGGAGTGATGGAGTAATGTGTGTTTTGGAGAAACTTTCGGAAGTTCATCTTTTCTTGCAAAGGCATATGTCATGAAGTGCCAGAAACAACGGTTCGATTGGTCGAGTGCGGGGGTTAAATGCCAATGAGTCAAATATCTCGAAAACGATGCGTCCTAGACCAAAACGGACAATTTCCGTGGCTCCTGACCGCCCAACACCCCCATCTGATCTCGCTATCTAGAACACTATGGCATAAGTTATAAAGTGATAGGTCCAAAGGTTCGGTTGCTACTTAGGCCCTTTGGCATTTTGTCTACCGCGGAAATTGTCCAAGGATCACTCTACAACGAGTGGCTACGAAAAAGTCATGAATATCTGAGAAAACCAGGCAATAACAAACAACTGGAAGGTACGCCTAGTTCAAATCCTTATTTTTATACGAGTATGAAACTTGGACAGTAATCAGGTAGCCACTGATGCCTCTGGAATGAGACGTCGGCATAAAATGCTCCGCGCGCCATGCACCATCCCAAGGACTAGTGCATCCACAATCGAGGAACTGAAGAACCCCAAATACCTTTCTTATCGTATCGCCTAAATAATTCTACAGTTTTTTGACATAATGTGAAATAAGGAAGCAGATAATTTTGATAAATCCCTCTTTGAAGGGGAATTAGAGTGCAGAAAACCAGGGAGAAAGAACTTCCAAATAGAACAGGTGACATCAATTACCAGCTTACCTCTCCAGAGTGACGTGGGAATTGCTCGGATAGTAGCGCTACCTACATCAATCGGGTCACAACGTTCAGTAATTAGCTCAACTAATAACAATATTAATGACGAACATAAAAAACAATTCGTACTTCTTTAATATAGTTTTTCAGCTTCCTTGAAGAGTACTTAAACGTGGGCTAGGAAAGCACTATAAAACTGTAAATCACTTAGAAGACTCAGTACTTTCTTAAACTGGCTTTGCGTTGCACCGACACAGATAGATCTTACTGCGACGATGGTATAGGAAAGGGCTAGGAATAGGAAGGAAGTACCATAACCTTAATCAAGGAACAGCTCCGGAATTTGCCTAATATGAAAATTTGAAACTACACAAAACCATTCACGCTTGCCGGTATTGAGGTTCGAACCCACTATCCACCGAATGCAAGCTCACAGCTGCGCAACCCTAACCGCCTCGTTTTCAAACACTCACTAATAGGCTGGTATTGCTGTCAACTATCGACAATGGGCGGTGTGTTCAACAACGAATATACAGACATATAATTTTTATCTATAGAGAATCTCGTCTGAACGCAGCCGAACCTCGTGAACCGCGTGTTCGGGAGTTTCTAAATAGCCTTCCATGCATATATTCTGCCGAACAGAGCTGCAATTAAGAGCTAATTAATGGTTCAAGACATATACAAATAACTCTTCAGCAGAGTGGAATGTCTGTACATGTATGAATTAATGAGTTATTAAACTTTGCTTTCTGCATCTTTAGTGTATTTACAAATGCACTCTCTTACAGAACGTTTGTAGTAAAATGACTGCTACTTGTTTCACGTCCGAAATACAGCACATTGTAGCTCTCCTTTATAAATCAGCGGCTAGGCAACCCATTCATCGTCAGTGCATGCAAGGCACTTATAAGAAGAAAGTACGCGGCTAGTTGGTCACCTGATATATTTCCATCTATTAAAGAACCAACCTCTTGTATTTACAGGCTGTCATTACAACAATCCAATACATATCAAATTGCACCTATAAAGTTCTATTAGTTACGGATATTCCTCACACACAATGTAAAAAATTGAAAATGAGAATGTGGTTTAACAGTATAACTATTCTGCTATTTCCGTGCTGTAGAGGTGCTGTCCCAGGATATTGATGGAGCCTCAGATGATGAGAGTCGCCATTTCAGTGATGCACTTCATTGGAAGTCAGAAGCGCTTCCACGGCAAAGTGACTGACCAGGTAAGGCACCACGGGCTCCGACAATTGTCCCTATTACATCAATTTCTTGAAGATGGTAAAAACATTAATTTGAAGAAAACTACGTCCTATTCCTTATATGATAACATTCCACCGAGCAAGCTGGTCGTGTGGTTAGGGTCGCGTAGCTGTGAGCTTGCATTCGGGAGATAGTGGGTTCGAAACCCCCACTACTGGCAGCCCTGAAGATGTTCTACCGTTGTTTCCCAGGTTCACACCAGGCAAAAGCTGCAGCTGTAACTTAATTAACGCCATGGCTGTTTCTTTCCCACTCCTAGCCCTTTCCTGCCCCATGGTCGGTGAGACGTAAAGCCAATTATACACAAAAATAAGAAAACATCCCCCTCCATGTGGACGGGGACTGTAGAGTAACATCCACGCTATTCCTCTTATAAGAGGCATCTAAAACGAGGACCAGGGGCACTCAAATTGGGAGCGTGGGCTGGCCGTCAGGCAATTCTTCCTCACTTTCATAACTCCTATCCTAACTCCCTTGGTCAATCCTTGTCCTTTTCCGATCCCCACCATAATACGTTTGCGACACTCTTCTCTTCTTTGGACGATACCTCATTTTAGAAGTGTCTGACCCGTAGATGCCTGGTTGTAGTTCCCCTTAAAACAATAATCATCACCATCAGCACCTAGAATAATACTAGATCATTTCCAAAACAAGAGTATCTTTACAAAAATGTTGCAAAGTTTGGGCTGGGAAGACTTTGGAGAAAGGAGACGAGCTGCTTGACTAAGTAGTATGTTCCTAGCTGTCAGTGGAGAGATAGCGTGGAATAACATCAGTAGACGAATAATTTGAGTGGTGTGTTTAAGGTCGCTCGATCTGTATAATCTATGCGTATCTGTGACTTTTCTACCCATCAGTCTTGTATCATATGTAGGTAAGATCACAATATGAAGATAAAGGAATTTATGAGGACAAATTGGGGCAAATGGTCGTGTTTAGGAAGGGGAGTTAGGGATTGGAATAACTTAAAAGGGATATGTTCAATAAATTTCCAATTTCTTTACAATCAAGAAAATGCTAGGAAAACAACAGATAGGGAATCTGCCTCCTGAGAGACTGCCCTAAATGCAGATCAGTAGTGATTGATTGAACTGAATACTGATCGCAGCTTCGAGATGAAGTCCTTAACTTCTCTATACCTTGGTTCAGTTTCAATTACCATACAACTATCCAGGGAGAACAGATTATTCGAAATATTTGAACTAATCCTTCTGTTCCTGTTTTGTATTTCCTTTCTTCACATCCATTCATTCATTCATTCATTCATTCATTCATTCATTCATTCATTCATTCATTCATTCATTCATTCATTCATTCTTGAAACTTTTTTCCCAGACGATGGCTATGCGTAACTGGGCGACAGGACTTGGAATTTAGTCAATTCCTCCATTAATTCAATTAGACAGTCGGTATTTCATTCATCCACGACGGAATGTTAAAGTTAGGTCATCAATTCTCTGAATTCTCTCTCCCAAGTTGGTGGTTATCCGTGAATGAGAGGGAAGAGTGCTTATTCATTCTGGCATGAACCTAGTTTCAATCATGGAAGCATCCATTCATCAATTCATGATGCTCTCTCTCGAGACGATGCCTATCGGCGACTGGGGGAGAGGACCTGGAGTCCAGTCCATTCATTCATTCATTCATTCATTCATTCATTCATTCATTCATTCATTCATTCATTCATTCATTCATTCATTCATTCATTCATTCATTCATTCATTCATTCATTCATTCATTCATTCATTCATTCATTCATTCATTCATTATATATTCCATTCCTAACGCAATGTTCAATTCAGTCAATCAAGTCATTCCCTCACCCAATCAAACACTCATTCATCAATCGATGCTCTCTCCCCAGTTAGTGGGTATCCGTGACCGGCTGAGGAGAGTGTTATTCATTCATTTATTCATGCACAGCCACAATTCAACCAAGAAATCGTCCATCTACCAAATCGTGCAGACATCCACTCATTTAATTCAGTCATAATGCATGTTGTAATTGTAGGAGAACTCTACGAAAGAGTACCAAAAATGATCGGAATAACATTGTCGTGGGCGAAGAATTTCTGCCGCTAGGCGTGTATAACGTAACTCACTGCCAGTTCAGTGCCACCTGTGTTGTCGAACTGGCTTCTTGTGTTGATCTGCAGTGACTGTTTTGTTATTGTTTAGTTTTTTATGAGGGCAAGGTTAGGTGAAAAACGTGCAAACTTTTATTTGGGAAGTTTTAAGAAGATTGCGCAAGAGTGTTCGTCAAGAAAGACCCGAATGTGGCAGACAGGAAACTGGTTCGTCCATCACGACAACGCACCTGCACACACAGCCATCACTTTTAGACAGTTTTTGGCTAAAAATGGCATGGTACCGGTACCCCACGCCTGATCTGGCTCAGTGCGACTTTTTCTTAATTCCATGCATGAAACGACACCGATTCGACGACACTGAAGAGGTCAAGGAAGAAACGAGGGAAGAGATGTCAGCCATTTCTAAAGATGACTACAAAAATGTTTCTAAGAGTGGAAGAACCGGTGGGACAAATGTATTTGTTGTAATCGAGAGTATTTTGAACGGTATAAGGTTGTTTTGTAAAATATTTGAAAATTAATTCTAAAATTAATTCCGATTCTTTTTTTTGGGGGAGTACCCCCTCGTATAAGATTTTTGACACAAAAGTAACCACTAAATAAGCTAAGGAAGGGGAAGATTTATGTCATAGACTATACAACAGCATTGTTAACGTCTAGGACAAAATAAATGATATTTAGTGTGGTAATAGCCAAATAATTATAAGAAGGAGAATGTAATGCATGTATCGTATTTAATGAATTGCAACAAAAGAGTGCTCTCTCCTTAGTTCCAGGCAATCCGGAGCTAGGGAATGGGAGTATTCTATTCTATACTCTATTCTATTCTATTCTGTTCTTTCAGGATTCTTTCTAACTGCCATCACTTCAGTCTTATAATGTCCAAACTTCGTATCATACTAGACGTATCTCTTTTAAATCGCCAATGGATTTGACTACACACTACTTTTCATACGTCAAAAGTTCTTTCTTTCACAACTAACATCCACATTTTGAAGTTGATATTTATCAGCACGCCTGTTAAACATGGAGCGATATTTGAAGGAAAATTAAACCCGATTGATAGGAAAGCTCAGTTGTCAATGCTACGGCCTTTCGAACTTTCTCCAGAAGCCTAATTCTCCGGTGTAGATTTGCTAGACCGTGTACCATGTTCACCACCCTGCAATGCGAGAGGTAATTTTCCCCTACTTGTCCTCCTTGTCTGCTTATTCTAAGGCTAAGTTTGACAGCGCCCAGGAATTACAGCTCCCATTAAATGAAGTTACTGACGGGAGCTCTTTGTGAAAGTTGTTGAGGCTCCTACACTTATGATACTTGTTGAAGGATGACTCTCCTTTCAAACTCATAGAAACTTATCCTAGCCTCACGCACGTCTCGAAAGTAATGATCTCTTGGATATAGTAAGAGAAATAAATGGGTGAGGTTAAAGAGTAAAACTTTCCCTGTAGCGTTACTCCAAGAAACTGGGAGCAACTGTTTACTCTTGAAACTAAATGTCAATGTAAATGCTTGAAATTACACAGCTATTCTACATAAACTTACTGAATGTTCTAACAGGGTTATGTTTACATAGTTTCTTTATCTTCTATATCAAATGAGGCGAAATAAGTTGGAAAGTTCCTTTCCTTAACCCAATTGAAAATCATTGAAAAAATATCACATATCAATATTGTACAAAAATATTTAAAATGTTGTTATAAAATAATTATTTACGATGAAAATAATAATAAAAAGGTCTTTAGTTCAACTTAAAGTGCATATCTACCTATCAAATATCCATCATACAAAATCGCCCTGTCTTCCTTCCCATTAGAAGTTGGCCGTCAATAATATCTGTTTGTAGTTATCAGGAATATAATGAATGATTTTATCTACATCTCCGAGCTTTTTGTTCTTTGTAAGAACCTTCCCACCGTAGTACGAATGTTAGCCTCATACCCTTGTACAAATTAAATACTCCACTAGTTAAGCTATCAACAAATTTATGCCTGGTTGGAAAACCTCCTTATCTTCATGGAAGGTGTAAGTCACGTAGAACAGGGCACATCATACACACTATAAGCCAAAGTAGATTGTTATATCCACCCACGTGCAGTAGCAGACAGATCCTGCAGTCTGTGGGTGCTGCTCTGCTTTTGTCAACCTCAAAAGGAACGACCGTCAACAGTTGAACTGTACGCATAGTGTCCTCTGTGATGTCTGCGTTCTACTAGTGCGCATGATGCAGTACGTGTTCCCTGCTGAACCCTACTTCCGTACTGAGCGCGTGCGTCGTGTGTCGGCATGCCTCGGGAAAAACGGTGCTCAGTTGAAGCTCTGTTGCTAACCTGTACTTTTCTGTTCTGTGTTTGCTCAAATGTTCGAGATTATTGACTCGCACGCCCCGTGTGACGTTTGGTCAGAGATATGATTTTTGTTGCCACTGATGCTTTCATGGCCCGTACTTATAGACATAGGCTTTTGGGTTTATGCCGTGTCAAGAAAATGTGAAATTATTTACGTTTATCAGAAGACATTTCTCTGCGTCATCAGAAGAAAATATCAACTGTCCACGAGAAGGGTTTCTAAAGTAATGAGGTTTGAATTTAGACGTTACCCAATAGAAGTGGAAATGGCACATTCATTCGCCACCAGATGGCCCCCGGACGTGCTACAGCGCTAGCGTTCGAAGCGGAAGCTGACGTAATCATCAGAATCAGTCTAAGACGGTCACATAACCTGTTTATGTAACATATGACATTGACAGGTGTATGACATTGACACAAGCCTGGAATTAAACATCTGGTGATGAGGAACGTACGAATTTGGAAAGCACCGAAACGGAATAACAATAGTGAAGGGACAGGGAAGGGAACTACCTACGTAAATCCTTAATGGATGGCAACCAGGCATTACTTAATAGATAGTCAGTGTCCCTGCTGAAACTGTTAGGATTTCTACGTATTTCCACAGCTTCCCTCATAATCCTGGACCTGTAAGTGTCTAGTGTGGGTAAGAGCTCGAACATCTTGGAACATGACATCATGACTCGAAGATAATGCTTGCTCAGCTACTGCCAATTAGTCTGGCTGGTTGAGACGAATATTACGTTCATGGTCCTTGATACGGATATCAATGGACCGGCATATTTGGCCAATGTATACCTTACCGCAAGTACAGGGAATTTCGTATACCGCAGGATGTAAAAGTGTGGACAATTTGTCCTTGGTTTTACGGTATTGTCGGCAAGGAACCTGTCTGCTGCAGACATGCACCGACAGATTTGCGAAGGGTACAGTGCTAATGCTATGAGTGAAGGCAAAGTGTGTAAGTGGGTACGAGACTTCAAAAATGACCGTGACAACGTCCATGATGAGGCCCGCCTCGGTAGCCCATCTGTGATCACAGACGATTTGGTGGCTTTAGTTGAAGCGAAGATTCGTGAGGACAGACGCTTCACAATAACAGCTCTGTCAAACGCATTTTCTAACGTGTCTTGGTCAGTGCTTCACAACATTGTTTCTGAAAACCTAAACCTTAAGAAACTGTGCTCGCCTGAGGTCCCTGAACTCCTTAAGGAGTACAACACAAACAAAATATTTCATTGTTCGATGACTTTTTGACTCATTATGCCGGAGAAAGTGATAACATGTTGAGTCAGATCGTAATGGGAGGCAAAATATGGGGTTAGAATATCACGCTCGAATCGAAGCATCGGAGCATCGAATGGAGGCACACACATTCGCCTGTAAAGATGAAGGCCAAAGAGACTCTGTCCTAGAGCAGGATCAACTCTTGGTTATCGGAGCAGGCGGCAAGTTTCTATGAAGAGGGTATTCAAATCTTAGTTGTAAGGTATGATAAGTGTTTAAACAAACTTGGCGCCTATGTTGAAAAGTAGAGTAAAGTATGTAGAATCTGCAAATATATGTGGGTTTGAAAATCGTCTTTCGTTGTGTAGTTATTTTCAAACGGCCCTTACTTAAAAAAACACGACTCGTATTTCAAAATTTTTCCAATCGACTCCGAAGAAATTCCGATTACCTCAATGTTATAAGATGAAATTGTCACAGTGCTGCTCAACAAATAGTGACAAATTTCAGTCCATCACCTACATCAATGAATATTTGTACATTGTATAAAAAAGAAAATATAGTGAGTCCGATGGGATTATCTAAAATGGGAGACAGTTTTCAAATAAATTAAATTAAAATAAAATAAAATAAATCCCCATCGCCCTTCGTATTTGTTGAAGAGCCAGCAAAGCGATGAGTTGCTGTGGCCCCATTCTTGCCAATTAAGTACAAAATAACAATTATCACTATACAAGTTGTCTCAGGAGGGTAATAAAATATTCACAAGGATGGTAGTATTGATTATAGTGAGAGAAGACTCTCTGTATCTTGTACCGCGATGCGATTTGACGGCGAGTTTGTGCATGTATCAACGCTAACGGAACACATTTAAAACATTTCAAGCAAGAAATAGTTGCATGCGGTATGCTTGTAAGTTCTATTCCTGTACCAGGTGTATGCATAAGTTTTTTCCGGTTTTGTGGTAAAAACACGTTTTTAGGTAAGTTATGAATACCATGCCAGAAAAACTGCTTGACTTGTACGGCAAACCATTCAGCTAGCCATTTTTCAAATTCCTCGAAATTGATTAAGTGCTGCTTTGCGAGCGCGTGCCACACTGATGCGTAGAGGTGATAGTCAGATGGCGCCAGGTCGGGGCAGTACGGCGGGTGCGGAAGGATGTCGCATCCAAGAGATTTCAAGGTGTTTTTCACTGGTTTTTCTGTGTGAGACGGCGCATTGTCGTGTAACAAAATTACTTTGCCATGTCTTCTGGCCCATCCTGGTCTTCTTTCGATCAATGCGTGATTTAAACTAATCATTTGTTGACGATGGCGTTGTGCATTAACGGTTTCATCGGGCTTGAAGAGTTCATAATGCACAATACCGTTCTGGTCCCACCAGACACAAAGCATGGTCTCCTTGCCTATTAGAAAATGTCTCGCGTGTTCTAATCGATGGAGTGTGTCCACCATATGTTTCTATCAGCAAGCGATGACTTTCCACAGCCTCTTCCTTTTGATTAAATAAGGAAAGCAATGGGCTCTGCAAATGTTCTTTTTCAGGGACACAGATCACTGAACGATACAAGACAGACGCTAGTGTTTGGCGGACTCCACTTGTGTGTGTTAGTAGGTTAATGTCAGACGAACGAACAGATGTCGTGTGTCAAATTCATACGCCCTGGTCATCTGTATGTGCCACCTATCTCCAGTGAGTGAGGTATCGATACCGGTGCTCTTAATTGCGCTCCTCTGTGGGTCTGTAAAAAGTGTATAAAGTTGTGGATTTTATTCAGTTGAGTAATTTTAACCTATTCATATTATTCTTTTTACATTTGTTCACAAGTTGCTTTACGTCGCATCGACACAGACAGGTCCTACGGCGACGATGGGACAGTAAAGGGCTAGGAGTGGGAAGGAAGTGGTTGCGGCCTTAACTAAGGTACTTCCCCAGCATTTGCCTGGTGTGAAAATGGGAAACCACGGGAAACCATCTTCAGGGCTGCCGAGAGTGGGGTTCGAACCCACTATCTCGCGAATACTGGATACTTGCCGCTATCAATCTCGGTTTTTATTATTTTAATATGTGTATTTCGTTAATGTGCTAGTTTTAGTGTGATTGTGTAATATGTGTGTGAGTGATCGGGTCGGCGGTTATTCTATTGTGTTGACTGACACTGCGGTTTCGTTATGTGGCAGTTCTGGATGGTCGCCCATCTAGATACTGACCACGCCCAATGTTGTTTTGGTATTGCAACGGGATTGTATCGATGTTAGTTCGCAGTGATAGTACGTATGTGTTATGATTTAGAAAGCAGCGTTTAATACAGGCAGCGTTTTAATAGTGATTAAAACGCTGATTAATAGTGCCTCGATTATCTGTTTTCTGGTGTTTCGGGTTTGGATGGATGTAACTTGAGTTTGAAAGGGAAATTTTGGTGGATTTTGGAAGTGGTGGTGGTGGAGGGGGTGTTGGTATCTTGGTATGAGTGAGTTTCATGGCTACTCGATCCAGCGAGGTGGCTCTCTGGTGGGGAGGAGAGTGGCGATTTGTTAAAGAGGGGATGTTGGGGGTCGGGAGTTTTGGAGCTGGGGTATTCTCAGCCAGTAACACTGATCCCTCCCGTGATCCAGTAAACGACGCATCAACAGAAAACGATACATCTCGTTCCGACCGAAGGGATAGGTAGTGTTCCCCTTAAAGACCTTGGGGGGGGGGCGGATCTGGGGGGCTGGGGAATATAGGGGGGGGGGGCATTCGAAACACCAAAAGAGTTAAACGCAAAAGTGGCAAACCTTTTCCTAAGTCGTGACTGGGCTAGTTTATTGAGTGGTTAACGCCAGACAAGTCACGAACACAGGTGCGTACTGTTCGCTGGTGCCATCTCTCAGTGAAACCGGAAAAGACTTATGGATACACCGGATTTGTTTTCCATAATTAATGTACTATTTAGAGTTGTAGAGAATTAGTTCTAACGTGGAAATAAAGTGTTTCTGGACCCATGTGCGCGTAACACATTTTGTTCTTCTACGTGTGAGAACTGCGTATTAAAAATGTGGACAGCCTGCATAATTGCCCATGCCACGCGACATATAGGGAAAAAGAATTTTGTCGCATTTATTAATACCACAATTGAAGGGTTTATTTCCAAAGTGACGCATCTCATTCTTTTATAAAGTGGTTTCCTATGAGATAGATACTTAATTTCTTTCCATGTAGCCACATCACTTCAAACAAAATCTGCTTTTCATGGTGGCTAAACTCCTAGTCTAAGGAATACCATCAAATGAGGGTGGAAGGGGGGAGGGAGATCTTGGATTTACGTCACTTTGGAACTAAAGAGGAACTCGAAATGCAGTAGGATGCTTTCTAAGTGCTCAAACCTTCAAATATTATTCTTAATGATATATTTAATCAAATACTTCAAAAATGCTGTATTTAATCCCAAGTAAAGAATTTCAAAATGCCTATAATGCAAGAATCCTGACTTTAAATTATCAAAACCTAACATGTGACCGAAAAAAACATAAGGGTGATCTTGAGGGTCTTGAGTTATATCTCGTATTTCTGGACAAACACATTTTCATAGGAAAATGTTTGGAGAACCAACTGGGAAATATATATAAATATATACTGTTTTTAGATCAACCACCTGACCAATACACAATATTATAATATAAAAATATTATATATCAAAGAAAAGTGGCCACGTTTCGGCTCTTGGACCCATCATCAGCACACAAACACTTAAATAAAATGTATAGCTCATGAAGGTATTTGACAGAAATATCTTGAATGTGGAAGCCTCCGTAGCTCAGGCAGCAGCTCGCCGGTCTCTCACCACTGTGTTCCATGAATGAAATCCTGGTCACTCCACGTGAGGGTTGTGCTGGATAAAGTGGAAGTGGGACAGGTTTTTCTCCAGGTACACCGGTTTTCCCTGCCATATCTCATTCCAGTGACACTCTCGAATATCATTTCATCTGTCCCCAGTTTCGTGGGACAGGCTTAGGCAGCCGGCACAATTCCTATCCTCGCCGCTAAATGGCGGCTCCATGCATTCCATTCCTGACCCAGTCGGATGAGTGAAAACAGGCTGTAGATTTTCACTTTTATCATGAATGTAGTAATGATAATTGATACAATTCAAAACAAAATATTGGAGCTCGTTGATAACAAATTCATAAATTCATCACGAGATGGCTAAAAATGAATGAAAAATGATGAAAATTTATCGGTCATCTCCAATATTTTGTTTCCAAGTGTCTCAATTATCAATACTATATTCATGATACTTTCAAATGGATTTATCTGGTATTTACCTTAATTAAGTGTTTGTCTGCTGATGAATGCTCCAAGAGACTAAACATTTCCACTTTTGTTTGTTAAATAATCGTTTTAGATTATAATATTGCGTATTGGTTAGGTGGTTTATCTATATATTCCTTCTCAGTTTATATAGTCAGTACGGACCAATATGAACATGATTAGTTGTAAGGACATATTGGTCCAAACATTTGACATGTTCAACTCACAAAACAAAATTTAAAACAAATCATTACTACATTCGATTTGGAGGACGCACCGACAGAGACAGGTCTTATGGCGACTATGGGATAGGAAAGGGAACGTATTGGGAAGGAAGCGGCCGTAGCCTTAATTAAGGTACAATCCCAGCATTTGCCTAGTGTGAAAATAGGAAAATACGGAAAAACCATTTCATAGCTGCCGACAGTGGGGTTCGAACCCACTATCTCCCGGATGCAGGCTCACAGCTGCGCGCCCCTAACCGCACGGCTAACTTTCCAGGTAAATTCAACTAAATACGAAGTTATCCTAGACAAAGGACTCACTTTCAAAGATCATATTAATTTGATTTCGGCCCAAGCGAATAGATGCTTACATGAAATTATCTAGTATTGATAATTGATACAATTCAAAACAAAATATTTGAGCTCGTTGATAAGAAGTTCATAAATTAATCACGAGATGGCTGAAAAGCCTATCAAGGCCTTAATCTAGAAAACAGGCTCACTCTGTATAAGACACCCCTTCGACTAATTCTAGAGTATGCCATTCCGGTCTGGGGAATGGTAGGCAAAACCCACCTGGATAAGGTGCGCTGCGTCTCATCTCAGGTGCACACTGGTTTCAACGGAACAGGGAGATCCATCAATCCCTAAATATTGATGAGATTAGAACCAGAATAAAGAAGACGTCCCTAAAATTCTATTCTGGACTAATCCGCAAGCCCCTCATCACTACGTTGGGCAATTGTGATGATATCCTTGGCCTCCACTATAAGCGACCCAAGGTCAATCTAAATTAGTCCCCCCCTAAAAAAGGGCGCAGGACACATTTTGACCAGTTCCTATTCCTTCCCATCAGGTCCACTCACCTTCACATCAATGCAGCCCTAGTTAGACAAGTCATGAAATAGCACTTAAGACCCTTGAAGGGCTAAATAATTTGCATCACAAACGCCACGCCCGTATTCTGTTTGAGACCTGAGGCGTGGACTTTATTTTATTTTTCATTTCATTTTATTTTTATTTCTTATTTCTTCTACTGCATTCCTGCTTCATCTGATGACCTTATTTCCCGCCCTCGTACGATGGAAAAAGGACCATTTTTCACTCATCCCAGAGAAGAGACAGATAAGTCAATATTTTCGGGTTTTATAATTTTATTTTTGCAGTAACCTGCTAAAAGCAATGATCTCTATCTTTTGACACTAACAAGTCATTTCGTCATAATTCCGAAGAAATAGCCAAAGCTTAATTCCAAATTATTTAAGAATACTAAACAGTCGCCGGTAAATTTTCGTGTTAATATTCTCAATATTGTCAACAAAAATGGCGTCGACCAGATAAGTCAGTTTGTCTTGTATATAGTATATTTTCTGTTGTTATTGTGGACGTGGACATTATTTTGTAAATGAATTATTAGCAGTTAATTTACACAGCTGCTTCTGTTAAATCTTATTAGCTAGCTATACACAAATGTGACTTACAAGCTTAGTGTTGACTGGTCCACGTAAGAAAATAATACCTCATCAAAATAGGACAAATCACTTTCATTCACGATGCAAAGCATTTCCTCTATTAAACAAAATCAAACGAAAACCATTATTTAAAAACTTGTCTCATATAACGCCGCCTGGTTTCACATCTTTTGTCGAATCGGTAATTTCGTTTTGTTAAAAAAAATGCTTCTCCTGTCTTTTAATATTTTGACCTATCTTGTTATTCCCTGGGATGAGTGAATTGGAACTCGGAAGGCTAGCGGAGAGCGAGCCATCTAGTGACGCACAACAGTACCACTTGCCATAGACCAACGGTAAAGCATTCTTGAATTTTTTTATTATTGCAGAAGTCTTCCTCGTGAACAGTCGAGATTTTATTTTGAAGATGTGGAGCAAAGTTCTCTGAGGAACGTGAAGAGTTTCACCTTGTTTTCTGCCACGGTAAAAGCCGGAAAGATTAATATCAGGCCTACAAATACACTCTAGCTTGCACAACAGTTCCGCTATGAGATTTGCATAAACATCAGGAGAACTGACCCCTGGGAATTATGTTACTCGTACTACATTACGGAAGAACGGGCTACCCACATCAAGCTGCATTCTAACATACTACTGACTAAACATCCGAACACTATTAATGACCGATGTTTGAAGTATTTTTATTTCAAAAGGTCTATAGACAAGCCTGCCTACGCTGCAACGCAAATTACCGGTGAATCAATGCCGGGTAAATTACAAGTTCCGTTGATTATATCGGTGCTGATTGCTCAGGCAGAGGGAAAATCAGATTTATTTTCCGTTCTGTGAGCACAGGCTATCATTACAACTGAGTCACAATATCTGCCATCTGAGCTGAATTAAGAGGAACTCTGCTAAATCCTTAATTTTATTTAAAACGTTGGAAGCAAGACGCACTTTCAGAAGGATTATCGAAATAATATTTATACCTACACTGAAACACTTGTTCACTTGCTTATTGCATAACCGAGCGAGTTGGCCATACGGTTAGGATTCCGCAGCTGTGAGCTTGCATCCGAGAGTTAGTGGGTTCGAACCTCACTGTCGGAAGCCCAGATGATGGTTTTCTGTGGTTTCTTATTTTCTCATCACGCAAATGCAGGGGCTGTACCTTAATTAATGCCACGGCCGCTTCCTTCCCACTTCCAGGCCTTCCCTATCTCATCGTCTCTGTAAGACCTAACTGTGTCGGTGCGGCGTAATGAACAATTGTATATATATTTAGTACTTCAAGCAATATCACAATTTAATGTTTCATTTAGTTCATTTAACTGTTATTGTAATACTTCAGCTAAATTTGTGTTAACTTACTCAGGCTAATTCCACAATAGTCTGTGAATACATTGCCAATAATACTTAAATTATTAAAAAGTGTGTAAAAGTAATCAGGTTAAAGAAGCCGGTCTTCCCTAAGTATAATAAGTACTAAAGATCCCTGATCTTTCAAGCAAAGCAATTCGCCATACAATTTACAACCTTTACTACTACGTACAAGAGTTTAGGGGACGTAATAAGCCGATCAAACGTTCTTCTCTGTCTGGGGTAAATTCACTGAAGATTTAACTGAGTCTGCCCTACTACGAACAAAATCTAAAATGTTTAATCAAATGAAGAGATTTTTCGTGTTATTGAGAATTGTGGTATTTCTGTTAGGACACTGCATTTTAATAAAGGAACAATTTGATTTCTTTACTATCTGAATTACGTCGCACCGACACAGTTGGTCTTATGGTGACGATGGGATAGGAAAGGGCAAGAAGTGGGAAGGAAGCAAACGAGGCCTCATTTAAGGTACAAGTTTTAAAATGGGGAACCACGGGAAACCACCTTCAATGGTGTTCGAACCCACTATTTCTCGAATGCAAACTGATAACTACATGTCCCAAACGTCACAGACACTTCCTAGCTCAATAAAGGAATTATTTCCAATGTTTCTCCCAAGAATTCCATACTCTGGGAACATGATTACACGCCTGTATATTAATTACCAACACAAGTGAAGTTAATAATGATATTTCCTTGCGAACTGAGTGGCTCTGAGAGTTGAGACACTGGCCTTCACACCGCAACTTGGAAGGTTGTATCCTGACTCAGTCCTGTGGTATTTGAAGGTGCTCAAATACGTCAATCTCGTTTCAGTGGAGTTAATGGTACGTTCAAGAACTCCTGCGGCTCAAACTTCCAGCAACTCGGCGTCTCCGAAAACCGAAAAGAGTCGTTAGTGGAACGTAAAGCCAATAACATTTGTATTTATCATTAACTCCCTTCCTTCAAATGTACAATGAAATATTCACAAGAACTGCCCAATTAATGGAGCAACAAGACTAGACAATAGTCTCATTCCTGTGTTAATACCTTCAGTATGACACTTTAGCTCAGAACCAGTGACATTCTCGTTGTTTAGAGGAGTCTCATATCTAGGCTACCGGCCCCGAATCAGTGAACATAATGAGTTCGAACAAGGATGACTTTGAAATTCGTTTTTATTTGTTCCATCCATTGCCCACATGACATTCTTTTCTTATTGGTCATCCTGGAGTTGTCTTTCTTTCGATGAGAAGGTAACATTACTCCTTATCCTTTAAGTGGTAGGATTTCGAATTATGAAAGAATCTTCAGGAAGTGATAGACCTGACTAAGCCAGGAAGGTACCACAAGTATAAAGATCACCACACACAGAGAGCTAATATAAGCTACGATATGCAGCCGTTTGAAGAAGGCGGATTAATTTAAAAGAAGGCATTTTATTGGCCGCTGTCATGGAAGGGGAAGAAAGAGAAAGGAACAGAGAGAAGACAGGATTCTGTATACGTAAAATTGGAAAGAGAATAAGTCGTGGTCAATTCCATCAAGCATTGCGTGGGAATTATAATGAATTATCATTATTTCCGTCTAAATCATCAACAGTTTCATGAACTTCCAGTTTCATATTAAGCAAAACTGAATATGAAGTAAGTAAGTAAGTAAGTAAGTAAGTAATTCGTCTTTATTCGTGGCGAAGTTAGGGCGCAAGACCCTCTCCTACACTTAACCACAACATTTACAATAATTAACAGAAATACATTTTTTAATCCAAAAATGTGTTTTGTAAATAATATAGTACTAATCGCAATTAGGAAGATAGAAATAATAGAAATAATTATAGAATGTACATGACAATATAAATGAACATGATAATAATCATAAAACTAAGAATAGTAATAATACCAAAAGGAAACAGTAAAAAACTATAACTAGCAAATACATTTCTATTTTATGTAAATATGCTCATTCACACTTCACTCATTGTACAATTATTCAGGTAGAAGTATTCAGCAAGTGATTTCGGTAAACCATCTTAAAGTTTCTATGAGAACGCAAATCCCTAATGCATTCTGGGAGGGTATTCCACAGCCTAGCGGCAGTGACTACAAAGGACCGCTTGTAATACCTGGAGTGACTGAGAGATATTGTTAAAGAGGAGTCACATCGTTAATGGTGGTTATGACAGGAGGAGAGGTAATTAAAGTTTGATGAGAGATAATCCGGTACACCTGAGTTTAGAACTCCATGCAGAAGGGTCAACATGGGGAGACTTCGACGCTCATGAACACGAAGCCATGACAACTCCCCATAATAAGGTAAAATGTGAGAATCATATCGTAGCTTAAATATAAATCAAATAGAGGTGCTTAAACGCCATTTGAGCATCTTCCTAGCGTTTGGAGATATGCATGTAAAAACAATGTCGCAGTAGTCTAGAACAGGTAAGGTAGGTTTTGCGATTTTACCCGTTGTATTTTAAGGTATTTTGGGTATATAGTAGAGAAGCGTTTGAAAAGAAAAAAGGATTTATGAATATTACGGCATGTATTTGTCACTTATTTAGTACAATTTAGCGTCTTAGTGATTATAACATCTAAGTTTCTTACCGACGTACAATAGGGCATTAAAGTATTATTTAAACTAATTGGGGGTGCATGTGTACTACTTAACAAGTTAAGGTTTCATCTGGTACCAATTATTATAGTCTGAATTTTGTTACGATTTATTAACAGGCTGTTAATGAAGTACCCAAATGATAGAAAGTACGGTAAAAATCTATGTAAATGTAATAAATGAAAACATACAATCAATTTCCAAAGTGTCATTCATTTCTTGTCAACATATGTCTTTCATGGTTATCTTTAATAATCTGACAGACAAGTATATTTTTGTATCTATTCAATCCGTATTTTTCTTCCTTTCGATTAGTCTGCACGACAATCAACAAACACAGAGGCATTAAGCAATATAACAGCTACTGTATTGTGGTCATTCACAAAAGCCACACGCGTACTAGATGCTGGGCAAAAAAGTGATTTGCGCATGCGCCAAGCCAGCTACATATATGAGAATCGCCTCCTTAGCGATCTGTAAAACTGAGCTTGGGACTGTTCAGTTTATCGTAGCTTAGCTTAGCTTTCTGTGTGTGAGGTGGCCTGAACCCTGTGAAAATAAGGGAAGCAAAAGACTAGGGACTTTTATCCCTGCCGAAGTGACACAGGCCGCATGTCCAAGGTTAAAGGCTATACAAAAGTAAGTCATAATACTTACTGGATGCCCATTGATGTACCAAGTAATGTTTGCGGCAGGATATGAGGCAGAAGAAGTGCAGTTAGCTCGTATTCGCTCTCCTGCGGCATATCGGCGTTTCTCTATTGAGAGTTTTGGTTTCTCGGCCGGCATATCTGAAACAACCGAACGTATCAACATTTAACTAACTCATTCAAAAATCTGACAAACTATCAAATCTGAGATGCAAATGGAAGCAGTCCCCATAATATCGTATGCAATACGGCTTTCAACATGTCAATTCAGCCATCGTTAGGTTAACTACTAATTTCACTAGTAATTTAAATTATTATCACTTGGTAGATATAAGTTAGAGTACAGCCACAATTTACCCATTTAGTGTTCATTCATTAAAATTCTGAAAAATAATAACAAGCAGAATATTGAAGTGTAAAGGAGTTACCTGTAAACATTTAACAAATATCATATACATAGGACCCACTTAAATTGTAATTAATAACAAAGACTTTTCTTTCGAAGCCTTTCGAGCACCTCTGGAAATTCAGCAACATCCATACAGACTGGAAGAAATCAACTTCAGGGGTCTCCTTTCGAAATGAATTCTAAACTATGTAGTAATTACAAGCAGATAATTAACGCGTCACACGCTCAAAGAGCGATTTTACACAAAAAATACGGGAAATCAACAGCCAAACTATATGTCGGATTAGAAACTTTCTTGGTGCTGGAGATGCCCTTGTCTCCATCAAAGTTTCAGTTTAAAATAGAAAGCAAATTTCCCTGTGTGAAAAACAAATTATCATAAATATGTCTCTACGTCATGGCCAAAAGCTGCTTAAGTCAGTGAGCGCCGGCGATAAAAAATAGCCTGAACGCTTGCTAGGTAACATTGTCTAGCCTTCCATCCATACCTACATCACTGCCTGCACGATTGCTAGGTAACATTGTCCAGCCTTCCATCCATACCTACATCACTGCCTGCACGATTGCTAGGTACCATTGTCCGGCCATCCATCCATACCTTACATCACTGCCTGCACGGTTGGTAAGTAACATTGTCCGGCCTTCCATCCATTCCTACATCACTGCCTGCACGGTTGGTAGGTAACATTCTCTGGCCATCCATCCATACCT
The DNA here is from genome assembly GCF_040414725.1 of Anabrus simplex. Taxonomy (NCBI): domain Eukaryota; kingdom Metazoa; phylum Arthropoda; class Insecta; order Orthoptera; family Tettigoniidae; genus Anabrus; species Anabrus simplex. Next base: position 415,408,308 of record NC_090269.1, read on the forward strand.
GCATCACTGCCTGCACGGTTGCCAGGTAACATTGTCCGGCCATCCATCCATACCTTACATCACTCATAGTAAGTGACATTGTCCGGCCTTCCATCCATACCTACATCACTGCCTGCACGGTTGCTAGGTAACATTCTCTGGCCATCCATCCATACCTGCATCACTGCCTGCACGGTTGCTAGGCAACATTGTCTGGCCATCCATCCATACCTACATCACTGCCTGCACGGTTGCTACCGGGCGGAATGGCCGTGCGTTTAGAGGCGCGTGGCTGTGAGCTTGCATCCGGAAGATAGTGGGTTCAAATCCCACTGTCGGCAGCAATGAAGATGGTTTTCCGTGGTTACCCATTTTAACACCAGGCAAATGCTGTGACTGTACCTTAATTAAGGCCACGGCCGCTTTCTTCCAACTCCTAAGCATTTCCTATTCCATAGTCGCCATAAAAGCTATCTGCGTCGGTGCGACATAAAACCACTAGCAAAAAATACACGGTTGCGAGGTAACATTGTCTGACCTGTCTGACCACCTATCCACACTTTCCTCTTAACACAAGAATCACCACCACCACCAACCCTCACCACCATCCATACCTTACATCACAGCCTGGATGTTTGCTAGGTAACATTGTCTGGCCATCCATCCATACCTTACATCATAGACTGCATGTGTGCTAGGTAACACTGCCTGACCAACCATCCATACCTTACATCACAGCCTGCACGGTTGCTAGGTAACATTATCTGGACATCCCACCATACCTTACATCAAAAGCTACACGGTTGCTAGGTAACATTTTCTACCCGAACATCCATACCTTACATCACAGCGTGCATGGTTGCTAGAGGATATTCTTTGACCATCCATCCATACCTTACATTACAGCCTGCATGGTTGCTAGATAATATTATCTGACCGTCCATCCATAACTTACATCCAGGTCTGCACGGTTGCTAGGTAAAGTTGTCTAGCCGTGCATTCATACCTTACATCATTGCCTGTACGGTTGATAGGTAACATTATCTGGACGTCCATCCATTCATTACATACGTTGTCTAGCCGTACATCCATACCTTACATCACAGCCTGCAAGGTTCTACGATTACACTTCCGCCACGCATTTTGCGAAAGTAATTTCACAACGCAAATTTTCGGAAGACCCCCAGCCGTAAGACGTACGTATGTCAAGAATGAAATGACCAAGAATATCGTTGATTACTTCAGTGATTATGGAAAAGAGTTTTGGCTGCGTTAAATATTGTTACGTGTCTATGCGATTGTCAGCACCCACGCCTAGAAGGGATGAGCTAGCGAGTCAGGCTGGATATAGATCCCGGGTAGCCTGAGGGCATGTATCGGCCTCTGCCTTCAGTGTGATTTTCGTCTGGTGTCTCCGAGAATCTTCTTTATGGCGAAACCAGAACATTTATGTTATGATCGCGCCCCTAAGACACTGAAACTTCATAATTACTGTAGGTATATAAAAACAGGGTCGCCGCGAAAAATAGGAGTGTTGTTGTCATTGTTCAATGTTGGAGATTTTAGTAGTTATTGTCTTGTCGATGTAAGTAGTTCATTGTGTGGAGCGGTCAAATGAGTTAACTGTGCGAGTCGTTGGCCTTGTGAGGAGTCGAGCAGATGTACAGTCTTCGTGCGTTGTGATAGCCGACATTCGTGTGTTCGAGTCTGTTTGCATGGAGCTGCTGTTTTAAGTGACTGTAGTGCATGTGAAACCAAGTGAAATGTGAATGCTGTGAGTCATGAATACGTAAGGATCCGCCGTTCCTCGTGAAGACTGCCAACTGACGACCCGATGTCGGGACCGGAGACTCTTTTAAATAGCCACTGATCAGTGAAATGTTGCCATTCATTGTCAAGTAGAATTGCGCGTGTGTATGTGTGTGTGGCGTTTGGATCATCCTAGATTAAGGTAGATAAGAAGAAAGGTAGTGATTTATTAGTAACAACATATTATACTTATGCTTCAATTGAAACATGTTGGATTTGATAGTTCTGACTTGAAAATCATCAAAAATCAGCTCACATCAGAATTAAATTAATATTCTGAGACATTTCAGGAAATTTTCCAAAATTTACATTTTTTCACATAACTAATCAAGTAGTCTCGCAGATATCGTTACAGGCAAAACGAGTAACATCTCTCCGTAGGTACGGTCACGAATTATACTAATTTTACAGCACATTTCAGTTCCGGTTTTACTGCAAAATGGTTGATGCAACCGTTGCTTCCAAGTACATCATCTGACCTAAAAAGCTATTTGGTTGGACTCTTAATACGTTCGTCTCTTCAGGTGAGTTTTATTTTTGATAACTTTTATATTTTTCAAATTACTGAAGGAAATATTTTATTATGTTTCCTGGGACATACCGACTTTCACCGAGGGACCCAGTGTTGAAACGAAGCGACAGACATATTCTACGTCAAATGTGAGCAAGCACGGGAGTAGATTTTTTCAAGATGTTTTACGTCGCACCGACACTGATAGGTCTTATGGCGACGATGGGATAGGGAAGGCCTTGGACTGGGAAGGAAGCGGCCGTGGCCTTAATTAAGGTACAGCTCCAACATTTGCCTGGTTTGAAAATGGTAAACCATCTTTGGGGCTGCCGACAGTGAGATTCTAACCCACTATCTCCCGGATGAAAGCTCATAGCTGCGCGCCCTTAACCGCACGGCCAACTCGCCCGGTCGGGCGTAGTTGTGTATGATAGTTGATATCATGTTGACAGTCACGGGATGTGTAGCTTAACGAGAAATATTAATCACGTTGGTATGGTATTTCAAAGCATAAAAAACTTTAGACACTGGCCGGGATCCAAACTATAGTCATTTTCGTAAAAAGGCTGTCACTACACCGTTCAGCTGTCGAACGCCCGAGATGAAATAATTTAACACTATTCCTACAATTAAGTGTATAATATATAAATGAGTTTCCAACACTTGTCCAGGTTTTTCTAGGATTCGGGTATGAAGTAAAATGTACTTTTGCAGTCTTCTTTTTTTTTCTTAATGCCATTCCTTTTCAGTTTCGACTCAAACAATTTATAAATGTTAAGTTTCTCTGACCTCCGAAACAAATTTTGAGTAATAAATGTATAAACTACCCGAGAAATAAAACATGTGGTAACCAGAATGTCCGTTAATATTTGACGAGGCAATACATCACGGAATATTTGGGGCGAGAGGTAATAATTGACACACATGATTGGCATGGCATGGGATTTTATTGACATCAAAATAAAGTCCACGGCCAACAGATGGCGCTGGTCAGCAACAGGTAATGTACAAATGGCCACACATGCTTGATATGACATGGGGTTTTATTGACTCCAACAACGAGTACACAAACAGGCCAACAGACGGCGCTGGACAGAAACGCGCCAGTGATGCCGCATGAGCCCCGTGTATGGTGTAAAAGAAGCTGTCGTAAGAGAGGGCGTAGGATGCGCCTGCATTCGCGGCATGCTGACATTACCAGAAAAGGCTTTGTTAGTGAAGCACTTTTTTTACTCGATGTTGGTGTCAATAAAACCCCATATCATGCCAATCATAAGTGTCAATTATTGCATCTCCCCTCCAAAGGCCCGCAAAGTACTGCGTCGTCAAATGTTATCGAAATTCCGGGACACCCTGTACTTGAAAAATTTAATTACTGTAGAATGTCATGTTTCGTTCTTGAAAGAACATCATCAGATTCCATCGAATAACACTCGAAACTATTTAGTAATGTATATGTTACTTTTATTCCTTTTTAAATATTTAAAGCAACTTCATATCTGGAACCCTCCTTTATGAAGTCCTCTTTTCTCTCCATTCATACATATGCTTGGAGAGAAAAATGACCTCATTAAAACACGTTCCAGATTTTGAAGTGCTTATGTGTTTAAATAGAATGTAAATGTTTAAATTTTTCTAAATAATTTTTAATGTGATTTGATAAAATCTGCTGATGATGTTTCAAGAACGATGAAACTCATTCTATTTTAATGAAGTTGTTCGTTTTTCGGATATCTATATCTGTTACCATAGGTCTTCTTTATCAGACAATTTAAAATTTATTACTCAAAATTAGTATCGACACATTGACGAACCTAACAGTTACAATCTTCGTTGTCTGTTTTTACGAGGGATACCACCTCTACCGCCTCAAGAGCAGTATCCTGGAGCGTGAGACATTTGGCCGGCGGATACAACTTGGGGAGGAGGACCAGTACCTCGCCTAGACGGCCTCAGCTACCTGTGCTGAACTGTGGCCTTGTTGGAGGGGAGTATGGGAAGATTGGAAGGGATAGGCAAGGAAGAAGGCAGGAAGCGGCCGTGGCCTTAAGTTAGGTACCATCCCGGCATTTGTCTAGAAAAGAAGTGGGGAAATCACGGAAATCCACTTCGAGGATGGCTGAGTCGGGAATCGAACCAGCACTACTTAGTTGACCTCCAGAGGTTGAGTGAACCCCATTGAAATCCTCTTACCACTTGGAAAATTTCATTGCAGTACCGGGAATCGAACCCAGTCCTCTCGGTGTGGCAGCTAATCACACTAACCACTACATCGCAGAGGCAGGCACTACAGTTTCTGTGTTGCTTTAAAAGAAAAAGTATTTCGGAGGCATTTCGTATAACCCGGGTTTTGGTTAATCCGAGTTCGGTCAACCGGCGTTTTTACTTTATTTCGTGGCGTATGCGGTAAAGGTGTGCCAGTCATAAGTGACCGGAAAATACAGTTTCTATAACTGTTATCAGGTGCCGGTTTTAGAAGGAACAAGTATTTCCAGAGACATTTAGAAATTTGTGGAAAATGCGTTAGTCACGAATATATCTATTATTATTATTATTATTATTATTATTATTATTATTATTATTATTATTATTATTATTATTATTATTATTATTATTATTATTATTATTATTATTATATTATGATTATGATTATTATTATTATTATTATTATTATTATTATTATTATTATTATTATTATTATTATTATTATTATTATTATTAATTTTTTGTAATCCAGGTGAAAGGACGTGTTTGTATATAGTGTTGTGAGAGTTTTATTTTTCAAGTGGAACGTGACATTACTGAGGTACAGTTCAGTTACATTACCTAGTAACAAGTGAAGTTCGTTCAATTGACATTATTAACATTTCACTGGAAACCCGTATAAGAGTAAAAACTGTGTTTGCTTGCTTGTTGAGTTCGTTAAAATTTAAGTCGCCATTTAGATAACGTATGATATCAGAGATCCTAGTGGCGGCGTAAGGAAAGAAAAACAAAACTCTCCCCTGTGTCACGCTGGCGACTGATCCCGCTGGCGACTGCGGGATACAGGAAGAGAGTACCTCGACGACACCACAGAAGATGACTACCACAGCGGTAGTCGAAACGCTTGGAAGGAATGAGTGGAATGGACCATGGCATAATTGCCCGGAAGATTTTTATTATATTATTATCATTATAATTGAGCCTCCGTGGCTCAGGCGGCAGCGCGCCGGCCTCTCACCGCTGGGTTCCGTGGTTCAAATCACGGTTACTCCATGTGAGATTTGTGCTGGAAAAATCAGAGGCAGGACAGGATTTTCTCCGGGTACTCCGGTTTTTCCTGTCATCTTTCATTCCAGCAACACTCTCCAATATCATTTCATTCCACCTGTCAGTCATTAATCCCCAGAGGAGTGCGATAAGTTTCGACAGCCGGCACAATTCCTATCCTCACAGCTAGATGGGGCTTCATTCATCCCATTTCTGACCCGGTCGAATGACTGGAAACAGGCGTGGATTTTCTATTATTATTATTATTATTATTATTATTATTATTATTATTATTATTATTACTATTATTATTATTATTATTATTATTATTATTATTATTATTATTATTATTAAGTGACCGGAAATTATATTTGACAAAACTTTTATTAGGGACAGTTTCCCGTTACAAGTCATACTAACGGATAAATTGCACATTTCCTGTTATGATCCCCTTAGTATTTCTACGTCACGATATACTAATCGGACATATAAAGCTCAGAGTACTTCCCGGACATCCCTGAACTTAAGTACCGATTTTCAAGAAGCTGTATGAAGATTTTTTCCCGTGTTGTCCTCACAAACAAACAAACAAACAAACAGTCACACAAACAAACAAAGAACCAAGCAGACGGAAAGATAAAATTCCCTTGTAGGTGAGCGCGTCTGAATAACATCAGCGGTATCCCCTACCTGTCGTATGAAGTAACAAAAAGGGACTCCAGGACCTCTTAACTCGGGAGCGTTGTTTAGCAACAACGGAGCCGTGAACTGGGGCCTGGCATTACTTCTATTTACATCTTCGAGGCTCCTCACTTTCATCTGTCCTATCCGACTACCCTAGGTCAACTCTTGTCTTTACCTACCCCGACGTTATTACCTTTGCTGGGCTAGGGGGTCTTTTATTTTCACGCCCTTCACTTTCTTTGACCGATAGCTTCATTTTTAAAGTATCGGTCCATTTCCTTTTCATTAGTGTTAACAGAGGATTGTTGCTCAGTTGTACTTTCTCTTAAAACAATACGTAATCACCACCATCAGATTGAATTCAAATTTAACTCAATTAATTTCCCACCTTTGCATACCCATCCCGAGAAAAGAAAACAGGCCTCGGGCAACACTTTAAGTGTACAGACGAAGTTTTAATTGTATATACATAGATATGCTTGAAGTTTTTATCTTGAGTCATTCTGATGTTAGTAAATTGAATTATGTTACTTGAAGTAGATGAGCAATAGCCCCAGAGAAAATTACATTCAGCGTCGTTCTAGTAAGCTCCGACTTATTTTTCTGTCAAGGAATATTTCATCCTCACTGTCGGCTGGCTAAGAAGCTGTTAGAGGTCTGAAGTTTCTTCCATTAAAGCTGATTTCAAGAGATGTATGAGGCTGTGAGATAGGAAAACTTACGGTCCACGAGGCAGTGTCGGATAACCGTCCCTTGTAAGTATGATTGAGCGATGAAGTACGATATCACACGATGCTGTGCCCAGTCGCGGTTCGTTATATACCGCAGACGAGCGCCGTGACTTTTACTGCCTGCACATAACACTTTACTGAGGTTCGCGAGAGAGAAGATACTTTTATAAACTCTTTCGAAAGGTGAACGCCTTCTTAGGTGGTTCATACATAGGAATAACCCTCTGTACAGGTTATATTCGCTGCATACATTTCAGTATAAGAAAAGTCTCTAAGCATGAGGTAAAGTAATGGGTTATTCTATATTTGGTGTCCACAGCAGTTTGGCGACCATCCTCAAGTTAAATTTCCTATCTTTTATTTCCCGTGTGAGAATTGCCGTATAGTTGTTTTTATTATTATTAAGAAATACATCTCAACTGGGAAATATCAAGGTGGCAGTGGTCACTTATAGTAGTGTGATAATAACGTAGAGTTAATATATAATTACCCAACAACAACAACAACAAAACTACAACAAAAATGTCCTACAAGCATTTCGATGAAAAGGAAGTATTACGAGAAGTACTGCTATAAAATTCTAAATCTAGCGTCATCATATACAAATCCACACACATATACGGCTTTCAATACTATAGATTGAGCTTACTACTAGCTTAACATTACAAGTGATAACAAAGTTAAAACCTAACTTCCCCAAAACACCACTACAACGACTACAGTACAAAAAGCAATTCCATGAAATGAAAATACGACTAGAAATACTACTAGTTTAATATTCTAAATCCAGAAGTTCCACACACAGTCTCACATACAACTTAATGAATATTTCGTCAACGGAACGTGGTGTTCCCTAGCGGTCACCCATCCAAGTACTCACCATGCCCCATTTTCCTTAACTGCGGTGATCGGACGAGAACCGGTGTATTCAATACGGTACGGCCGTCCGATGTCTAACCTCTGTCGGAGGTTCCACTTCTGGGATAATTTTTCTCCACCGACGTCCTCATTTATCTTCTAGTTTCGTCTTCTCATACTTCTTCTTAATCTGCTTACCCTCCAGGGTTGGATTTTCCCTCGGACACAGCGAGGGATCCCACCTCTACCGCCTCAAGGGCAGTGTCCTGGAGCGTGAGACCTTGGGTCGGGAGACACAACTGGGGAGAATGACCAGTATCTCGCCCAGGCAGTCTCACTTGCTATACTGAACAGGGGCCTTGCGGGGGGATGGGAAGATTGGAAAGGAGAGGGAAGGAAGTGGCCGTGGCCTTAACTTAGGTACCATCCCAGCATTTTCCTGGAGGAGCAGTGGGAAACAACGGAAAACCACTTCCAGGATGGCTGAGGTGGGAATCGAACCCTCCCGAGGCTGAACGGACCCAGTGGCAGAGCCGGGATTCGAACCCGGGCTTCCGGGGGTGGCAGCTAATCACACTAACCACTACATCACAGAAGCGGACGTCGTCTCATACGAGGAGCGTAATTAGCTCAGTGTCTTAGCTGCTGGCTACCAACGCAGAAGGCTAAGGCTCGAATCCCAGTCGATCCTGGGTGGAGATTTTCATCTCAAAGTCACGTGACGTCAGGAAGGGTATCCGGCATTGAGTCCCGGCCAAAACTGAAATGAAGGACACTGGCCTATCCAATACCACTCACCCACTTTCCTTCCGGTCCAGAGCTCCCATTCTCCTGCACCTCATCTCTAACGCCCTCAGATCTCTCGAGGCGTTGTCCAGCCGTCTTGTCCCTGTTCTCCTCTGTCTTTGTTGGCCGACCAGAATGTTGTTTGAGGATCTTCTTTGTTGTTCGGTCTTGGTCCATCCTTATTATGTACCCGAGGTACCACAGTCAACTCTTCTTGGCCTCTGCGACAATCTCCAGGTCACCGTAAAGCGCGTAGACTTCTTCGCTGGACTTGATTTGCCACTCTTCTTGATCGTAAACCGCGCCGAAGACTTTCCTCAAGATCTTTCTCTCGCACGCATACAGCACTACTCACCCGGTACACGGTGAATTTCAATCTTCTGGAGGCTGTTGCAGTGCTCATTCCCTTCTGGTAGGTGAAAAAACACCTGTTCACAGGTGCCACCCTCGCTGATCTTGCGGTCCTCAAACAGGAGCTTAAACTGCACCACTTTCTCTTAGGTCTCACGTGGACATTCCAGACCTTTCACGCCGTGCAATTTTGTTTTTTAACTGAGCCTTTTACGATTAGATATATCAGGCTGTATTTGCCAATTCCTCGGATATGACTGAAGTATTCTGTTTTGCGACGTTTGGTAAGGGTTGGGGGGGTATTAGGGTAACATGTGAGATGAGCCTTTTATTTTGGTTCATCATCTACTATAGCAATTATTACTGTCTATTCCGTGTAAAATTTATTCATAATGAACCCATGACCTTTGTGCCCTAAGAATTTTAAGTATGAAAAGTTACTACATTTCTGAACATTTCTTGGTATCACGGGAGTGACACGTGGCAAGGGGGTAGCTTCTTTCCGTCCCACGCTCTGGGATACGTGAAGTCATCCGCACGTGTCGTACGTGGAAGGATACAGAAGCAAGTTTGAGACTGCTAAGCCATTTTGGTGGGTTATTTCAGAAGAGCGCGTGTGTATAGCGTCCCCACGCGAAATCGACAGAAATGTAGTGCCTATCAAATGAGGTCATTTAACCAGTTAAATTAATAAATATAAATTTTAAATGTTCAGGATAACTACTGCTAGTGAGTTAACAAATACATGGTTACATTCAAAACTCTTCTAAATACGGTTCATTTAAGTCAGAAAGATTACGCAAATTTTCTTGGCGGCAAAGGGAAAATGCCTGGAGAGAGGGGGTAATGGCTATAAGTATAGAAGGGACGCCATGATGAAACCCCTGCTTTGTGTTATTGAATCTTGCGCGAGAGAGTTAGACTGTTCTGTAAATCAAGCGACAAAGTAGACTAAGTCCGACGAACAGATTTTGGCCGATGTGGTTGGGGTCTTGAATCAAAATAGATTTTGATTGAGCAAAGGTAGTCTTATAAAAAGGTCAAGATATTGCAGAAGTATAAAGCTGTAAAATATTTTGTGTTGTAAAAAGTAATTCGTGTGCGGGCAGTAACTACCATCAGTCGAGTGCGATCAACGGAGACACGTGTGAAGGGTATTCCTTTTTTTAATGTGTTTTATTTCCAGGAAAATAAACACATATTATGATGTACAGCCAGAAATGTAAAATGGCTAGATAAAGCAACGGAAGGTCACTGGTGATCCGAAGGATGGAATCCGGCGTCGATTTAAGTTAGGTGCCTTGCCATCTTACCACCTACTATATCTTGTTTTGTGATGTCAAACTTAAGTGCATTTGAAATGGGTTTTTATGACGCAGTTGGTCAACCCTATGTTTTTTCGCGAATGTCAAAATATGACGAAAGGTCATTTGTTTCATTTTCTGCTTGGATAAATTTAAAATATTGTGAGTGCCGTGTGACTTGTAAAAGTTATTAATGAGGGCTTCGAAGTGATATCACGTCCAGAGTAGATCGTCAATTTCCGTGAATTTATTGCCTATACTTTTGTGATGTTCATTGAGATAATTTTATCTGATGTAACATTTTTCTGTTTGAATTTTGACGTAAATAATGTAAGAAATCCATGGTTACCCATTTTCAATCGAGTGGAAGCGCGCTGTTTGGTCGAGAATATAGAGTGGTGAATTTTGTCACGACGTGAAACGTTATTCTATGTCCATTTAAACTGTGTCTGACTGACAATAAAAAAATAGTAGAATTTTGACAGTCATTTTGTGAAATCCAGTTTTGGAAAATACGAGATCATTATGCGAAGTGTTCATTATTAATGTATTTGTACGTATTATGCGTCATGGATTCTAAGTATTTTTATTCCAGTCTTTTTGTCAGTGAGAGCCGTCGAGTTTAGACGAGAATTCAGAGTTGTCGTATGAGTTGAGATGGGATTTGTGAATCAGGTGATTGGAAGCCTATACATGTTCCGGGATATGTATAAGCCCGAGGAAGATTTTGTGTAATGTTTCGGATGGAAAGTAGAACTAGAGAATCCATGCCGGTATTAATTTGAGACGTGTACAATTAGTGTAGGGCATTTTGTAGTATAATCTATGTGCATTTTGTTGGTTAGAAATATCGTATTTGTTTAATTATGTCGGCAAAGTTAAAGTTTTCATTCTGAGGGGCCAGTCAGGCAGGACGAAGAGATGTCTCATATCAAGCAGGGCGAGAGTCGTGTCTCGATGCCGTCAGCTGATAGGAGTTCGCAGCTCGGATAACGGGATTTGAGTGTGTTAGAATTGAGATCACATTTCCTTGCAGTGGGTATCAATAAGAAATCTAGTTGAAATTTTCATCCGAAAATAACGTGTATGTTTTAGATACTCTAAATTTGTTTAATTGAGATTGTAATGTACATTTGAGACCACTAACTTAGAGTATAATGAGTTTGTTGGGTAGAAATATCGTATTTGTTTAATTAAGTCGGCAAAGTTAAAGTTTTCATTCTGAGGGGCCAGTCAGGCAGGACGAACAGATGTCTCAGATTAAGCAGGGCGAGAGTCGTGTCTCGATGCCGTCAGCTGATAGGAGTTGGGAGTTGGGTTGTCCAAAGTATAGAGCGATGGTAATGATGATTGTTTTGTTTTTGAGGGGCGCACAAACCTTCACGGAAATTTTACGACAAGATATGACATCGTAATCGGTGTACCTTGTACGGCGAGTTACTTATGGTTTTGCACTTAATTATCAGGGTTATGCAAATAGTAATAATGGATAAGTGTGATATCACGAAACAAGATAAATACGGGAAAAAAGTGATGTAAATTTTTTCCAGTTACCGACGATATCAATCCAACATGATTAAAAATGAATTACGTCTCAAGACTTGTGTAGGGACACGTCAAAGCAACCATTCGTCCGCGGAGATAGAATTTGTTGTTCATTAAGATTTCATTAAATCATTTAAATTTATTTAATTACTAGCAAATGTACCCGTGCTTCGCTACGGTATTCTGCATTGTATACGAATATTGAAGTAAATACTGTACATGAATTAAATAAGATTGTTTTAAAATAGCATGTCTCTTAGCGTTATCCGAGAAACAGCATGAGAGATCCCCATACGTTGTTTCCAATGTAAAGTGCTTGTTACGAATTTGTGATGAAGATGACAGGCTCACTTGCCTATTGCCATTCACAATCGAGTTGGGAAGTTTACATTATAATTGTAGGTTCCATTGCCTACTGCGCGGTCACAATCGATTTGGAGAGTTTCCGTTACAATGGCAGCCCCCTTTTCCTACTTCCAGACATATTACAAATTCAGGAGTTTTTATTATAATGGCAGGAAACTTCCCTACAACCAGTCAAAATTGAGTTGTGTAGTTATCATTATAATGACAGGCCCCCTTTTCCAACTGCCAGCCAGCTTACTGCCAGTCACACCAAGTTGGTGAGTTTCCATCAAAATAGCAGGCCAGTATGCCTAATGCCAGTCACATTTTAGATGGGTACATCTGTTTATAACTGCGGGAACGCTTGCCTACAGCCAAACACAATCGGGTAAGGGGAGTTTTGAACAAAACTGCATGCTCCCTTGCCTTCTGCAAGTCAAATCGAGAAGTGAATTATTCATTACAATGGTAGGCCTGCCTTATTAATGTTAGTTACACAGGAATTGGAAAAGGACCCCATTCCTACTGCCAGTCAAAGTCGGTGTGGGGAGTACTGATTGCAATAGCAGACACACCCTTTCTCGATCGCTACAAAATCGACATCAGTGAATATGTATAGTTCGACATACGAAAGTATGTGCTTGTTTACAATACTGCAGACCTTCATTTACAGATTAACTGCTGCTAAACGGTACATCATATCGAGAAAGGATTGTACCATAAGACGCCGGATTTAGCGGCCTAAATTGCTGGTCTTATGATATCTCATCTATTCATGTGTCAGATTGAGTTAGAAACGTGGAATAGGGTAAAATTTGTGTAAGATTATCTCACAATGCATTGCTTTTCGGATAATTAAGTGACAGCTACATACATAGCATTTGGCTCATATATGGCTACTGGGTGAACCAATTTTCGTGTAGAGTTTGATGATTCTATCTTTCCTATAAGTGATGGAAGGTATGAATTATGTATGTGAAAAGTCAAAATGTACTTAACATCAAGAAATAGAGAAAAATCAAACTTAAAAGGTATAGAAATACGACAAAATGTCGTAAGACCAAGGTTGTAGATCACTCCAAATTGAACGGGGATTGTGCCATCCGTTATGTGATAATAGTTCCCGAAGGTCTGCACCATCATTAAAATTACCTCCATATTTCGATATTCTTCGGAATAAAAAGGGAAAAATTTAATGATCTTGGTAGTTTTCCGTCCGTTACAGGCTAAAACGTATAATTTTGCCAAATTTCAATATCCTTCTTCGACTGGCGAATTATGCCGCAACCTGGGTTTTCGGTGAGGAGTGTAAAAATTAGGACTTTCAAGAAACTAAACAAAAAAATATGCAGATGGACATTATTATCCCTTAAACGTGTAGCTGTACGAAAATTTCGCCAGGATAGTCGATGTGCAGGCACACAGTCGTTACTATTTTATTTATATAGATAGATAAGGAACCTGCTCCACGTACAACACCTTTTGGGCTATATCCGCTGGACTTAACCTGAAAAACGGACAGTTTATAATATCTCCCTAATTAATCCTCCTGTCGAAAAATACACATGAAAAAAGTTTTAGAGATGGAATTGCATCACGTTTGGTCGATTTCCAGTCAGGTTGGACTTGTACTGTATATATTGTGTAAGAGTAAAATCACCATTTCGGTTTCCTATAAACCGCCAGTCCATTCCGGGAACATGAAATGTTATTGACGATTAACACCTACCGTTGGACAGATGGATGTTAATGTAAAGTTCGACTCAAATACCTTCAGTAGTTTTCAAGTTGTAAAAAATACGCTTTACACGCACCAGCTCTTGAGTTAAGTCCGGTGGGACTTGTACCGGAAAACGGTCCGTTAATGATATATCCCTTATTAATCCTCGTATTGAAATTATGCACATGAGGAAAAAGGCTTAGAAATTAATTTCCATTAAGGCAGGTAAATTTACATTAAGTTTGGTTGTGTATATTTTGTGGGAATGCAAAATCATAGTTTCGGTTTCGTATTATCCCCCAGTCAATTCAGGGATTTAGAAACAATATTTGCCCTAGAACCTACCAAAGGACAGGTGGATTCTAAATATCAAGTTTGGTCGATATATATCCAGTAGTTTCCATGTTATAGACAAACAGACAAACAAACAAACAAACAGACAGACACCAAAACTGAATATATGCAGATGGTCATTATTACACCTGAAACGGATAACTGTACGGAAATTTCGCCAAAATTGTCTATGTACAGACACACACTAGAAGTGCAGACCTTTATTTCGATAGTTACTGCTTTGAAACTGTAAGACGTATCTACAAACGGACTTCACCATCAGACGCCCCTTTCAGTGCTCTACATGGTCGGTCCTATGACATCTACTCGTATCTTCTATATTTATGGGTTAGATTGAGTTAGAGTCATTGAATGGGGTGATATTTTGTACAGTTTTCACATACTACTTTATATTTTTGATACTCATGTGACAGCTAGAATCATAAAATTTGGCTATAACATGGCCAATGGACATGCCAATGTGCGTACCGAATGACATGATTCTACCTTTCCTATAAGTGTGCCAAATGATAACATATACGTGTAAAAGTACAAAATCAAGTTGAATTCAAGAAATACAGCTGTATTTAACGTATTAGGGATAGAAATACGACGAAAAGTCATAGGACAAAAGTTGTAGATCTCTCCAAAATGAACGCCATTTGCTTTCTGACTTGTGATAAGACTTACTTATTAGCCACCAATTACCCCGAAACGAAGGTCTGCACCGTCGTTAAAATTGCATCCATATTTTGGAATTTTCCTGGGCCAAAATTTATACATTTGCATAGCTTAGAATATTTCCTCAAAGAAAAGAGTGTCCAGCATTCGGGATTAGCACTCGCATACATACGTGATAATTAAGGAAGAAAATAATACAGTTTAGTAAGTTGAAATTAATAGAAAATTGATTATAACTGAGGATATCCGGATGACGACAAATATATAAATACCAAGTGAATGTATTGGAAAATCAAATGCTCCTCAATAAATTATGCCGGTGTGAGTTATGGATATAAGAAAGCGGTAATCGGAGAGAAATTTAGGTGCAGGGATTTTTAGGTAAACAGATAAGAAGATGAATCATTATTACTTAAGCTATTCGAGGACGGTTTTAACCTCCAATGATATTTCGCCAATATCCCGCAGAATGGCCGATTGACGACTCTCTTGCTTTCTACCCAAGGAACAACCACGAATTTAAAGGAATGATGAGGAAAATGACAATACGTCACTTCCCTGCTGGCAAGCAGTCAGAGACGTTGCCATGGTAACCCATATATTCGTTGTCGGTCTGTCGGTCACTCAATGCAGAGCATGGTATCGGCAGAAATTAGTAAATTTCTTTGTCATTTGAAGAGTAAGGTAAATTATGAACGTAACAAAAGTTGTTTATAATGAAGAGACCTTTCATGTACGGTCCACAGAGTTTAGAGAAAATCAATAGTGTAAGAGAAAATGGAGGAAAACCGTTGTGGTTTTCCTATAAAACCCCCGTCTTTTCAAAGATTTTAAAATGATAAGCATATCGAAACCTTCCCCGGGATGAGTATACTCTAAATATGAAGTTTGGTTGAGATCTATCCAGCCGTTTCGACGTGATGGTGGAACAGACAAACAGACAAACAAACAAAGAGACACGAAATGTAAAAACCACCTATTCGGTATTGAGTTGACCTAAAACGGATAGATATTTGAAAATTTGGCTAAACAAAAGGAATTACAGACAGCGGATCCCCTACAACTTCATTTATAAGATTAAATTCAGTGGAAACGTATTTTGAAATAACTTTAAATCAAGCGAATAACTCGGAGAAGCATTCTGGAAATCTTAGTTTGTTGTCTGGGGAATATGTAAATGTTAACGTAACGATTAAGGGGACATATTCGAAGGTAATGGATTTTACTGCCACAAGGTATTGTGAGCATTGTTGTTGTTGTATTATTTAACTCCGATTGATTGAGCAGTAAATGTGCTGGTGTTACTAAAGTGGAAACCTTGGTCATCAACCGATGTAACTTAATTGTGTTTAGCTTTCAAGTTAGAAACTTGGATGGTCATGGGGTCATCAACCTCGGTGACTTAGAGTAGGCCCATATGTCACCGTAGAATCATTTTCCTTGTGGTCATCATCCACAATGACTTTAAAGTAACTTAGAAGTTTAGATGTCGGTCCATGACATAGTCGCAGGTCACATCGATTCAATTAAGGGCCCATGGACTATAACCACTGTGTGGCACACACCGATTGGACGGCCTTAATTATACCCAGAGTCCAGAGTTCGTGTTACGAGGACTGGACCATAAAGAATCACTATGATGGTACATGTAGTCTCACATGGAAGCCGAATCTAAGGATTACCAGACTTTCTTTTCTTTAATTAATGATTGAGACAATGGTTTCTAGTAAGGATGCCCATCAGGCAGTTATGTCAAAGGTTTACACGAGTGTTCTGACCTTCTGCGCAAATGATTGTGGTATCCAGTGGACACGATTGGATTCTAATCATACCGATGATAAAATGATTAACTCTTCAGAGATTACTTGAATAAATAGGAATATTTTTAAACATACCTTTCATTTGAGTAGATAGATTAGAATTACTGAACCCTACCTTTACCTCAGCAAGTGACGAAGAATCTGATAGGACCCAAGAGACAGACCTCATGAACTTTTGCAGATAGGTAAGGAAGGTAGATATCCTTCAGTGTGGACAAAAGGGCACATAAAATACGTTACCATCTTTCTCCTCAATCCTCCATCCTCGGCAGGGAATGGCAGCGTTCGTGATGCCCTTATCCTGATGTCCCTCCACGACAAGGTTCTCCACAATGCCTGTTCTTGTGGCGATGATCCACTCGAAAAGTCTAGTCTGGTAGCATAGTTCGGTCTTCAGTCCAAGAAATTTGAAGAATACGTCAGTAAAACCACATCTTGAAGCTGTCCATTTTCCTTTTATCTACCTGTTTGATTGTCCAGGTCTCAGTTGCATGGGTGTCAATGGGCAAAATGAGAGAGTGAGCTAGTTGCAGTTTTTGTGTTCTTTATAAAATGTACAGCCCTTCCATATCTTATATAGCCTTGTGTTGGCTGCTTTGGTCGTGGATGTTCTTCTCTTGATTTCATCGGAACACCTTCCTGTATTAGAAATCGCGGAGCCCAAGTAGACACTCTTCAAAACTATCTATCTCTCTCACACTGTAGCGGTTGGCTTTCTGTTTGACGACAATCATCACTTTTGTCTTTCTGATATTAAATTTCAGGCCATATCCCCTACTCATGAACATCAGTTTATACGACGACCTGTAGTTTCTGTGTACTAGTGTCAGCGAGTTGCCACCTTACGCATTCATTTTAAATTCCAATTGATTTTCACAAGGTAAGTTGGGTTGTCTAAGAATGGCTTACTACCCGCAGAAGGGGAGAGAAGCAGAAATCATTGACTCTACGATAAGGTTTGAAGATTCTCTCCCAGTCACACGACGTAGACAAACATGAACAGGATACATGTTCCAAAAATACCCTACTTCCAGAGAACCTACAGCGTTAGGAACACACCAGTGGGTGCTAGTGGGACCACCGTAGAAATGTTGTCGAATGGTGGCAATCGTATAGACTGGATCGAAATATCAAAGACAAAAATTTTGACACAATTATAATTTCTCGTTGGCAGTAATGCGTAACAATTTGTACATCTTCTTCTTCTGCTTCTTCTTCATCTGTTTACCCTCCAGGGTCGGTTTTTCCTCGAACTCAGTGAGGGATCCCACCTCTACCGCCTCAAGGGCAGTTTGCTGGAACTTCATACTCTGGGTCGGGTGATATACCAGGGGAGGAGGACCAGTACCTCGCCCAGGCGGCCTCACCTGCTAAGCTGAACAGGAGCCTCGGGTGGATGGGAAGTTTTCGAAGGGATAGACAAGGAAGAGGGAAGGAAGCGGCCGTGGCCTTACGTTAGGTACCATTCCGGCATTTGCCCGGAGGAGAAGTGGGAAACTACGAAAAACCACTTCTAGGATGGCTGAAAAGGGAATCGAACCTCCCTCTACTCAGTTGACCTCCCAAGGCTGAGTTGACCCCGTTCCAGCCCTCGTACCACTTTTCAAATTTCGTGGCAGAGCCGGGAAGCTAATCACACTAACCACAGAGACGGACAACCATTTTTACAGAGAACGTAATATCTAATTTCCTCTCGGCAGCATTAAAGAGTCATCTTTATATTCTTAAGTTCCACGATATTTATTTTACGAAACCAACAGTTCAATTAAACCCTTTTTCGAAGAACTTGTGAGCTACTTTGTGCCGGCCCCGTTGTGTAGGGGTAGCGTGCCTACCTCTCACCCGGAGCCCCCAGGTTCGATTCCCGGCCAGGTCATGGAATTTTACCTGGACCTCAGGGCTGGTTCGAGGTGCACCCAGCCTACGTGATTATAATTGAGGTCCATGTGACGGTGTGGTAGCAGCTTCGATCTAGAAAGCCAAAAATAACGGCCGAGAGGACTTGTCGTGCTGACCACACGACACCTCGTAATCTGCAGGCCTTGGAGCTGAGCAGTGGTCGCTTGGTAGGCCTAGCCCCTTCAAGGGATGTAGTGCAATGGGATTTGGTTTGGTTTGTGAGCTACTTTGTGTTCTTTCGCAAACACATATTGGTGACAGAATGAATAAATAAATAAATATCACGAAATTGAATTAAAACATCAACCCAATACTTAGTTATATGTAACCGACAACCCACTAAATAAAGCTAGAGATACTCACCGACGACTGTCATGTAGGACGATTTAATCTCAGTATGAAACAGAGGAGCATCAGCTGAGACCTCACACTTGTAAAATCCAGTGAGCTGTTTCTGTACATCCAGAAGTGTGATTATATGGGAATCAGACTGTGAGATCTGGAAAAGAAACACGATGTAAACTTCCTCTTCCCTTCTTCTTTACATCTGAATACTTATAGAAGAAACGTACAAAGAACTTACTTTAAAAACAATTACTAGTTGACAAAAGACACTCTGTGACAAACAATTTATTTTTTTAAGAAGGAAATTACACAAACATTTTAATGAATTTGTTGTTATTCTTGTTGTTTAAGAAATCATTTCATAGACTGGTTTGGTGTAGTTATCCATGCCACCCTACCCTGCACTGCTCTATCCTTTACATTTCTAACTAAATATTACATCCTATATCTGCTCTAAACTGCTTGTCATATTCATACCTTGGTCTATCCCTACCGTTCGTACCACCTATACTTCCCTCAAAAACAACTGATCATGTCCTTGGTCTCATAAGGCGTGTCCTATCATTCTATTCCTTCTTCTCGTCAAATTTAGCAAAATCGATCCTCTTTCACCAATTCGATTCAGTATCCCTTCATTTGTGATTCGTTCTAGCCATCTCACCTTAAAGAGTCTTCTGTAACACCACATTAAAGTGCTTCAATTATCATTCTTTCCGAAGTAATTATGGTCCATGTTTCACTTCCATACAACGCCACGCTCGAGACGAAAGTCTTCAGAAACATCTTTCTGATTCCTATATCACTGATCAAAGTGAGCAAAATTATTTTCTTGCTTTAGCTAGTCTGCATTTTATGTCCTTATTTCTGCCATCGTTAGTTGTTTCACTAACCAGGTAATAATATTCATCTACTTCCTCTAATACTTCATTACCTAATCTAATATTTCGTGTATCATCTGACTTCGTTCGACTGCACTCCATTACTTTCGTTTTGGATTCTTTATTTTCATCTTGTACTCCTTCCCCAGGATTCTCTCCATACCATTCATCGACTTCTCCACCCGCCTCCGTATCGTAACGGTTAGTGCTATTAGCTGTCGTCCTTGGAGGCCCGGGTTCGATTCCCGGTACTGTCAGAAATGTAAGAATGGCAGGATGGCTGGTATGTCATTAAAATGGCACATGCAGCTCACCTCCGTTGGATGCGTGCAGAAAAAGCTGCACCACCTCAGGATGAGGACACGAGTTTACTTTTATAAATGTCTCCAGCAATTTCTGGAGATCTTCTGTCGACTCAGATTTTTTTTAAATGTGAAAATCAAATCCAAGGAAGTCCGTCTCTGTGGTGTAGTGGTTAGTGTGATATCTACCACCCCTGGAGGCCCGGGTTCGATTCACGGCTCTGCCACGAAATTTGAAAAGTGGTACGAGGACTGGAACGGGGTCCACTCAGTCTCGGGAGGTCAACTGAGTAGGGGTGGGTTCTATTCCCATCTCAGCCATCCTGGGAGTGGTTTTCCGTGGCTTCCCACTTCTCCTCCAGATAAATGCCGGGATAGTACCTAACTTCAGGCCACGGCCGCTTCCTTCCATCTTCCTTGTCTATCCCTTCCAATCATCCCAGTCCCCCGAAAGGCCAATGTTCAACATAGCAGCTGAGACCGCCTGGGTGAGGTACTGGTCATCCCCCCCCCCCAGTTTTATCCCCGACCTAATGTCTCACGCTCCAGGACACTGCCCTTGAGGCGGTAGAGGCGGGATCCCTCGCTGAGTCCGAGGGAAAAGCCAATCCAGGAGGGTAAGCAGATTAAGAAAGAAAGAAAGAAAGAAAGAAAGAAATCAAAGGGAAAAAATGATACTATTATAATTAGAACACTGAAAAGTATCCAGAAGTCAGTATTTATGAAATGTGCCAAAGCATGAGAATACTTTATACGGGTTATACTTTTTGTATTCTCAGATCGGAAAGTAACATTATTTTACTTCTTTGTTCTTCTTCTTCTTTATATGTTTACCCTCCAGGGTAGGTTTTCACCTCGGACTGAGCGAGGGATTCCACCTCTACCGACTCAAGGGCAGTGTCCTGGAGCTTCAGACACTGGGTCGGGGGATGACGAGTACATCGCCCAGGCAGCTTCACCTGCTATGTTTAACAGGGACCTTGCGGGGAGATGGGAAGACTGGAAGGGATAGACAAGGAAGAGGGAAGGAAGCGGCCGTGGCCCTAACTTACATACCATTCCAGTATTTGTCTGGAGGAGACGCGGGAAACCAGGGAGAACCACTTCCAGGATGGTTAAAGGTAGGAATCGAAGCCACCTCACGAGGCTGAGTGGACCCCGTTCCAGCCCTCGTACCACTTTTTGAATTTCGTGGCAGAGCCGGGAATCGAACCCGGATCTCCGGGGATGGCAGCTGATCACTCTAACCACTACACCACAGAGGCGGACACTTCTTTGTTCAAAGTCCTAATTTAGTGTTATTATGGAATGACATAGATCCATTGTCTTTTACGTCTTTTCTGTTCTTTCATAACATGAACCTTGTGGTCAACCTGAGTGTCACTGTGGATGTGAAGGTAGGTTAAGAGTTTTGTTATATACCCGCACAGGGTACGGTGGGCTTTTCAGACGGTGGCACCTTCCCTCAGGCCAGGGAGATTTGGTGCAGTGGTATGATTTTCGGAGAAGGTAAGGTGGGTGCGGCCGTGGCATGAAATGGGAACTGACGCGGCATAGGCTGTGACCAGTTTGACCTATGCGAATGACATCCTGCGACCCGTAGCATTACCCTTTCTGTACGACACCCCAGACGTCATATTTCAGCAGAACAATGTGCGACCACATGTTGCTGCATGAACACGTGCCTTCTTGTTGTCACAGGATGTCAGACTGTTGCCCTGGCCCGCCCAATCACCAGACTTATCGCCAATCGAAAATCTGTCGGATATGGTGAAACGACGGCTTGCAGCGCTGTGACCCAATGCCAACCACTAAAGATGAACTGTGGAACCAGGTGAGTGCAGCATGTATGGCTATAGGGGTCTACCCCAGGACGCCGTTCGCGCCTTATAAGCGTCGATACCATCACGTATTGAACAAGATATCAGTGCCAATGGAGGAACTCCCCCTGTGGGTGGGGGCGCTAGAATAACACCCACGGTATCCCCTGACTGTCGTAAAAGGTGACTAAAAGGGGACCCAGGGGCTCTGAACTTTGGAGCGTGGATTGGCGACCAAGGAGCCCTTAGCTGTGTCCTGGCATTGCTTCCACTTACTTGTGCCAGGTTCCTCACTTTTATCTATCCTATCCGACCTCCCGTGGTCAACTCTTGTTCTTTTCCATCCCAGACGCTATTAGGTTTGCGAGGGCTAGGGAGTCTTTCATTTTCACGCCCTTCGTGGCATTTGTCTTCCTTTAGCCGATATCTTCATTTTTCGAAGTGTCGGATCCCTTTCCATGTTCTTCCTCTGATTAGTGTTATAGAGAGGATGGTTGCCTAGTTGCACCTCCTCTTGAAACAATAATCACCACCACCACCACCATGGAGGACCCAGTGCCTACTGGGCAACAGGCATGGGCGCCCGCAAGGGGGGAGGGCAAGGGGGGGCACTTGCCCTCCCCCCTGGAATTCTAAAGATGTTGATGTTCAATTGTTTAATATCATACTAGATTATTTCATAAACTGAAATTACTGACAGTCAGCTAGCATATGTTATAACTGGAAGTTTCTGTAAACAATTTAATGTTGCTGACGTTATATTGGTTTTTATATTCAAGAAAATTGTTAATGTGCCCCCCCCCCCTGGAAAAGATCCTGCGGGCGCCCATGGCAACAGGACACATGCTAACCTAGGTGACCGAAATATTAATCGTTCCTGCAGAACATACTAATGAACATGTCCTGGGAATATGAACTTCGTATCTGTCGTTTATCAAGGTGTTCTGTTTTTTATGAACATTGATATACATTTTTGTGAAGTTTTTAATTCGATGTTCGCTCTCATTCTATCCAATATACTCCCTTCACATTTTCTCTTTTTATTTATTTCTTTTCCTTTTTTTCCTAATCCGTTTACCCTCCAGGGTTAGTTTTTCCCTCGGACTCAGCTTGGGATACCACCTCTAGCGCCTCAAGGGCAGTGCTCTAGAGCGTGAAACTTTGGGTCGGAGGATATGACTGGGGAGTGGGACCAGTACTTCGCCCAGGCAGTCTCACCTGCTTTGTTGAACATGGGCGTTGTGGGGGTATGGTAATATCTGAAGGGACAGACAAGGAAGAGAGAAAGAGGCGACCATGGCCTTAAGTTAGGTATCATCCTGGCATTTGCCTGGAAGTGAAGTTGGGAACTACTGAGGAGGGAATCGAACTTACCTGTACTCAGTTCACCTCCAGAGGCTCAGTGGACCCCGTTTCAGCCCTCGTACCACTTTCCAAATTTCATAGCAGAGCCGGGAATAGAATTCGGGCCTCCGGGGGGGGGGGGAGCTAATCGCACTAACCACTACACCACAGAGGCGGTTCCCTTCATTTTGCACTATTTATCTGTTCTCTCCATCTGCCATTGCTGCTTATGATCGTAACTAGGTATTCAATTACATTTAACAACTGCTAATTTTGTCCTACCCATCCACCACTGCTCACTTTTTGAGAGTTTGTCACAGTTTTTACTCACCATCACTCTGGTTGTCTGTGCATTATTTTTTTTAAGATTCCATCCTCTACATTAATTTACTCTCCCATTAATACTATTTTGCATTTTGACAGGTCTTAATGTGCGTAGAACAATGTCGTGTACGAAGATCAGACCCGGAATATCTTGTTTGTCGAGACATGGAAAGGGTCCTTTCTCAAAGCCTTCCAATTAGAAAATGTCTTTAATAAATAATAATTATTGGTGATAGTTTGCAACCCTGTTTGAGACCCACTTTTGAAAATATCTTTCCCACTACTACCCCATATTTCACTTTGATAGAAAATTTAAATTCCACATATGTATATTCAGTTGCTCTTATCATTGAAGTATGTATTATTTAGTATGTAAATTAAAACAGACTCACATAATTTGCATATCGGCACAAGTTAAAAGTAATAATGTCTCAAAAGTTCCCTTCATCTTGGATAAAGAACAGAGCACACATTTGGTCTGCCTTTTCCTAAGTTACGTCCACTAATTACTCGCTCTATTAAGTTTGGATGATGAAGACTGGGTTACGTGACGTGAAAGTAATGTGCCACCTTGTTCTCAATTAGTCTATTCAGAATTTGTGCTTCCACCATAATTTTGTTTTTCCTATACGTTAGTTAAATTTATGCAACATAGGTAGCAGGAAAGAAGCATGAAGTTCCTAATTCATAACTTTGCTCACTCAGCACTCTTTTAATGTTTGTTCTCTGTGAGAGAAACGTTCTAAATGAACAGTAGAAATAGATGTAATGCGTTCTTATGTAAAGCATGCATATTGCTTCGAAATCGTACTTGGGCTGGTGAAGCTTACAAGCCACTGTGGGACAACGGCGTTCAGTATCACCTTCTAAAGGTATGACAACATCCGGGGATGCAAAAGCGCCACCATTTTGAGGTACTAAAACCACAATGCCGTGCACCAAACAACTCCGGAATCTGGCATGATAGCTTGGTGAAATCTACAATTACAGGGGGAAATATCAAACAGGGAACATTTTAGAAAATATACGCAACAAAAGAAACCAATTTCAACTAATATGCACATATCGTCAATCAAACTACTTAAGCTACAGTATATAGACTACCGGTAATGAAAATTAATTTTCTAAATGCATCTAAGAGGAACTTACTGTTTGAACACTTGAGTGACTCTAAGAGTTCATGATGTGGATTGGATTGGATTGGATTGGATTGGATTGGATTGGATTGGATTGGATTGGATTGGATTTGATTGGATTGGATTGGATTTGATTGGATTTGATTTGATTTGATTTGATTTGATTTGATTTGATTTGATTTGATTTGATTTGATTTGATTTGATTTGATTTGATTTGATTTGATTTGATTTGATTTGATTTGATTTGATTTGATTTGATTTGATTTGATTTGATTTGATTTGATTTGATTTGATTTGATTTGATTTGATTTGATTTGATTTGATTTGATTTGATTTGATTTGATTTGATTTGATTTGATTTGATTTGATTTGATTTGATTTGATTTGATTTGATTTGATTTGATTTGATTTGATTTGATTTGATTTGATTTGATTTGATTTGATTTGATTTGATTTGATTTGATTTGATTTGATTTGATTTGATTTGATTTGATTTGATTTGATTTGATTTGATTTGATTTGATTTGATTTGATTTGATTTGATTTGATTTGATTTGATTTGATTTGATTTGATTTGATTTGATTTGATTTGATTTGGTTTGATTTGATTTGATTTGATTTGATTTGATCAATCAATCAATCAATCACCACTGACCTCCATCTAGTGCTGCCGCCCTATTGGTTGTTTACCTAGTCTTTTCTTAAATGATATCGAAGAAGTTGGAAATTTATCAAATATCAAGCCAAACCTAAACACTACGGCGCAACAACCCCGAAGAGCCATGACCTACCAAGCGACCGCTGCTCAGACCAAAGGCCCGCAGATTACGAAGTGACGTGTGATCGGCACAACGAATCCTTCCGGCCTCCTAGACCGGGGCCTCTATCTCACCGTCAGATAGCTCCCCAATTGTAATCACCTAGGCTGAGTTGACCTCAAACCAGCCCTCGGGTCCAGGTAAGAATCCTTGACCGGGGTTTCCGGGTAAGAGGTAGAAAGAAACCCCCACACCGCGGGGTCGGCACTTATCAAACATCATCCTAGCTAAAATATTTCACTTCCTAAATCATCTTCCATTAAATGATTATTTCCCCCAGTTCGTCCTTCTGGACTCCAATTTTATTTTCATATTACGATCGTTTCAACTTTTAAAAGCCTCACTCAGGTTTATTCGTCTATCTCACCGTCAGATAGCTCCCCAATTGTAATCACCTAGGCTGAGTTGACCTCAAACCAGCCCTCGGGTCCAGGTAAGAATCCTTGACCGGGGTTTCCGGGTAAGAGGTAGAAAGAAACCCCCACACCGCGGGGTCGGCACTTATCAAACATCATCCTAGCTAAAATATTTCACTTCCTAAATCATTACCGACAACTAAGTTTTGTAATTATCAAACCTACATATTTGGTCCGATTTATTTACATACAATAGTTAATACACAACATTATTTCAACTGTTTAACAAGTGAACACACAATGAGAGAAAAACACAAACACAAACCTTCTTTACAACATTTTTTTGACTAATGCTCATAAATTATTTGAAGTCTCAGAATATCTCAATAATGCCCATCTGTAGATGGCAAGAATTAACAAATAACAAATGAAAGGAATCACACAAACGTATATCACACTTTTATACAGTCTATCTTAATTTTTTATTAAATAATCGTTGGCACTTCCAGCACGTCACACTTACAGAACACTACTTACCTAATCTACACATTCTCCAAACCATCTCCTCCTTTTCGGACACTTAATGCACATTAAAACATAGTCATCTATCTCGGACATTCTGATGCCATGTGCTCAATAAGGTCACTCATTAACTCATCATCTGACAAACTACATCTCTGGATAATATGAAACGTACAGTATTATAACTAAGTGGCAGCTGAAATAATGTTGTTCCATGAGATAAGCCTGCGCCGTGCAACACACTTCGATAATTATTAATGTTCTAAGAGGAAAAAGCAACTCGACTGCATTTGAAGCGGTATAGGTGGGATCCCTCGCTGAGTCTGAGAAAAAAGTCAAACATGGAAGGTAAACATGGATTAATAAAGAAAGAGAAGTGACTTTAATACCATCCAATATATCGATATAGTTTGTTCAAAGGTAGAACCATCATACCTAAGGCTTGTATAAGGACGAGTGTGCCAGCAACTAATTGACACTTCAAAGTCCGCGTTTGAACGAACTGAAATATAACAGCATGCGTGCCCAGCGAGTTATATTTATTTATTATATGCACCTGTAACAGAGCTGTACCCCAATTACAACAAGCATTACAATAATAATTTGAAAAAGTAATACAACAATAACGAATAGATTTAAATGAATTGGCATGAACAAGCTAGGATAAGGTTTTACTTTAGATTCACAATTATTGACTATTACCTCTACAAGTTATAGAGTATACGTGTGCAGGATCAGAGGTTTAAAGACAGATAAGATGCATGAATAATTACTGTAGTGAAATAACGTACCAATTATTACACACTTTTAATATTCATTATGATTGTGACTATGATAGCTCTGAATAAGTTTGCGTTGTTAATTCTATTCTCTTGTTAAACTACGTTGCTTTTGTAAATAACTTTTTATTTATATTTGCTGAGGTTATCTAGTAGGCAAATTTTGAACTCTGATAGTGATATTGAAAAATCCAAGTCGTGGTTCTTAACTAGCATATTAAAAGCAGAGCACATTCTTTCTAATGGAGAATGTTTGTGAATTAATATATTTGATAAGGGATTGTGAAAGTAATTTTAGCTACGTAAGTGTGATTTGTTTTCGTTAAAATGAACTCAGGTGAGCAAATCACCACAATCCATACTGCCATTTATGATTTTATGCTGAAACAATTGTTTATATATCTCTCGACGAGTCTCTAATGATATATACTTGACTTCTTCTAATAATTGACACTAGGAATTCTCAGCTTGCATGTTGACGACGGTGTTCTTGTAGTACATAAACCTTAACAATTTCTTTTGAACTTTTTCAATTTTATTTATAAAATGGCATCCAAATAACAGAAGCATATTCTAATTTCGACATCAAGATAGAATTATAGATAACACAGAGTGTATTAATGTTATTTAGTTCTTTTCCTTTTCGGATAACAAACCCTAACAACTTAAACGCCACATTTACAGTAATTTTAATATGTGACGTGATGATAGATAGTAACTCATTGTTACTCCTAAATCATTTACCGAGTCAACTCGTTTCAGTCCCTGTCCGTTCGTTAAGTAACCATACTGAAATATATCACGTACCGCAAATAAGGTCATCACGAAGCATTTGTTGATATTAAATTCGATTTTATTGAGACGCTCCAAATGTAAATATTTTCAATGTCCCTGTTCAAAGAAGTATAGTCAATATTTTGTGATATTTCTTTGTACAATTTAAGATCATCAGCAAACATCAGGCATTTGGAATATATGACTACATAGGGTAAGTCATTTATAAATAGCATAAACAAAAGTGGTCCTAAATGTGAACCCTGAGGCACATCTGCATTAACATTGAATACAAAAGATTTGGTCTGTCGATACGTGACAAACTGACTCCTGTTATGCAGATATGAAGATATATGTTTTCATATAGGATTGGTAAGTGCAAAACTGGAAAGCTTTCTGAGAAGTACACCCTGGTTAATCTTATCAAACGCTTTTATGAAGTCTGTGTATATTACATCTACTGATTTATGATTATTCAAAATACTGGTCACGTCTTTTATAAGATTTGATAAGTTAGTGACAGTTGACCTCCAAGGGTATAATCCATGTTGATAGGGTGAAATAGACCTTTAAACATGATTAAAGATTTGGAAATAAATAATGGTTTCGAAAACTTAACGAAGGCAAATATTATAGAAATGGGCCTATAATTTTTTTACATTACTTTGATCACCCGATGTATATATCGGACATATTCTTGAACCTTTCCAATTTTGTGGGAATACTTCAGGATCCATTACAAGATTAAAGATATAACATAATGGTTGCATTAAAATATTGGAACAGCCTGTGATTATGTAAGGCGGAATCCCATCTGGTACACTTGACATAGTAGACTTAAATTTCTTTATAACCTTTGTGCATTCGTTTTCATCTATACCAACCACTGGAAGTGAACAATTTGTTTCCATGGGACTTGTGTCATGATTATTGCCAGTGGTACTATTGCTTACATAAAACTTACTGAAATATATGACAAATCCTTCGGCTATTTCCTTAGTGGTTTTTTAAGGTTCGCCTTTTAATGTCATAACACCGAGTTTAGATCTGCTTTCCGTTCATTTTTAATGGAATTCCAAAAGAGTGTTGGTTGTGTACATATATGATCCTCAGAATGATTTCTGAACGTTTTATTTTCACGATCTATCAATGATTTTGAGCGTTTCCTCATTTCTTTAAACTTAATGTTGCTAAATTCTGAACTATTCTTACATTTCCGGTAACATTCCTTTAAATTTTTAGCATTAATATGTTTTTTAAACCAAGATGTACAGTATATACTCTCTTATTCCTTATTTTATATTTTGGAGCAGTTTTATCTGGTACGCCGTTAAAAACGTTATAAAAATAATGTAAAGCATTATTAGGATCATCTATCGATTTTAGGAAATTCCAGTTTTCTGTTTTCTAGTGTTTTGTAAAGGCCAAGAAAATCTGTTTTTGAAAAATTGTACATGGTTCTTTGAGAATTATCGTATTTATTTGTTTTATGGTGAGTTCCAAATTATAACAAGAGTGGAGGATGGTGAGAATCCTCATCAACCAACGGACACTCGTTTCCTGAAACTTGAAAATTGGTAACATTGGTCAATATTAAATCAAGTACCCTTCCATTACGATTCTTAACACCATTTTAGATATTGATAGGAAAGAAAGTTCATTAGAGCTAGGCAGGAAGGTCCTTGCTGTGTTGAGTCATATTGATTATTACACTGCTGTTTTTAGAAAGTGAAACACTCGGAAGCAATGGTCTGAAACACGCCAAAATCAGAGACCTTGTAGAACAATGAAACTATAATAAGTGTTTTAAATTGCAGAGAGATGACTTGCATATAGGCCTAATAGTGCTCTGCTGTGTGTGACCGGCTAGGGCAGTGTTACGCAATGCTCAGTCAGTGCGGAGCTGTCATACGAAGTGCAAACGTGTACCTAAGTGCCACAATGCCTCGCCGACATCACAGGAGGGAATATCAGCATGTGAGTGCGTTCGGTTGGGGCAAAATGATCGGGCTCCGGCAGATGGGTCTGTCGTTCCGTGACATTGCGGCTCGTACATGGTCCGCTGCTTCAACAGTGAGGTGTGTGTGGAACCAGAGGAGAGAAGAGGGTCGTACACAGCACTGACAGGGTAATGGACGACATAATGTGACCACAGCGCGAGATGACCGCCATCATGTCCGCTTGGCCGTAACGGACAGAAAAGCTTCGTCCACGGTGTTGACTCGACTTTGGAGCACTGCAACGGGTGTGGGAGTGTCTGCATCGACGGTTAAACGTCGTCTTCTGAGGGCCGGGCTGATGGCACGCATGCCATTGCACCGGCTTCCAATGACTGGTAACCACCAACGCCGTAGACTGCAATGGACACGTTAACACCGACACTGGCGTGCTGAGGGGCAAAATGTAGTGTTCTCGGACGAGTCCCGCTTCAACTTGTCCTACAGTGATGGCCGCATACGCGTTAGGCGCCGCCATGTTGAACGCCATCGGGCAGACTCTTTTGTTGAGAGGCATAGCGGACAAACGCCAAGTGTGATGGTTTGGGGCGCAATTGCCTATGACATGCGATCTCACCTCCTACGTCCTGAGGGCAATCTGAACAGCTACCACTACATCAGGAAGGTTTTATAGCCCGAGGCACTGCCCCTCCTGCAGGCCGTTCCAGACGCCATATTCCAGCAGGACAATGCCCGGCCGCATGTGGCGAGGAATGTGCAAGCCTTCTTTGAAGAACGACGGATACCACTGCTTCCCTGGCCTGCACGTTCTCCGGACACGTCACCCATTGAACATGTCTGGGATATGGTCGGTCGGCACCTTGTCCGTTCAGGTCCTCCTGCAGCCATTGTTGATGATTTATGGACGTGCCTACAAACCGCGAGGCAGAGTATTCCCCAGCGGCATATTCAGGCGCTCGTTGATTCCATGCCACGACGTCTAGCGGCTCTGATAGCAGCGCGTGGTGGCGCTAAGCCGTACTGAATTTCCACGGTCACTGTGCGTGTACAGTGCTGTAATTGTAATAATTTTTGTCTTGTTATGTCCCTAATATGTGGAATAAATTGCATTGTGATCATAGCTCTCGGTCTTGATGTTTCACTTTCTACAAACAGCAGAGTACTTACTGATGATAGATTAAAGTCTCCAGCAATTATAACATTATATTGAATACCTGGATATTCATCGAATAGTGTATAAAATGAAAAGTTTCTAATTTAGAATTAGGCGGAAAGTAAAACATGGAAATACATTAAGTTGATCCTCCTAGGTGAAATGAATAAAAACCTACAAACTGTTTTCCAGTCAGTGACCGGATCAGGAATGGAATGAATGAAGCCCCCTTCTTGCGGAGAGGACAGGAATTGTGCCGGCTGCCGAAGCCTGTCGCACTTTACTGGGGCAATGATTTATGACTGACAGATGAATTGAAATGATATTGGAGAGATTTTCTGGATTGAACGATGACAGAGTACCCGGAGGAAAAAACTGTCCCGCCTCCGCTTTGTCCAACACAAATCTCACATGGAATGACCGTGATTTGAACCACGGAACCCAGCGGTTAGAGGCCGACGCGCTGTCGCCTGAGCCACGGAGGCGCCCTACTAGGTACAACACTTTTGATTTCGGTTCTGCTAATATTAAGTAATGTTTCACTGCAATTAAAACTCCACCTGCTCTAGCGAAGTTTCGATCCCATCTGTAGGGCGTATATCTATTATCAATGAGCTCACTACCAAAAATATTATCCTTCAACCATGTTTCTGTAAGGATGACAATACCATCATCAGATGACGATATGTTATTTAAAATATATCTGTTTTGATATTTAGACCTCGCACATTTTGATATTAAATAGAAATAGTTTTAGTACTAGATATGCTAAAGATAAAAGGAATGAACTCGATTATCTGCGTACATTTTATGACAAAGTGGCCAAGTTATCAAATGATCTTATGTTATGAACGTATTTGCCATCTAACTACTCTTTTAATTTTATTGCACCAGATCTGTCAACCCACGTATAAGAGTAACATTTTTCTTGCTTTACCTTTCTAACTTCATAAAACAATTTTCTTCTCCGTGCTGTAAGACTGTGGTTCATGTAAAATGGATCACTAAATGAGAACTCAATGTCTGCCGTGTTGAAGTTCCTCTTTACCTTGCGTCGTACCATTGAACTGTTCTTGTCAATTCGCATAAGAAATCTGACTACTATATCTGCAGATTTCTGATGCTGAGCCAATCATTTGATCTTGAATGTTCAGGTTCAGACTGCGCCCCACTTTCTTAACTACGATTCCTCCATCGTATCTTCACTCAACACTTCCAGGATCCCGTGAAGCTCTTGTGTGTTCCTTCCCCATACTGCTCCAGATCATCACTCTGCACTGTTGCTTCGGCTAATTGATTTTAGTAAACTATTTTCAGACTTCAGTTCCGTTATTGTTTTAATGCAATTTTGAACCATTTCATTTTGTTGCTTTATTAAAAGAGTTGTCTCTTCTAACTTCTCACGTGCTGAGTTTAATGATTTCCCTAAGTCATCTTCAATCAATTTTGTTTGTTGTTTTAATTCCTCGCAGCATTCGTGTCACACATTAACTGTCCGCCGTAAAACTAGTCCCATTACCGAGTGTTCGTAACGGAGACACCTTTCTCGCGAGACGTGAATGTTTACAAATAGGAAGGATTACGTTGTGAGTTCCCCAAATACGAGCCTTTTAATGTAGTTAACATTCAGGTTGATTCATCCAGCAGAATTGCTGTTTGTATGTCGTTTAAAAGGCAGCGTAACGTTTAATTTGAACGACTACACTGGCACTATACAGCCACTCAGCCACAAAGACGACATCCATGCCGCTCGCTTAAAGTGTATTACAAAACTGTGGCCATTTGAATTTCAAGTGTTAATCTCCATGCCAGAGTTCCCTACCATGGCCTACAGCGTTCAGTTAACTGTCTGCCAGTAGAGATCGCGTGCGATAACCTACTAATTAAACCGTATTACGGGTGGTGGCAAAGCGTGAAATAAGTAACGGGGTAGACAGAAATTTTTTAAACTTAAACTATTTTAATCACATTATGTATGGAAGTTTGTTTTCGACGCATACACATCAGAATTTAATATTATATTAATGACTTCGAAACTGATATGTGATGTTAAAATTGGTTCATAAGGAGCCAGTATGGCTTTAGAAAGAAATTTTCTTACGAGGCACAACTGGTGGGATTTCAGCAGGACATATCAGATCAGTTCGAATCAGGAGGCCAGTTAGATTGCATAGCCATAGACCTTTCCAAAGCCTTTGATAGAGTGGAACATGGAATATTATAAAAATAAATTGAAGGGAACAGGATTGGACGTAAGGGTTACACTTTGGGTAAAAGCATTTCTAAATTTAAGGGTTCAGAAAGTCAAAGTAGGAAATAATGTATCGCACGAAGAGAAAGTTTGGAACGGAATTGCACAGGGTAATAT
This sequence comes from Anabrus simplex, assembly GCF_040414725.1. Taxonomy (NCBI): domain Eukaryota; kingdom Metazoa; phylum Arthropoda; class Insecta; order Orthoptera; family Tettigoniidae; genus Anabrus; species Anabrus simplex. The sequence continues at coordinate 415,441,794 of NC_090269.1, forward strand.
AATTGGTCCGTTACTTTTCTTAATATACGCAAATGATTTAGGGAATAATATAACATCAAAAATAAGATTGTACGCAGATGACATAATTGTTTATAGGGAAATTGAGGATTGTTCGGAATTACAAAGGGACTTTGAGCGTATCCAACAATGGGTTGAAGGAAATAATATGAAGGTTAATGGAGGCAAATCAACTGTTACAACATTTACAAACAAGAGTTTTAAAACTGAATTTGAATATACTTTGGATGAGGTAGTTATCCCAAAACATGGCAAGTGCAAATACTTAGGTATGAGATTTCAAATTTGAACTGGAAGGGTCATGTGGATGACATTGTTGGGAAAGCATACAGATCGTGACATGACATGTCATAATGGGCTACTTAAAGGATGCAACAAAGAATTAAAAGATAAAAGTTACTTAAGTATGGTTCGTCCAATATTAGAATATGCAAACAGTGTTTGGGATCCTCACCACACCAAGATTACCTAATAAAAGAAATAGATAGTGTGCAGAGGAAAGCAGCAAGATTTGTAACAGGGGATTTCAGGAGAAAGAGTAGTGTATCAGAAATGTTAAAGGAGCTTGGGTGGGAAACTTTAAGTAAGAGAAGGATGGAAACTAGACTTATAGGATTATATAGAGCCTATACAGGAGAAGAAGCATGGGGAGATATCCGTGAGAGGCTTCAGTTGGAAAATAATTATATCGGCTGGAGTGACCACAAGTATAAAATTAGAAGGAATTCGGGTAAATTTTCATTCATTGGGAAGGGCGTGAAGGAGTGGAACAGTTTACCAGGGGTAGTGTTTGATCCTTTTCCAAAATCTGTACAGATATTCAAGAATAGAATAAACAGCAACAGAGAAAATAAATGAAATGTTAGAGGGCATTCGACCAGTGCAGGTTATTGTAAATAAAGAAATGTGTGTGAATAAATTATTTCCATCCCCTGGTCTACGGATTTTGGACAGCCAAAGTAGGGGACTGCCTGTAGGGGTGAAGTACAGTGGGGACTTCGAGGGTCCTGGGTCCGCTGCGGTAGCTGTGAAAGCCCTTCACGAACTCTGAAAAGTGGTGGCAAAAGGGGCTCTGGTTAAGACGCAGCAGGTCGTTATGCTACTTAGGTTCCAAAATGGGTAAAAAATAAATAAGTCAATAAATGCAATGCAAATTTTAATCTTATAACAGTTGTATAGTATTATTTGAAGTGATTCCACATGCTGTATATGAGTTGACTATATTTGTAAGTACAGGAGATATTATAAGTAGAATTTTGTAAACAATATAAATTTATTAAGGATGAGCTGTATGTTTAATAGAAAAAGTTGTTAGCGTAAATTTTATATTTTATTCTAGGAAAATTTCCTTCTTCTCTTTTTAATTTAAAATTTAGTGCTTGACAATAATGTATGTTAGTGTACCATTTGCCACCGAGGAAGACACCTTTTTTACAAATAAAGAGATTTTGATTTGATTTGATTTGATTTGATTTGATTTGATTTGATTTGATTTGATTTGATTTGATTTGATTTGATTTGATTTGATTTGATTTGATTTGATTTGATTTGATTTGATTTGATTTGATTTGATTTGATTTGATTTGATTTGATTTGATTTGATTTGATTTGATTTGATTTGATTTGATTTGATTTGATTTGATTTGATTTGATTTGATTTGATTTGATTTGATTTGATTTGATTTGATTTGATTTGATTTGATTTGATTTGATTTGATTTGATTTGATTTGATTTGATTTGATTTGATTTGATTTGATTTGATTTGATTTGATTTGATTTGATTTGATTTGATTTGATTTGATTTGATTTGATTTGATTTGATTTGATTTGATTTGATTTGATTTGATTTGATTTGATTTGATTTGATTTGATTTGATTTGATTTGATTTGATTTGATTTGATTTGATTTGATTTGATTTGATTTGATTTGATTTGATTTGATTTGATTTGATTTGATTTGATTTGATTTGATTTGATTTGATTTGATTTGATTTGATTTGATTTGATTTGATTTGATTTGATTTGATTTGATTTGATTTGATTTGATTTGATTTGATTTGATTTGATTTGATTTGATTTGATTTGATTTGATTTGATTTGATTTGACTGAGACAAACCCTATAACAACCTATAACCCTAAGTGCACGCGTTTTATTTTTAAATATACCTATGTAGACTAAATAGGCAGCGGGAGTTGACAAATAACACCATACTTTTAGAATAAAAAATAGGAATGTAATTCTTTGTCATATAGATTATAAGAAATAAAGAAAAAATATTTTAAAATGGTCCGCCTCTGTGGTGTAGTGGTAGCATGATTAGGTGCCACCCCTAGAGTCTTAGGTTTGATTCTCGGCTCTGCCACGAAATTTTAAAAGTGGTAGAGGGCTGAAACGTGTTCCACTGAGTCTCGGGAGGTGAACTGAGTAAAGGGGAAGTTCGATTCCCTCCTATTCCACCCTCGAAATGCCTTTCCGTGTTTTCCCACTTACCGACCAGGCAAATACCGGGATGGTGCCTAACTTAAAGGCGACGGCCGCCTCCTTCCCTCTTCTTTGTCCATCCTTTCCAACTTTCCCATTCCCACAATGCGCCTGTTCAGCGAAGCAGGTGAGTCTGTCTGGACGAGGTACTGGTCCTATTCCCGGCTTGTATCCCCGACCAAATGTTTCACGCTCGAGGCCACTACCCTTAATGAGGCAAAAGTGGGATCCCTTGCTGAGTCCGAGGGATAAAACAACACTGGAATGTAAACGGATTAATCAATATAAAATAATAGGACCTACATATAAATGGAACTAGAGTAGATACTGTAATGCGTTCAGTTCAATATATACACAATGTAATATTGCAAAACTAAATAATTTATTAATAAACGTTATTTTGAAAGTTAAATATTTCGTACGGATTAAATAACTGCATGTTTCTATGTTTTGTGTTTACAGTTTTAATACATTATTGTATTAACACTTGAATCTAAAGAAACTGAGCGATGCAGCAAACTTTCTGGGATATAAAGGCGTTGACGATTTTTACGATATCCATAAATGATTCATTTGGTGTTCAGGAGGCCGAGTTCAAAGACTCTGCCTTAGGTTATAACCTTTGGAACGTTATTATTTTCAGTTGAATGATCGTTTTGCAAAATAATCCAGTAACATGAATAAGTAGATCTATAATTTTATATTTTGGTACCAATTTTAAGTGTTTCTTTAATAACTTGACACTGTATTTGTGAGTGCGTTTGCCGCTCGTGTTACGAGAGACAGCTGTCTTAGACTCAACAGAATAACAATAATTTGCAGGCAGATGCAACCATCTGACCATTACTCTACATATCCACTGTGAAATCAAACTCTTTCGGATCGTTCTACAAACATATCACGATGTCACCTTTCCCCTGCAGACTTGCATTCCGCCGTAAAGTTATGTCACTGATCCTATACCCAAATCCATACTTCATTCACTTCGAAAATTCCAACCACACGACACGTATTTTATCTCAAAACTTGCGATGACTATGCCAAAAAATCCCCCTTAGATCTTTTTACAGCATTTCAAACGATCAAAGAATCCTGCACGATGACCTTACTCACGATAAATTCCATCTCAGCAATAAGTCACTAGTCTACCTTGAGGATGATTCAGATTAATCACTTCCAACCAACATTACAACTCGATTGAAAAGCAAATGGAATTGGTTATCAAATTTAGTTTATGGTTTTCCACAATGTAATTAGTTAGGAAATGCATTACAATATCGCTACTGAACTATAACGGGAGCTTATTAGCAATTTTAATTACACACAGCCAAACCCCTGGAGGGCAATTCAATGAATATATTGCTGGTGTTAATTAGGGAAATTATATTGACTGAAATCCATAGCTCTGTAATTCTGTGCCTCTCTCTCTCCTATGGTAAATAACAATAATCATGACTCAGCCGCCAATAAATATAATTACCATATTCCATCATTAAAAAAATTGATTTGATTTCCAAATCACCAACAATTGAAATGTGCCGGAAGTTCGTGACAGGTCTCGGAATATGCTCAGCAGTTAATTTGTCATTTGATTCCTGTTCAGTTATATCGTTATCCTATAAATAAGTTATTAGTAGAGCAAGAAGATTCAGTTTATTTTATAGGAAATTGTTTTTTTTAACTTGTTCATAATCATATATTTTATTCTCTAAGTTGTATATATAAATGAAATAAAAGATTTCTTAGTGAGAGTAACAATATTAAGAAGATGTACAATATTATAGGGAAGGATCCACCTTTCAATACTCCGTAGTAAAAAGTAGTTACAACCTTGTTTTGAACATTAACTGAATTGCTACGATATGATACAATGTTAATATTTTGCCTGTGTTCAATATACTGTATTAGTTGTTTTAAGATCTTCGCTAATTGGCTGATGATGACACTTGAAATGTGTTGAAACCGGTCCCAATAAACAGGTTGTAACTACTTTTTACTACGGAGTATTGAAAGGTGGATCCTTCCCTATAATATTGTACATCTTCTTATTTCTCTATTCAATACGGAACAATCATGAAGTTTTTAACTTTAAAAGTAACAATATTGTATTTTTCTCATAATTTGCACTTATCAGAACGGAAGAATTACACTCGCGGCACACGATTTTTAACGACGCTTTCCCGTTGCACGGCACTTAATTCTGCTGATAATATTTAAAAAAATACCGGTTGTGTTGGCAGTGCGGTTAGGGGTGCGCAGCTGTGAGCTTGCATCCCGAATATAGTGAGTTCGAATCCCGCTGTCGTCAGTCCTAAAGATGATTTTCCATTGTTTCCCATTTTCACACCAGAGAAATGCTGGGGATGTACCTTATTTAAGGCCACGTCCTATTCCTTCGCATTCCAAGTCCTTTCCTATCCCGTCGTCGCCATAAAACCTATCTGTGTCGGTGCGACGTAAACAAATTGTAATATATATATATATATATATATACTGTATAAGTATGTTGGATATTCAGCCAGAAGGCTGGTCTGATCCTCCACAGCTCCGCCAACAGCTGCCTACGAGTCACTGAAGAGGCGTACTAGGGAAATGAGGAGTGAGATAATTTCCCCATACTTTCCTCGCATATATTGTGACCGTATCGTCACTATGTATATTTATTACGAAATTAATGTTAGCAGTGTTGCCAACTTAGATTTTGAAGATCCGCTAAATAGTACCAAAAAGCCTCTAAAATTCCGCCAAGAAATCCGATCTCAAATAATGAGCAATAAAAATGAGCAATAATAATAATAATAATAATAATAATAATAATAATAATAATAATAATAATAATAATAATAATAATAATAATAATAATAATAATGAAATGGCGTAAGGCTTTTAGTGCCGGGAGTGTCCGAGGAAAAGTTCGGCTCGCCAAATGCAGGTCTTTCGATTAGACTTCCGTGGGCGACCTGCGCGTCGTGATGAGGATGAAATATTGATGAAGACGACACATACACCCAGCCCCCGTGCCAGCGAAATTAACCAATTAAGGTTAAAATTCCCGACCCTGCCGGGAACCGAACCCGGGACCCCTGTGACCAAAGGCCAGCACGCAAACCATTCGGCCATGGAGACGGACATCATCATCATGTTGTTGTTGTGTTTGAGTCATCAGTCCATAGACTGGTTTGATGCAACTTTCCATGCTACCCTATCTTGTGCTAAACTTTTCATTTCTACGTACAGTAACTATTGCATCCTACATCTGCTCTAATCTGCTTGTCATATTCATACCTTGGTCTACTCCTACCATTCTTACCACCTACACTTCCTTCAAAAACCAACTGAACAAGTCATGGGTGTCTTAAGATGCGTCCTATCATTCTATCTCTTCTTCTCGTCAAATTTAGCCAAATCGATCTCCTCTCACCAATTCGATTCAGTATCTCTTCATTCGTGATTCGATCTATCCATCTCACCTTCAGCATTCTTCTGTAACACCACATTTCAAAAGCTTCTATTCCCTTTCTTTCTGAGCTAGTTATCGTCCATGTTTAACTTCCATACAATGCCACGCTCCACACGAAAGTCTTCAAAAACATCTTTCTAATTCCGATATCAATGTTTGAAGTGAGCAAATTTCTTTTCTTAAGAAAGCTCTTCCTTGCTTGTGCTAGTCTGCATTTTATGTCCTCCTTACTTCTGCCATCGTTAGTTATTTTACTACCCAAGTAACAATATTCATCTACTTCCTTTAAGACTTCGTTTCCTAATCTAATATTTCCTACATTACCTGCCTTCGTTCGACTGCACTCCATTACTTTTGTTTTGGACTTATTTATGTTCATCTTGTACTCCTTACCCAAGACTTCATCCATACCATTCAGCAACTTCTCGAGATATTCTGCAGTCTCAGATAAAATAACAATATCATCGGCAAATCTCAAGGTTTTGATTTTCTCTCCTTGGATTGTGATTCCCTTTCCAAATTTCTCTTTGATTTCCTTTACTGCCTTTTCTATGTAAACATTGAAAAGGAGAGTGGAAAAACTGCAGCCTTGTCTCACTCCCTTCTGGATTGCTGCTTCTCTTTCAAAGCCCTCTATTCTTATCACTGCAGAATGACTTTTATACAGATTGTAGATAATTCTTCGTTCTCGGTATCTGATCCCTATCATCTTCAGAATCATAAATAGCTTGGTCCAATCAACATTATCGAATGCCTTTTCTAGATCTACGAATTGCATGTAGGTGGGATTGTCCTTGATTCGGTCCTCTAAGATCAGACGTAAAGTCAGGATTGCTTCACGTGTTCCTACATTTCTTCTGAAGCCAAATTGATCTTCTCCCAACTCAGCTTCAACTTGTTTTTCCATTCTTCTGTAAATAATACGTGTTAAAATTTTGCAGGCATGAGATACTAAACTAATGGTGTGGTAGTTTTCACACCTGTCAGCACCGGTCTTCTTGGGAATAGGTATAACAACATTCTGCCGAAAATCTGATGGGACTTCTCCTGTCTCATACATCTTGCACACTAAATGAAATAACCTTGCCATGCTGGTTTCTCCTAAGGCAGTCAGTAATTCAGAGGGAATGTCATCAATTCCAGGTGCCTTGTTCTTATTTAGGTCACTCACAGCTCTGTCAAACTCTGACCTCAAAATTGGGTCTCCCATTTCATCAGCATCAACAGCCTCTTCATGTTCCAGAACCAAATTATCTACATCTTTACCTTCATACAACTGTTGGATCTGTTCCTGCCATCTTTCTGCTTTGTCTTCTTTCCCTAGAAGTGGTTTTCCATCTGAGCACTTAATTTTCATACACCTAGATTTCCTTTCTCCAAAGGTTTCCTTGATTTTCCTGTATGCAGCATCTACCTTTCTCAGGACCATACAGCCTTCGACATCCTTGCACTTCTCCTTCAGCCATTCTTCCTTAGCTACCTTGCACTTTCTGTCCACTTGATTCTTTCATCGCCTGCATTCTTTTCAGCCCTCTTCATTTCTAGCATTTTTGTATTTTCGTCGTTCATCAATCAGGTCTAGTATCTCCTGAGTTATCCACTGATTCTTAGTTGATCTTTTCTTCCTTCCTAACATTTCTTCAGCAGCCCTACTGACTTCATTTTTCATGCCTCTCCACTCTACTTCTATAGTGTTTCCTTCAGCCTTTTCATTTAGTCCTTGTGCAACATACTCCTTGAAACAATCCCTCACACTCTTTTCTTTCAACTTGTCTAGATCCCATCTTTTGCATTCTTTCGTTTCTTCAATTTCTTCAACTGCAGATGGCATTTCATGACCAACACGTTGTGGTCAGAGTCCACGTCTGCTCCTGGGAAAGTTTTGCAATCCAACACCTGGTTTCTGAATCTCTGCCTAATCATAATGAAGTCTATTTGATACCTTCCAGTGTCTCCAGGTCTCGTCCACGTATACAGCCGTCGTTTGTGGTGCTTGAACCAAGTATTGGCAAGGACTAAATTATGATCAGTGCAGAATTCAACCAACCGACTTCCTCTTTCGTTCCTTTGTCCCAATCCAAATTCTCCTACTGTACTACCTTCTCTTCCTTGGCCCACCACTGCATTCCAGTCTCCCATCACAATTAGATTCTCGTCACCTTTTAGATATTGCATTAAATCTTCTATCTCCTCATATATTCTTTCGATTTTTTCATCATCCGCTGAACTAGTAGGCATATAGACCTGCACTATTGTGGTGGGCATTGGTTTGGTGTCTATCTTGACGACAATAATTCTTTCACTATAATAATAATAATAATAATAATAATAATAATAATAATAATAATAATAATAATAATAATAAAAATAAATATCTACATTCACCTGATCTCTGAGTTTCACTGGAACTAGTGAGAGGAATATTCTTAAAAAGTGAATTAGTCGTCGTCATTCACGTCAAAGAGTTCAAAGGCGGACTCGTCTGTTGCTGTGCTAGTGCAAGGTCGTGGATCGTCCGTGCTGCCCCCCCCCCCACCCTGCCTGTGAGGCGGCGAGCTAAAACTTGTAGGCGTTTTAGTACCGGGTGCAAACTAGTTGAATCCTCTACCTCAAGGCCCACACATGGAACAGACCAGTTCATTTAGACGGTCTTCCTTCATACCATAAATATAAATAGTTTCATTATCTGTCATCATTTGTCAACTAAGATATAAGTGCCCTTTCCCCAATCATTACAAATTTATTATACCATAATCTCATAAGATCAAATCCAAATAACATGTTTTCCTCGTGTGACTGCTAGCTCCTGACAAGAATACAGAATTCGGAGACAGACTGGAGTTGAAATTTTTAAAAAACACACAATGGATAAAACGCTAAATTCCGCTATAATAAATCTAGAATTCCGCCAAAAAATCCGCTGTCCACTAAATGATATATTTCTCCGCCGACGGTCTTCTAATTCCGGCAAATTTAGCGGAAAATCCGCTAAGTTGGCAACACTGTATGTGAGGAGTGTACATGCTTGCAGCTTCTTTGTCAGGATGGGAGCTCAGTTTCATCATATTGCGCAACGTCCTCGCCAGAAAGACGCGGATTGTAGCTGATAAAACCCCCAGAATGAGAGCGCATGATGAGGGAAGACAAGGAGGAAAAATATATTTAGCTGACTCCGCCCCTAAAACAAATGCCGACTCACAGTAGAGCCAACGTGAGAAGGTGATTTTGGAAGTACTTTTGGCAAAATAACGCTTAAATTAAACATGAAGCACACGTCGAAATAACAGTAAGAATATTTGGTCATTGACAAAATTATGGAACAAAATAATATAAATATAATTAAAATATGTATGGCTTGTTTTATCATTAAGTGAAATTCGACACCGTGATTTCGATAGTCCACATAGAGACACTTATGAAGGTGTGGACTGAAAGTTTACTTAAATAACAGCGTGGAATTGGTTTCCCCTTGCTTTATTGAGTGTCAAATATATTTACATAAATTAAATTTGATCATCAAGGTTGTAAAATGTTAATTATATGTTGCAACGAGAGTGAATTAAACCTATAGAAAACTTTATTTTTGCTTATCTTTGCAGATAATCGCATCCTTATCTCTTCCGTTCATTTTATGCCTGTAAGTTAGATTTAATTTGGTTGTAATTCGTTGCCGCGGACGCACCATGGCTTTGAGAGGCTTGTGCTCACATCTCGGAACGGAAGGGTAGCGGTTGACCTCGCTATGTCGTAAGGGCATTTGTCATCTCATGTGTTCGGATTAGTCATATCAATCCAAATGAGGCGGCATTTATCACCAGACAGAAGAGGTCCCTTGGCTGTTAATTTCTGTGGCGCGTAGTCCCATGTGTTCATGACCCGGTCGGGGTACATTTACGTCATCACATGGTCCCATGAGATATGGGGGTTAATGGGAATGGTTCCAATATATAAATTATGTCAAATTTCCCCATGGGAAAATCACATGTTCGTGAATATGCCTTTCAGAAAAGGAAAGTCCCGCTGCATGGCTAAATGGTATGCATGCTGGCTTTTGGCCCAGGAGGCCCCGATTTCGATTCCCGGCGGTGTCAGTGGTTTTAACATTCATTGGTTAATAGCAATGGGTTGGGGTGTGTGTGTGTGTGCCATCTTCAGCATTAGAATCTGCCATAGGTAGAGCCAGTAGCGTGCGCTGCTGGGGTAAAGTACTTTGTATTAATATTTTCTAATTATTCCTTAGAACGCTTTTTATAATGTTTAAAAAATTGCGAACTTCTAAGCCAACCAAGTACAGCTGTGCCGACAATCCGCTAGCACCATTGCAATTCAGCTTCTCCAGCGAGCTGGCTTTCCCTGCCGGAGCGATAGAGAGCTACCCCCAGGTCATTTGGGTGACGCATGCAGTTGAATCTTCCTTGAGGCGAGCTGTGGCCCCTGCGCCGACAGCAATTTACGGCGACAGGCCAGATAGCTTAGGTAAGGGGTGTTAGTCTTAATACTTGACACTCGAAGTTTTCAGCACCACACACTCGAGACTGCAAGAAAAAATATCAACATCTTAACAGTATAGCCACTTGCACATCGTCTTGCTAATAAAAATAGAGCCAGTATATGAAATCAATTGTTATATAGAAGAATATATTTTAGTCTTGGGTTTCGGAGTGTATACAGTTTTTTCGAGCAATTCATTGATTGCACGTGTAGAGTATGTGTTCCGATAGCCACATAAAAATATTTAGGTTGCCCAGCATGAACACAGAGTTAAGCGCGAATGGTTGTCTGTTATGGAGGTGTATAAAAATCAGTTTCATGGTCCATATCGCACTTTAACAGATTCAAAACTAAGTTGCTTTTTTTCCACCTTGTCGATACATTAGTTGCTTAAGGCAACTTATTGGTTAAAAGTGGTACATGTTTCGTATATTATTAACATCTTCAGCCACATAACACTGTTCAGATGAAAAATATCATATATTGAAAAAGTATGAATGCATTGAGAGAAAGTGTCCTTAAAATTAGCATAAGAAGGTTAAATGACAACATTAAAAAGACTCAAGAGAAAATATATAAATCTATATAAATAAAATTGTTTCTGTTTGTCTGTTTGTCTGTCTGTTTGTCTGTTCCACCATCACGTCGAAACGGCTGGATAGATCTCAACCAAACTTCATATTTAGAGTATACTGACCCCGGGGAAGGTTTCGATATGCATATCATTTTAAAATCTTTGAAAAGACGGGGGTTTTATAGGAAAAACGGTTTTCCTCCATTTTCTCTTATACTATTATAGGCAAAATATCGAATTTGTCGTATAAGGACGAGACAAAGCTCAATTTAATCCCCTTGACGCAAAGAACAAAACTCGGTAAGCCCTACGGGCCCGAAAACCATGTTTTAAGGCCCTAAAACCAACCGTTACGGAGATATTGGCACCACACTACCCCTGCTCTAGGAATCGGATAAAGAAATGAACTGCCGTAACCATGGCAACGTCAGCTCCAGGATTCTAGAGCAGTGAGATTATGCATGTACGTTTGGGCATAGCTGTCAACCAAAATAGGTACAAATAAGACTTAATATCTGGGAAAAAAATATACTGTTGTGTAAGGGACTCATAGGACTCCTTTGGGCGGGGATGGAAAGGGGGTGAAGAACGAGTGTAAAAATCTATATAAATAAAATTGTTTCTGTTTGTCTGTCTGTTTGTCTGTTCCACCATCACGTCGAAACGGCTGGATAGATCTCAACCAAACTTCATATTTAGGGTATACTCATCCCGGAGAAGGTTTTGATATGCATATCATTTTAAAATCCTTGAATAGACAGGGGGTTTATAGGAAAACCAGAATGGTTTTTCCACCATCACGTCGAAACGGCTGGATAGATCTCAACCAAACTTCATATTTAGAGGATACTCATCGCGGGGAAGTTTTCCATATGCATATCATTTTAAAATATTTGAATATATGGGGGGTTTATAGGAAAATCAGAATGGTTTTTCCACCATCACGTCGAAACGGCTGGATGGATCTCAACCAAACATTGTATTTAGAGTATACTAATCCCGGGGAAGGTTTAGATATGCATATCATTTTAAAATCCTTGAATAGACGGGGGGTTTATAGGAAAACCAGAGTGGTTTTCCCACCATCACGTCGAAACGGCTGGATAGATCTCAGCCAAACTTCATATTTAGAGTATACTCATCCCAGGAAAGGTTCCGATATGCATATAATTTTAAAATCTTTGAATAGACGGGGTGTTTATAGGAAAACCACAGTGGTTTTCCTCTATTTTCTCTTATACTATTGATTTTCTGTAAACTTCGTTTACCGTACGTGAAACGTCTCTTCATTATAAACAACTTTCGTTATGTTCATAATTTACCTTACTCTTCACATGACGGAGAAATTTACAATTTTCTGCTGGTATCATGCTCTGCATTTAGTGACCGACAGACCGACAACGAACCTACAGGTTACCATGGCAACGTCTCTGACTGCATGCCAGTAGGGAAGTAACGTATTGCCATTTTCCTCATCATGCTTTTAAATTCGTGGTTGTTCCTTGGGTAGATGGCAAGAGAGGCATCAATCGGCTCATCTGCGGGATATTGGCGGAATATCGTTGGAGGTTATAACCGCCCTCGAATAGATTAAGTAATAACACCATTAGTCATCTTCATATTTGTTTACCTAAGAATCACTGAACCTAAATTTCTCCTCTGTTAGCGCTTTATTATATCCATAACTCACGGCATTTATTTATTTGTCGTTATCCGGCTGTCCTCAGTTATAATCCATTTTCTATTAGTTTCAACATTCTTAACTGTATTATTTTCTTCCTTAATTACGCCGTATGTACGTGAATGCTAGAAACTACTGGATGCATTTCCACCAAGATTCGTATTTAGAATACACCTGTCCTTGATAGGTTTCAGGGCAAATATTGTTTCTAAATCCCTGAACTAACTGGTGGTTTATACGAAACCGAAACAGTGATTTTGCACTTCCAAAAAATATACACAACAAAAGTTTATGGAAGTCTACCTACCTTGGTAGAAATTAATGTCTAAACCTTTTTTTCTCATGTGCATCATTTCGATACGAGGATCAATAAGGGAGATATCATTAAAGGACCGTTTTTCTGTACAAGTCCCATCGGACTTAAGTCACGAGCGGGTGCGTGTAAAGCGTATTCCTTACAACTTGAAAACTACTGAAGACATTCGAAACAAAATTTATATTTAGCATCCACCTGTCCAAAGGTAGGTTTTAAACGTAAATAACATTTCATGTTCCGGAATGGAATGGCGGTTTATAAGGAACCGAAATGGTGATTTTACTCTTCCACAATATATACAGAACAAGACCAACCTGACTGGAAATCGACCAAACCTGATGGAATTCCACCTCTAAACCTTTTTTTTTCATGTGCATTTTTTCGTCAGGAGGATTAATAAGGGAGATATCATGAATGGTCACTTTTGCAGGTTAAGTCCAGCGGACATAGCCCAAAAGGTGTTTTACATGGAGCAGATTCCTTATCTATATAAATCAAATCGTAACGACTGTGTACCTCTACACTGACTATTTTGGCGAAATTTTCGTACAGCTTTCCGTTTAAGGGGTAATAATAACAATCTCCATAATTTTTGATTTCCTGAAAGTCCTAATTTTTACCCGCCTCGCCCAAAATCCACATTGTGGCATAATCTGCCAGAAGAATAAGAAGATAATTGAAATTTGACAAAATTATACGTTTTAGCCCGTAACGAATGAAAAATCCTATATCATTAAATTTTTCATTTTTTATCCCCGAAGAATATCGAAATATGCAGGCAATTTTAATGATGGTGCAGACCTTCGGAAATTCCTATCACGTAACGGATTTCACAATCTCCGTTCAATTTGGAATGATCTACAACCTTGGTCTTATGACTTTATGCCGTATCTGTATCCCTTTTACGTTTGATTTTTCTCTATTAATCGATGTTAAGTCAATTTGGAATTTTCACATGCATTATTCATACTTTCAATTACTTATATGAAATACAGAATCATCAAACTCTTCACGAAAATTGGCCCACTCAGTAGCTATATGTGAGCCAAATGCTACGTATGTAGCTGTCACATTATTATCCGAAAAGTAATGTAATGTGAGATGATCTTACAAAACCTTTACCCTGTTCCACGTTTCTAAATCTGACCCAAGAATAGATGACATATCATTGGACCAGCCATTTAGGCCACTAAATCCGGCGTGTCTTATGGTATAATCCTTTGTCGATATGACGTACGTTTAGTAGCAGTTAATCTGTAAATGAAGGTCTTCAATATTGTAAACACGCATATACTTTCGTATGTCGATCTATATATATTCACTGATGTCGATTTAGCGATCGAGAAAGGGTGGGTCTGCTATTGTAATCAGTACTCCCCACACCGACTTTGACTGGCAGTAGGAAAGGGTTCCTTCTCCAACTCCTGTGTAACTGTCATTAGTAAGGAAGGCCTACAATTGTAATGAATAGTTCCCTTCTCGATTTGACTTGCAGAAGGTAAGTGAGCATGCAGTTTTGTTTAAAACTCCCCTACCCGATTGTGTTTGGCAGTAGGCAAGGGTGCCCGCCATTATAAAGAAATGTACTCATCTAAAATGTGACTGGCATTAGGCATAGTGGCCTGCTATTTTGATGGAAACTCACCAACTTGGTGTGACTGGCAGTACGCTGGCTGGCAGTAGGAAAAGGGGCCTGTCATTATAATGATAACTGCACAACTCAATTTCGAGTGATAGTAGGGTAATTGCCTGCCATTATAATAAAAACTGTAATCTGTCTGGAGGTAGGAAAGGGGGGCTGCCATTTTAACGAAAACTCCCCAAATCGATTCTGTCCGCATAGTAGGCAATGGGGCCTGCAATTATAATGTAAACTTCCCAACCTGATTGTGAATGCCAGTAGGCAAGTGAGCCTGCCGTTATATCACAAATCCGTAACAAACACTTTACATTGGAAACGTACGGGGACCTCCCCATGCTCTTTCTCGGATAACGCTAAGAGACATGCAATTTTAAAACTATCTTATTTACTGCATGTACACTATTTACTTCGATATTCGAATACAATGTAGAATACCGTAGCGAAGCACGGGTACATTCGCTAGTTATTTATACAATTGCAGTTGTCAAGAAAACACTTGTACAATAGTCCATATGACATATTCTCTATGGACTATTGTATAAGAGGAGAATAAAGTCGTTTGTGTGTCCTAACATCCTTGATGAGAATAGCTAAAGAAAAAGTTTACAAAAACTCCCAAAACCAGTTGAGAAGAATGGAAGGCTTAGTTGCAAATATATACATTTGTGATTTTCAATACATGGCAGCTATATGATACATACATATATCACTATTATAGACCATTGTGCCTTTCAGCGTTCAGTCTGCAAGCCTCTGTGAGTTTTTTTGCTATTTGTTTTACGTCGCACCTACACAGATAGGTCTTATGGCGACGATGGGAGAGGAAAGGCCTAGGATTGGGAAGGAAGCATTTGCCTGGTGTGAAAATGGGAAACCGCGGAAAACCATCTTCAGGGCTGCCGACAGTGGGGTTCGAACCCACTATCTTCCGAATACTGGATACTGGCCGCACTTAAGCGATTGCAGCTATCGAGCTCGGTCCTCTGTGTGTTTGCTAGATGCCACCACAATCCTCTACTTTTAACTAGTTCTGTACCTCTCAACTTCAAATCATTAGAAATTGAGTATAGCCATCGTCGTCTTGGTCTCCCTCTACTTTTCTTACCCTCCATAACAGAGTCTATTATTCTCCAAAGTAACCTATTCTAATCCATTCGCCTCACATTACCCACCACGGAAGCCTGTTTATGCGTACAGCTTCATCCATCGAGTTCATTCCTGACTTATCCTTTATCTCCTCATTCCGATTATCCTCCTGCCATTGTTCCCATCTGTTTGTACCAGCAATCATTCTCTGTACTTTCATGTCCGTTTTCTCTAGCTTATGAATAAGATATCCTGAGTCCACCCAGCTTTCACTCCCGTAAAGCAAAGTTGGTCTCAAAACGAGTGATGTAAAGATAGTTTCGTCTATGGTAACTATTTATAAATATATTCATCTTCTCTTAGGAAATGCATTTATATCTTTAGTAGGATTTCTTTGAAGTAGTTGTAATATGACAGTCATTATGCATTTTACATTTCAGGTGAGAGTTAAGTAAATTGTTACATGTAATTAGAGAATACACATCCATAAACTAGCGTCCTTTTAATATTTCGGTACCGGGCGAGTTGGCCGTGTGGTTAGGGGCACGCAGCTGTGAACTTGCATCCGAGAGATAGTGGGTTCGACTCCCATTGTCGGCAGCACTGAATCTGCTTTTCCGTGGTTTCCCATTTTCACATCAGGCAAATGCTGGGGCTCTGCCTTAATTAAGGCCGTGGCCGCTTCCTTCCCACTCCTAGGCTTTTCCTATCCATCATCGCCATAAGACGTATCTGTGTCGGTGCGACGTAAACCCAGTTCTAAAACAAAATCGGTATGAATTAAACCAAGAACCGCGTCGGCCCAAAATTCCTAAAGTCAGGTTTTATTGGATGAGAAAAAGAAATGTCTTAGGTAATATTTGCGCTAGATAATCTAGAACTTCAAACCGTCAGCGTAGAGGCAAACAAACTTGACTGCAGAGAAGTGAACAATAAAGTTATAAGCTAGTACAATATGATTATTACAATAGTTGGAACACAGTGGTTAATGCCATACTTACGTCTGGAAAATATACAAACTATTAAATTCCGTTGTCTACTTTGACAACTTATTTCCGGAATGTATTTGAAGTATGCAGTGTGCACGTTCTTGATAATTATAACACTAATGAAAAGTGCCAGCCTTATCTAGTTATAGTTGCTGACTGCAGTAATCACATAAATGGGGTTGTAAATGAAGGCTACAGACCTCTTCGTTTGATTATGAGTTTATTTAAGGGTTGTAGTAAGGCTGTGTGTAGGTGTCACAATCAGAATGTCTGAGGATCTCATCAGGATTTCTTGACTCGAGAAATGGAAAACATCCAGCTCGATTTGTTCTCGGTTATTTTCGGCAAAACAGGAGCTTTATGAAAATGCTGCAAAGTTTGTACTAGGAAGACTTGAGCGAAAGGAGACGAGCTGTTCGACTATGCGGTATGTTCCCAGTCGTCAGTTGAGAGACGGCGTGGAATGATGTTAGTAGACGAATACGTTTGAGTTGTGTCTTTAAAAGATGACAATATGAAGACAAAGTTGGAATTCAAAACGAAAATTTGGGGATATATTCGTTCATAGGAAGAAGTGTTAGGGATGGGAATAATTTACCAAGGGAGGTGTTCCATAACATTCCTAATTGATTGGAATTATTTAAGAAACGACTAGGTAAAAAACAGATAGGGAATCTGCCACCTGGCCGACAGTCGTAAATGCAGATCGGTGGTGTCTGATTGCTACAGTTAATGGCAGTTGCTTAACGTCGCACTAACACTTTGAAATTTTCCGCGACACAAGGATGGGAAGGGGTTAGGTGTGGGAAGATAGTACACGTAGCCTTAATTAAGGTACAGTCCCAGCATTCGCCTGGTGTAAAAGCGTAAAACCATCTTCATGGCTGGCGATGGTATGATTAGAACCAACAACCTTCCGAATGCAAGTTCTTATCATTTGTGATGTTACTGCACGGCCAGCTCCCTCTATGATTGTTACAGTTCGATGATCAGCTTTGTTTCTTCCCCTAAAGTACTTTTTACACACAGACGTGTGTCATTAGATTCCTCCCCTTATCTGCAATTTTTACGCGAACAGGTCTTTGAACTTAAAACAATGCAGGCCGTACATCGGCCATTGTTTGACTCTTTCCCAGCAGTATAATGGTATTCCCTACTTCAGCCAGATTTAAAGATATAAGCGTTCGACTGGCAGGTTTCAGAATAACAAGCAGATATTTTTCTCATCAACGATGAAGGGGGTATAATTTGCCGCATATCAATCCAACAAACTATTGCTATGAGTCTCGTACATCGAACGAGTTGGCCGTGCGGTTAGTGGCGCGCAGCTCTGAGCTAACACTTGGGAGATATTGGGTTCCAATTCCATCGTCGTCTGCCCTGAAGATTATTCTCCGTGGTTTCCCATTTTTCCATTTCTACGTCGGACAAATGCTGGAGCTGTACTTTAATAAAGGCCACGCCCGCCACCTTCCCAGTCCTAGTTCTCTTCCATCCTTTCGTCGCCGAAAACCTTCGACGTTAAACAAGAAGTAAGAAAAATATCCTACACTTCCTTCCCAATCTGATTTCCTGAAGGATTTGTGTCTTACTTGAGCATGAAGAAGAGCACACACATAAGAGCAGTGCTTGTCATCTGCAAACCATGAGAGGTACCACTACAGAGAACTGTAATATATCGTTTTTCTCGCTAATGTAGCCGCAAATTGACCTTCCGCTGTTGGTGCATCGTTCTCGTTGGCATATAGCACCTTGCTACGTAAAACTGCGCCTTTCGTGATTTTGGACCTTTGCATATTTCTAATTTGAGTTTTCCAGTTAGTGAGGTGTAAAGGACATGCGAGTACGTGTGTTCTCCCACTCTGCCTCATTTATAAGCCGTACTCAAAAAGTTTCCGTTTCAGAGCGTTGCTGCAGTGGACATGCCCCGTAAAGTGACTCCGTTTCGGGTGTATAAGCACGGACATGGAGACAAAAGGATTTCAACTAACACAAACACCTGCACCTGTCCAGAAACGACATCCTTGCATGAGCTATCAAAATTTGCCAGGTTTTACATGTAGGCTCTTTCTTTTACCGCCTATGCGGTTTTCTCCTGACACTTAATACCCCGCCTTAACACTACCTTACCAACACAAACCTTGCCTGATAACGCGTCTGACGTGCAAACGGGCAGGTGCTCCTGTAGTACCAATCCCACTCTTCCCTGCTATATCTTTTCTTCTTAGAAATAACAGCATGTCGGAGACAATGTAGATTGAGTCGATTGCCACGCGGGGGCAGTGGGCTTCGGGGGCTCTCCAAAACAAAAAGAAATGAAAAAGCAAACGGATTAGTGTGGCAGTCGGGTCGTCCGAGGTGTGTGCTTTAAATGCGGCCACGTCAACTATGGCGAAGTTATTACCAAACGTGTCCAAACAGGACCAACGTGCTTTTTTTCCTGTTCTTGGCTACCAAAAGAAAGACACCGATGGACATCTATCGGACAATAAAGACTCTATATTGGGCAGTATGTCTGTTGAAAACCACCGTTGTGGAATGGTGCACCAAGTTCAGTACGGGTAGCGTTTTGACACAAGACGCCGTGCGATCTGGAAGGCCAGCCTCATCCATTACGGACAACAACAAGCGGACGGTGGATGAGGCGATTAGGGTGGACCGGCGCATAACCATTCGTGGGTCAGCAATGGATCACTTCATCAACTTCGGTAACCCTTTGAACGGTTGACGCTTCTTGTCGGAGCAGCAGGTGGTTACGCACTTCTTCACGCAGCAGGAAACGGTGTTTTACCACACGGGGATCTTCAACCTGGTGGGTCGGTGGGATAAGTGCCTAAATACCCAGGCGATTTTGTCTGACTGGCATTCCGATTGAGGACTGCACGGCCGTCGAACGGAAAATTTCTGATCGCCCCTTATAAGACCAATTCAAGGGAACCTTCACTAATGTGATCAGAGCAGACTGCTGTTGTTGAAGTTCACGGTGATTTAATGAAGTCTTACTAATAATAGAGGGGGTGATACTCACGTCCACTTGAATGCCCGGTAGTGGAAAGACTCGTGTGGGCGGAGACTCCTTTGGGACGTAGCGGTAGAACTCCTGGTCGTCACGATACCACTTGATGGAGTAGAGAGCGGCGTCCTCAAGGTCATAGTCACAAGTGAGTTTCACCGTAGTGCCCGCTCGTACTGCCTCAGGAGCCCACAACCTGAGACCCCGCAAACCGCTACCAACACCTGTAAGGAAAGTAAAATATTGTATCACATGCCTGATGGAAGTGGGTATATTTTCTTTTGGGAACGAACAACTAGGCAAACACCTACTGTGTATTTATTTATTTATTTATTTATTCATTCATTTAGTTAGTTAGTTAGTTAGTTAGTTAGTTAGTTAGTTATTTAGTTAGTTAGGTAGGTAGTTAATTGGCAATATGAAAGTACGCAGAGCTAAGCCCACTTCGTTCCTTCTTGACATATGAAATTTAAACTCCAACACATTTTGCTTTAGGTCGTGCCGACACCGAGAGGTCTTATGGCGACGATGGGATAGGAAAGGGC
The DNA here is from genome assembly GCF_040414725.1 of Anabrus simplex. Taxonomy (NCBI): domain Eukaryota; kingdom Metazoa; phylum Arthropoda; class Insecta; order Orthoptera; family Tettigoniidae; genus Anabrus; species Anabrus simplex. Next base: position 415,462,093 of record NC_090269.1, read on the forward strand.
TAGGAGTGAAAAGGAAGCGACCGTGGCCTGGCATGAAAAAGAGAAAACTAAGGAAAACCATCTTCAGGGTTGCCGACAGCATGGTTCGAACCCACTATCTCCCGAATGCAAGCTCACAGTTGCGCGACCCTAACCGCATCGCCAGCTCGCTCTTTCAGTTTAAAATGTACATACAAAAAACAAAGCAATAATAAGAAGAACACAATGGAGATTTAAAATACAAAATAAGAACATAATAATAAAGGCACAAGCCGTGAGTGCAACGAGATTGAAACCCTTCCTCATGTTCTTGGTTTCTCCCGCAAAGTGGAGGTCTTAAGAAACAACAAACACCACTACTGAGAAGAAAAATAGCTGCGTGCTTTCAAAATACAAACCAGTTCGAAGTTTCTGAACAAGTAACCTGTACGTCAACTGAAGGTTCTATTAAACGAGTGGACATTGCAGTCATTGATATGAATTCTAACAATGGTGTCATTATCGATCAACAGTCAGATTTGAGGATACAGAAAAGATAAGGCCCTACGAGTCTTGCTTTCGTGAATTCGAAAACAAGTATAAATTGAAGAACCGGTAAGTTACTGGTATGCTGTTTTGTGCGAGTGGAACAATAACACATTTCTCCGTAAGTATTTTCAAAAGGTTTCGAATCCCTACTAGTGTTCTACAAGAAATGTCAACTGCGATTTTCAGAGATTCACTCAAAAGATTATGAAATTATATGCGTAAATTAAAAAGTTATTTTAATAAATTAAATCTATCGTGGGGGGGGGGGTGGAAGGCAGGGTTCTTTTGCTGCCCGGAAATGAATAAATATTGCAAGATTTTAAAACATTCCAATGAAGGTAATAAAATATATGTTTTTTTATTTTCCGTAGCCGTGTTGAAACACCGAATCCCGTGAGATCTCCGAAGTTAAGCAACATTGGGCGTGGTCAGGAGTTGTATGGTTTGCCATGCGGTGTTGGTGGGGGGTAAGGGAATGGAGGAGCGGAAAGGAACTGGCCACCCTACCGCACGTAAACTCCGGCTCAGGAACACCTCTGCGGAGGTTCGGACCTGCCTTCGGGCAGAATAACCCTTACCTTATTGTCCTTGCAGATTAATCAGTAGGCTGAAACATTGTGGTTTCCCTAGCTACCCTAAGTGGATTTTTCTTTGTCAATAGAAGAATAACTAGAAAAAGTACAAAATCTTATGAGATTCCAGGATTTCAGCAAAAAATAAATTCAGTAATGACTGCAATTTAGTAACATAATTCTGACCTTTTTCTCTTATTGAATAATACACAGCAAGCGAATAAATGAACTTCTGCACCAACTGTACAGTACTGTAAACCGATAATATTTTAACTAATGGTAAATTAGAAAGGTGAACATTTCTAGATCTTGGGATGTGAAATAGTGTTTGGTGTTGCGATTAATAATTTAGGACCGGGCGAGTTGGCCGTGAGCGTAGAGGCGCGCGGCTGTGAGCTTGCATGCGGGAGATAGGGGGTTCGAATCCCACTGTCGGCAGCCCTGAAGATGGTTTTCCGTGGTTTCCCATTTTCACACCAGGCAAATGCTGGGGCTGTACCTTAATTAAGACCACGGCCGCTTCCTTCCATCTCCTAGGCCTATCCTATCCCATCGTTGCCATAAGACCTATATGTGTCGGTGCGACGTAAAGTCCCTAGCAAAAAAGGAAATAATCATTTTTGAACATAAAAATTTCAATAAATCAATCAATACTGATCTGCATTTAGGACAGTCGCCCAGGTAGCAGATTCCCCATCTGTTTTCTCCTAGTCTTTTCTTAAATGATTTTTGAAAGAAATTGGACATTTATTGAACATCTCCCTTGGTAAGTTGTTCCAATTCCTAACTTCGCTGCCTATAATTGAATATTTTCCCCAATTTGTCCTCTTGAATTGCAACTTTATTATCATATTTTGATTTTTCCTGCTTTTAAAGACATCACTCGAACTTTTTCGTCTACTAACGTCATTCCGCGCCATCTCTCCACTGACAGCTCGAACATACGACTGAGACGAGGACCTCGCCTTCTTTCTGCCCAGTCTTCCCAGCCCAAACTTTGCAGCATTTTTGTAACGCTATTCTTTTGTCGGAAATCACCCAGAACAAATCGAGCTGCTTTTCTTTGGATTTTTTCCAGTTCTTTAATCAAGTAATCCTGGTGAGGGTCCGATACACAGGAACTATACTCTAGTTGGGGTCTTACCAGATACTTATATGCCCTCTCCTCTACATCCTTACTACAACCCCTAAATACCCTCATAACCATGTGCAGAGATCTGTACCTTTCGTTGACATTCCCATTTATGTGATGGCATATGACCTCCGGAGAGGCCTGGTGGGAGTCCTTTTCTCGTAGTCGGCATATTAGGCGACCTGCATGTCTATGAAGATCAGGGCCCTATCTAGGATGATTTCCAATGCTGAATAGGCCAGGCACACCGAGACCCGAGCCATTAGAATCAACCAATTAAGGTTTAAATCTCCAACCCGGCCTGGAATGTAACCCGGGACCCTCTGGACTAAAGGCCAGCACGCTAACCGTTTAGCCATGGAGCCGCACATTTTGGTACATAAAAAGGGATGAAACTATGTAATTCCTGAGAACCAATTTTTTCACTTAAAATTTTCCTCAATATTTGAAATGAAATTATTAATCTTCTGTTTTTTTAAAGACTTGAAATCAAACAAACTTCGTAAAATTTGTGTTGAAGTGTGAAGTGGACAAAATACATTACAGGTTTTATAATGAAAATGTCTTAGAAATGTCTTTTCACTAATTCGAGGAAAAAAGAATTTCCGACAATTGGTAAAATGAGGGTGTCATCAAACGAGGGGAAGGACCCTGAAAGATGACACCTGAGGCCTCGTAAATCAAATATTATCTTCAGTATCAAAAACGGATTTCACGTGGAAGGCCTAATAGGGGAGATGAGAGTCAGGAACATAGCCCAAGTAAAGTATAACCAAGTAAACTCAGTTGAGGTTCCAGTTGTCACCAAATTACACACCAGAGTTGGGTAGCCATCGCTTTTTGCAACCTCTCACAACAGACAGTTGGGTACTGCGGATGTATTCTTGAACTTCACACAAAGAGAATTCTTCAACTTCTTAAGCTGCCTCGTTCGCTAACTTCCTTTGTGAATTAGTGAGAGAATGAAGGCTTCTATTTTCTGAAGTCGTGGCCTACATAAACTATTTTGTAATGCGGTCGCCTTCTACCGGTCAGCAAATATGAGGCGGCTGTTGTAAATAGTGGACTGGTCTTGCACCCAAGTATACCATGGCTTTAACAAGCAACACCACCTACATAGCACAATAGAGCCAAACACAGACGTCCAATAGCGCGTAAATGATATGAACAAATACTTGCAAAAATGATTATTTTCCTCTTACAAATTATTTGAGTTATTTACTTATAGTAGAACAATTCCTGACCCTTCGGGACCGTTTTCATAGTTTTATATGTTTCCTTCCTTATGGTGTAACATTCTAATTTTGTCCCTGCACGGTGCTGGTTCTTAAGTGACAATATCGATTATGTGAATAGGAATTTGCCATTCCTAACTGAGAGATCCATTCTTGTCCTAAATGATGTAAATTTTGCATTTCTTGTATTCTAACGCTAGCCGCGTGGTGTAGGGGTAGCGTACCTGCCTCTTACCCGGAGGCCCCGAGTTCGATTCCCGGCCAGGTCAGGGATTTTTATCTGAACCTGAGGGCTGGTTCGAGGTCCACTCAGCCTACGTGATTAGAATTGAGGAGCAACCTGACGGTGAGATAGCGGTCCCGGTCTAGAAAGCCAAGAATAACTGCCCAGAGGATTCGTCGTGCTGACCACACGACACCTCGTAATCTGCAGGCCTTCAGGCTGAGCAGCGGTAGCTGGTAGGCCAAGGCCCTCCAATGGCTGTAGTGCCATGGGGTTTGGTTTGGTTCTTTTTGTATTCTGTGTTAGAGAAATTAATTACTTTAACTAATGACTAAAACTTAACCAAACCCCATGATGCAATAGCTCCGAAGGGCCATTATCTGCCAAGCGACCGCTGTTCAGCCTGAAGGCCTGCAAATTTTGAGTTGTCATATGGTCAGCACAATGAATCCTCTCGGCCGCTATTCTTGGCTTCCTAGATTGGGGCCGCTACCTCACCGTCAGATAACTCCTCAATTGTAATCACGTAGGCTGAGTGGACCACAAAACAGCCCTCAGATCCAGATAGAACGTCTAGATCTGTCCAGGAATCGAATCCGGAACCTCCGAGTAAGAGGCAGCCACGCTACCCTTATATCGCAGGGCCGGCGAATGACTAGCGTGTAATAAATTTTTAAAAATTCCACAGTTCTAGCCCTTCAAGGCAAGCAACTCAATGTTAAAAACATCCTAGGAACATGTGCTACGAATTTTAGGAAAATAAAACATAGTAAAGTATAAGAATATATTCTTTATTCCTTACAATCCTTGTCTTAATCATTGTTATCCGGTCGATTAGACTAGCAGTTTGCCTTCTTCTACCCCTACGAGCGCTAATGTCAGCCAATGCATTGTCCCACTTAAGCACCTCTACGAGCGCTAATGTCAGCCAATGCATTGTTCCATTTAAGCACCTCTACGAGCGCTAATGTCAGCCAATGCATTGTTCCACTCAAGCACCACTACGAGCGCTAATGTCAACCAATGCATTGTTCCACTTAAGCACCACTACGAGCGCTAATGTCAGTCAATGCATTGTTCCACTCAAGCACCACTACGAGCGCTAATGTCAGCCAATGCATTGTTCCACTCAAGCACCACTACGAGCGCTAATGTCAGCCAATGCATTGTTCCACTTAAGCACCACTACGAGCGCTAATGTCAGTCAATGCATTGTTCCACTTAAGCACCACTACGAGCGCTAATGTCAGCCAATGCATTGTTCCACTTGAGCACCACTGCGAGCGCTAATGTCAGCCAATGCATTGTTCCACTTAATGCCTTATGACTAAATTCGGTGTGGACATTTTGCATAAAATTAAAAAAACGCCTCAGGACATTGAACCACGGATCATATTACAGAAAGAATTACGTAAATAAATTATTTTGGCTAGGATTTTTAATCAAAAGAAAACGAATAAAGAAGCAAGAGATTTAAGGCGTTTTTTCTGGAACTGCATTTAGGCCGGAAATGATTATCAAAATTTTTCTTTTTAGTTTGAAATAGCTATGAAAGACTCACAACTTGAAGACTTTCCGGGCCCTTTAGCCCTTCAACGTGCGGTGCAATTGACGAAATGATTTAATTGTACGTTTTTTGTAGTATGGGAACCACTACTTTGTCTGCTAAGAAATGATTTCAACATTAACATCTCGTTCATGATAAGAATTAAGGGGAGATGTAGGCAGATTTACTGTCATATGTGTGTCTGCACATATATTTTACAATTTACATCACATCTAAATGAAATGTGTAACACACGTTTAATATGATATCCATAGTTACAGTGAATACTTTTATAAGGGGGAATGAAATAATTTTATTTTAACTTATTGAAGTATCATTTGTTTCATACGCCACTGCATTTAGCTACTTATTTTGGTTAGGTAATGTCATAAAATTTAAAATTTGAAATATATTAATAACCTAATTAAGTACGAAGACTTTAAAGTTCAGTAACTATTTTAAAATATATATATTGATTTTCTGTCATTTATCTTTGCACTTCATGGTAATTTCTTCACAATTTCTTTTCAATATTTTAATGCATAAAATTGTTCATATTCATCACAATGAAAGACTCCACCACTTCAAGTTTTATATTTACATCTGTGACCTGTGTTCACAATTTTATGAAATTCCATCAAGCAGTTATCGAGATAATTGTACCTAAATTATAAAATAGTGTGAAATTCAGGAAATCAAGAAAAGGTTTTCATAATAAATTTTCACGACTTCACCTCCCCTAAAACTGCCCTAAATCGTACTCTTCTCCTTCATTAGCATCCCCTGTTATTCTCTTGACTGCTCTGAACGAAGACGAAAGAAGATATGGCCTTCTGTAAATCACTGCCGGAAGTTCCACTCACAAAACTGGGGAATAAGGCATCACTCATTGCCAGAAATACTAAGTGATGGGCGTCGCATACTGCAGTGCATGATTATTTTAATTTTTAAGTGGCATTTTCAGTTCGAATTTCAATGTAATATTTTGAGATTATATTCTCCTTTGTATATCTTTCAAGAAACATATAAAAGGAAATTTTTTCTTTTTCATTTTTTCCTCCGTATGACTATGTTGTTGCTGGTTGTAATGCTGCTGTTGGTGGTTGTAATGTTACGATCCTGCGGCAAATAAAGAGAGCAATTACCTGAAAAAACAAATTTGACACAGACAGGAGGGATCAAACATACTCGACCAGATTTTTCATCTTCGGTTCTAGTGTGCAGTACAGCTTCACAGAAATGTTTGCTTTTTGCCGACATAGCCAGGCATCGAACTACTTCATTTAACCTATGGAAGATTCTAGTTCACACCCGACTGAGGTTGCCGGATATTTGAATGGTGGAAATATATCCATTTTGGCGCACCGTGCCATACGATATGAGCGTGTAAGTGGTCTCTGGGGTCACATTTGGTGTTTACCCGCTAAATAAATTATACCTTCATAGATCACCCTACGGATTTCTGGCTCCGTGTCATCGGTAGAAGCTACGATGCAAACCAGTTGCGAGGCTGAATACCTCACGACAACGACGATTGTTTTTTTTTCCTATTTATTTCTTTATTGTTATTTTGTATAAGGAAAGGTTAGGTTTAGGGGAACGCAGAGCTTCATGGCTGGAAGAGAAGAATAATACTCCTCAATTTTCAGAATGTATTTATGAGTCAATTCACATTTTAATAGGGAATTCTGAAGTACCAAACGCACGAATATATAAACAAGATACCTAAAATAAATTGAGGTCAACAATGAATTTAACAACAATAGTACGATAACAAATTACAAGACTAGAGAACCAGTCTTCAAAACTATTAAGGTAATAAGCTAACAATTATGACCTCAGAGCAATGAGATGTCTCGTCAAGGGAGGTACTGCATACATAGTGGGTTTTCAAGCCCCGTTTTACTAGGTAGCATAAGAAATAACAGTACACACGTTCTGTAAAGGAAACAGGATTATTAAACCGTCGATCACTACGAAACAAGTTCCCACAAAAAATAACTAATTCGGATTTCCTCCCTCATATGCAATAGAAGAGTGTTCAAAAGTAAGACTAACTCCAAACGAAGAAATAATAGGTTTTAGAAAAGGCCAGCAATTGGGAAATGCCAGAGATATAACGCTAACACGAGATCCCTCCAATGATATAGTTAACATAACAAACTACTAGGGCGAGGTTGCCCAATTTAAACAGGGGTTAATCCCAAGATACATTGCGATTAGGAGAGAGAAAACCTAGAAATCTAAGGCGATAAACAGAGTTTAAATTTAGAAAATCCTAACCCGCAGTAAAATAAAGGTGTGCAGGATTCCGAGGGTAACACACTCGAATATCCTGGTGACAAAAATTCAATTCATGTCTGATAACTAAGATAGTCCGGCTTGGCGATACACTTACTGAATCACACGATTAAGAATAGTGACTACATTACCCAACATAAGTTAAAACCTGACCTATCAATTTAGATAGGGGAATATCTACATGGTAGACTAAAATATCTCCCTCAACCAGAAAGGTAGATCAGAAAAAAGGCTTCATTAAACTACATTTAAAAGATGCGGTACCTCATTTATCACGCTAGCCATGGTGCAGTAGATGAGTCCTAGTCCGATTTTCGATGGAGTGAAAATATCCCTTGCTGAGAAGAATGACGTTCCTATTATAGCCAGTTGGCCGCGCGTTCATTGAACACATTTATGGCCACCTAGGCAATCGAGGAAGGAGTACAAATCCCGAGAACAAAATGTATCACGGGAACACAAATTTCCGAGAATTAGGGCTAGATCAGAGGTGCTTCCACTGGGCTTTTCTTCCCACCGGCACACAGCATATAAGTGAGTGGGCGAGTGGTGAAGGTCACTGTGTGCGCTTCAGCGACAGCAACGTCGCGGTTATGTCACAGGCCGTGAAATCAATGAACGACGGAAGTTCATTTCAGTATTAAGGGAATAATGCTATTTAGACATGTCTCATGGCTGCGGGCCATCTAAAATTAGCGACAGAAAATGTGCGAGGCGATGTTACCTAGCAACCGTGAAATACTGGTGGATGGCCATGGCTGAGAGACATAGAGAAGGCTGTTTGATCAAAAGGCCTAATCTCATCACACTGTAGAGAACTGATCATTTCATTCGTGGTAATTTCAAACGACCTCAATTAGTTTCTCTCTTTCGACGCACTGAAACCTACACTTGTCGGCGACAAATTCCATATAGATATAGAACGGATACATCTTATTCTAGAGGAACGAAAGCTGGTCTTCCTGACGACTTGATTTCAGGAGAAAGAAGAGTATATAGGAGTGGCTGAGGAGGCTTTTAGCCTGGATCAGAAGAATGAATAGCTCTACTACTCTAGTAGAGGAATATGCAAGTCCAGGGGTGAAACCCCACAAGATGTCTCTATAAACTTTTCGTTAGATGCAAATAAATTAACCCTCATCAATTTGAGTTTCATTTATCGAAAGACATATTTATGATCTGATTTTTCCGAAGGAAAATTCAACAACTTTTTAAAACTTTCACTAAGTTCCAAAACATAAACCGTGCCAAAATTACGTATTTCCAGTATTACCTTATCAATTTAGAAAGAAAACTTCTTCTTCTGGTACCGTCTCCGCAAAGAAGGTGAGTGCGACCATCACGGAGTCCCTTTTCTTCCTATTTTGTGATCCTCGTGTTGTGTAGTAGATGTCGACTATTTGTTTTTCTCAATTTCGACGGTGCGCGAGCAATACTGGTAACCTATCCATTATTCTCCTTCGCCTTCCAGCAACGCATGGATAGGCAGTCCATCAGCACAATATTAGTTGAATTCATTTTCCTATGCTAGTATGTAAAAGAAAATGAACCTTACCATACCGTACTGTAGGATTGTGTAGAAGTATTTACGCACTACTACAGTAGAATGCATTAAGTGTTTTAAAGAACGCAATGTGTAGGAGAACGGCCGACAAGCAAGTACTAACACAGGATCATAGCCAAGTACAAGGGTACAGAATAGCTTGAGGGTGAAGAACTTCTGCAAGCTACTTCCACCCCTCCGTAAAGAAGAAGTATGGGAAACCATTCCCAAACACATCTGGCACTCCCCTATCCCCTTTCAGCACTGTTTACCCTGGCGCGGTCGTACCAAGACATCCCCGGCGCAAGACCACTGCCGCACAAGCGCCACCGTCACCCCCGGTCCATGGCCGCCTCAAGGCTTTCAAGGTCGAAATAAGTAAAGTGAATGAAATCATGGACACCAGTTAGTAGTTAGCCAATGAACGAAAATTTTGATGCGCGGTCAAGAGAGAATTAGCCTAATTAGTGAAAGGTAGCCTTGTAAATCTCCATGTGGATGACCATTCATGCAAAATCTCTTCCCTGAGGAGCTACTTCACATACTCTGTGTTGCCACCTCTTATATCATTCAGGTCGGACCGCATAGAGAATGTGGTGCCGCACCATTGTTGTCACACAAGGCAAATTCCCATGACCAGAGTTTTAATAAATCTTTCCACGATCTTCATGTCTGGTAGAGGGGAAAAATGAACGATATGGTGAGCATCATACCTCGATCAGATTTCAGCTCCGAAAAGAAATCCTCTTTTGAAAGTAATTTCCTGTAATACTCACTTTCTTGTTGCTAGATGTTTGACCATGAGCTCCCGAACGGTATAAAACAAGATAATAATAATATCATAAAAATTAAAAATACGACATGGTGAGCTGTGTATCACAAGAAATGAGATATGATTTTTAGGTAAAGAATAAATGAGATCGGGAGTTCCACGACAAAGAGAAGAAAATGAAAATCGGTCTGGATGGAGAAAAGAAGAAGGGAACATAGTAAAAGAATGAAGGAATACTGGAAAAAAACAGGAAGGCAAGGACAGAAATAAATGCATGAAGTTACTTCACGTCGTCTACAGCTGGGTAAGATCAAAGGAAGAAAATGAAAGAAACAATCCACCCTGTAGAGAATTTTCGAGAAACAATGGTAAAAACCACCCTCTAAATATCATAGGCCTATGAAATTACGCAATATACGGAAGGAAACAAATCACGATTCAGCAACCAGCCTAACATACACACGTACATTACCATCATAGACCGTCATGCCTTTCAGTGTTCAGTCTGCAAGCCTCTAAGAATTTACTAAACGTCGCCACAATCTTCTATTTGCAACTGGCGCTGTGGCCTCATTTAGTTCTATACCTCTTATCTTCAAATCGTTAGAAACTGTGTCTAACCATCGTCGTCTTGGTCTCCCCCTTCTTCTCCTACCCTCCATAACAGAGACCTTTAATCTCCTAGGTAACTTATCCTCCTCAATCCGTCTCACATGACCCCACCACCGAAGCCGCTTTATGCGTACAGCTTCATCCACCGAGTTCATTCCTAACTTAGCCTGTATCTCCTCATTCCGAGTACCCTCCTGCCATTGTTCCCACTTGTTTGTACCAGCAATCATTCTCGCTACTTTCATATCTGTTACTTCTAACTTACGAATAAGATATCCTGAGTCCAGCCAGCTTTCGCTCCCGTAAAGCGAAGTTGGTGTGAAAACAGACCGATGTTAAGATAGTTTCGTCCGGTAGCTGACTTCCTTCTTACACAATACTGTTGACCGTCACTGCATTAGCTTTACTGCACCTTGACTAAATCTCACTTACTATCTTACATCCTGGGAGAACACACATCCTACATACTTGAAATTATCTACCTCTTTCAGCTTTGTATCACTCATCTGACATTCAATTCTGTTGAATTTCTTATCTACTGACATCAATTTAGTCTTCAAAAGGCTAATATTCATAACATACTCATTGCACCTATTTTCAAGTTCCAAGATATTAGACTGCAGGCTTTCGGCACAATCTGCCATTAAGACCAAGTCGTCAGCATAGGCCAGACTGCTTACTTCATTTGTACCTAACTGGAATGATCCATGTAAACTACAACAACAAAGGTGAAGGATTACAGCCTTGTCTAACCCCTGTATGTACAGTCGACGGTGATGAGAAGTTCATATAGTGGATGGAATCCTTTAATTCTTGTCATTATGCTAAAAATTTGTCATGAAATCGTCATTAAAAAACTAAGGAACTCTCAGAAATTGTCGAAGAATTCAATTAATATTTGTTTGTTTGGCTCTGTATTTATGTAAATTTGTGGTAAAATCGCCATCGCAAGAATTAAGACACTTGCGACGAAGTTGATGAAATATGAGTTTTATTCGTTGTGAATTTTTTGTGAATTTAAAGAATTTTCAGTACTCACAGGAGAGACAGTTGATATTTATTTAAACATTATCAGTGTTGGAATAAATTGTATTTTAGGTACTGGAGATCTCCAGTAGTATGCTTGTTGTAACCCATCTTTTGTATCACCCTGTATTTGCCACGTGGAGGCTTCGATCACGAAATCGCTGAGTTTCGCAATCGAAACCTCTAGAATGTGTTTCCCACATTATCATATTAGGTAAGGTATTTTCATTGGCTGGAATAACAGCCATTTTGATTGGTGAAAATTTCGGGTCGAATCTTAGGTAGCTTCCCTGATTGGCTGTTTGAGTATTTCTACTCTGTTGTAGCAGGGCTCTGGTCCGCGTCTTTGGTTTTCTTACGTCCTCACGTCCTGGTGGTCCGCTCAGCGGCTTCGGTCACCTCAGGGTAAACATGTTTTCTTTTCCCGAATGTTAAATTAATACGTAAATTCATTTGTTTCGGATTTTACCTTAGACCCTGGTTTTCACCATTTCGGTTTTCGTCGGCTAGGCATTTCCTTTGTAATGTAAATTTTAATTTTTCCATTCAGGTTGCCTCCCGTAGTGCTGCGTCAATTTAGGGTAAGCCTGTGGAGCGATGCGTCTCTCGCTGATGTGTATTAGGAGAGGACAGCAGCTCTAAAAGCCTCTGCGTTAAATTTCAAATTCCATTGTTATTTTCTTTGTAAACTGTTGGTAATAGTTTGTAAACTATTTTTCTATTTGCCTTGTAAGATGGTGGTAATTATGTTTATATTCCCTGTTAAATTTCCCTTGTGAAATTCATTGTCAAGCTATGCTCGCCCTCCTTAAAAGTAGTTAAAACATTTTATCGAAATTTTGATTTTCGGAAGAACCATGGACAGAAAACTCGTGTTTCGTTCCATCGTGTTCTCTGGGGGGGGGGGGGGTGACAAGTACCATGAACCAGGAACTCATTCTACCATCAATTCTCCCTGAAGACCAATTGTCAACATAAATGCCTTTGATTGATTTTAGTAATCTGCGTTTAATTCCATAGTCCCCCAGTATGGCGAACATCTTTCCCTCGGTACCCTGTCATATGCTTTCTCTACATATACGAAACTTAAACACAACTGTCTATTCCTCTCGTAGCATTTTTTACTTACCTGGCGCATACTGAAAATCTGATCCTGACAGCCTCTCTGTGGTCTGAAACCACATTGGTTTTCATCCAACTTCCTCTCAACCACTGTTCCCACCCTCCCTTCCGAGATGCCCGTGAATACTTTGCCTGGTATACTAATCAATGAGATACCTCGATAGTTGTTGCAATCCTTCCTGTTCCCTTGCTTATAGGTAGGTGCAATTACTGCTTTTGTCCAATCTGAAGGTACCTTACCAACACTCCATGCTAATCTCACTATTCTATGAAGCAATTTCATACCTGCCTCCCCACTATACTTCACCATTTCAAGTCTAATTTCATCTATTCCTGCTGCTTTATGCCAATGGAAATTATTTACTATCCTTTCCACTTCCTCAAGCGTGATTTCCCCAACGTCATTTCCCTCCTCCACATGAGTTTGGTTGTTCGCAACACCACCAGGAAAATATTATTTTGCATTGAGACTTTCAAAATATTTCCTTCACCTCTCCAGTGATTCCCTGGGATCTATTGTGAGTTCACCTGAATTACCCAAAACACTGTTCATTTCCTTTTTCCGTCCCATCCTAAGATTCTTTATTGCTGTCCAGAAAGATTTCCCTGCTGCTTTACCTAGCCTTTCCAAGTAATCATCAAAATCTTCCCACGACTTATTTTTCGATTCAACAGCTATTTGTTTCGCTCTGTTTCTTTCATCTACGTACAATTCCCTGTCTGCATCGGCCCTAGTTTGGAGCCATTTCTCATTAGCCTTCTTTTTACGTTTACAAGCTGCTCTCACTTCATCATTCCACCAAGATGTTCGCTTTTTCCCATTTTACACACAGTTGGTCCTAGGCATTTCCTTGCTGTTTCTACTACATCATCCCTGTATGCCACTCATACTCTTTCTATATTCTGAAACTGCTTACTGTCCACTGTTCGGAACTTCTCACTAATCATATCCATGTACTTCTGTCTAATTTCGTTGTCCTTGAGATTTTATACCCTTATTCGTTTGCACACAGATTTCACCTTCTCTACCCTAGGCTTAGAGATACTTAGTTCACTACAGATCAGCCTTTCATCAATAAATTTGAAAAAGCCTTTCAAGTAGATGAATTCAAGTATCTACGCGTACTTCTTCAACCAGAGGGGGTACATCAGTAACTAAGCAAAGAAAAATCACTGCAAAACAGCGAGAAAGGATTAAAAAGTCACCTGTAACAAATACAGCAAAAATATATATCACAAAATGCAAATTTAGGTCACTACATTATGGTCGTCAAATCAGAAGCAATTTATATATCCGAAACTCTGATAAGTGGTAGATCAAAAATAAATATTAGAAACAGGAGAGGAAAGTGTTTCAGGGAGATCCCAGGACTAAAACGCTAAACTGGAACTTGGATGGAAAAGGAACCTCAATCAGTCTATCAAATCACAGAGAAAGTTACGGATAAAATAAGAAAAGGGCGATTAAAATGTTATAGACACCTATACCGAATTCATAGAAATATGTTAATAATGAAAATTCTAAACCTAGTGCTATCCTTGGAAAACAATAACAACTGTACTGTAGAAAGAAGCAAACACCTACAAGAAATTGGTACTAACGAAAAAACGATTTAAGACAGAACTCTAACAAACAAATGCTAATTTGCTAAAGAAAACCTCAAGAGAACATGCAGTACGCTGAAGGAAACACAAGGAACGGGTGAACATTGATATTGGGAAGAAATGATGGAACAAAATTTTTCTTTACTTACGCTCTCTGTTTGGATAAAATTAATGAAAAATAAATATATTAGTTGTAATCTACGTCTGGATACACCTCATGCATTTGCATTTCATTCTGTGGGACACAGTTCTACTATTTTATAGAAACCGAGAACTAGATTCATTGCTGCCTAAGGATTTTCACTGAGCTATACTCGCGAACTTTTATACTACTCTGGACCATAATCGGATTTTACGCCTTTATCCTCCATGTAACAAGCTTTAAAACATATCTAATGAATATACATAATGAACTTTGCAGAGCTGGATAAGGGATTTTTAATGAAGTAATAAGTGGATATTCCCTTGAGAGGATAACATGGTTGTGACGGTGGTGAGTATGCGATGAGTTGTGCATTAATATTAGATAGACTTAAAGTTAGCCTCGTAATTGCTTGGTCATTTTAAAACAATTGTGTTTTAACTGCAAATTAGATTAGAGTTGGGCGGCCTCATTAATAGAAGGTCATTCCTGAGGGACAGACGTTGTTAGGCTGCCCCGCGTTATAGCAGGTATTACAAAGGAAACTTTCTGTTCGTGCAGGAATTTCTTGATGTAACAATCTTTAAACCTTAAAATTACAATCGTAATAGGAATAACCAAACATTTATTAACTTGTTTCCTCAGAAGAGTGGGTAAAATTGAAGGTTAAACCAGAAATAAAGTCACTGTTAAGAATATGGGCACAATTTATTAGAGTTATTACACTTCAGCGCCATTCTATTAGTACGGGACTGATAAATATCAGTGAATTTTGGATTTGTGTTCGGTTTCGTTTACTTTACACTTAGTGTTTTTATTACTTATTATCTGGAACAGACTGTAAAGGAAATCAAAAGGAATTTACAAATAGAATCACAATCCAAGGAGAAGAAATCGTGACCCTGAGATTTGCCGATGATATTGTTATTTTATTTGATACTGCAGAAGATCTGAAGAACTGGCTGACGGAGTCTTGAGTAAGGAGCACAAAATGAAAATAAATAAGTCCAAATCAAAGGTAATGGAGTGCAGTCGTACGAAGTCAGGTGATGTAGGTAATATTAGATTAGGACATGAAGTCTTAAACGAAGTAGATGTATATTGTTACTTGGGCAGTAAAATAACTAATGATGGCACAAGTAAGGTGGGCATAAAATGCAGACTAGCACACGCAAGGAAGTCCTTTCTTAAGAAAATAAATTTGCTCACTTCGAACATTGACAAAGGAATTAGAAAAATCTTTTGAAGACTTTTGTCTGCAGCGTGGCATTGTATGGAAGTGAAACATGGACGATAACTACTGTGGGTTAGAAATAAATACAATAGAAGCTTTTGAAATGAACATATACTGAATCGAATTGGTGAGAGGAGATCGTTTTGGATAAATTTGACGGGAAGAACACAAAGAATTATAGGACAGATCTTAAGCCACCCAGGACTTGTTCAGTTGGATTTTGACGGACGTGTAATGGATAAGAACGGCAGCGGTAGACCAAGGTACGAATATGGCAAGCAGATTAGAGAAAATGTGGGATGTAGAAGTTGTACAGAAATGAAAATTTTAGTACAGGATAGGGTGGCATAGAGATCTGCATCGAACTAGTCTATGGACTCATTACTCAAACGACACATGATCTTATATGATATAAATTGACAAGAGGATCCACCTTTTCAATAAAATATATCAAGTATATAATAATACATCAGTCTTGGGACTAGTTTCAGCCACTTATTGACCATCTTCAGCCAAATAAAAATCAGAATATATGATACCTAAAACATATGAATTCCAGACAAAGACAATGTTGTAGGAATAATTATAACATTAAAATACATATAATAACAAAATTATTGTTATTATTTTGGAGACTCGTTTTATAGTCTTTTGTTTCCATGGCCTGCCTGCTTCCTCCAGCAAGTC
The DNA here is from genome assembly GCF_040414725.1 of Anabrus simplex. Lineage (NCBI taxonomy): Eukaryota > Metazoa > Arthropoda > Insecta > Orthoptera > Tettigoniidae > Anabrus > Anabrus simplex. The sequence continues at coordinate 415,478,352 of NC_090269.1, forward strand.
AGTGCTTGTTATACTCAGACATTTAGATATACTGTACATTTCACTATAGAGGTGAGTGTCAAAAATAATTTTCTATTTTTAATTTACGTTCTCTAAATTTGTTCATTCCTAATTCGGGCTATCACTTCCAGATGTCATTCTTTGCCTGAGGTCTTAAGTGAACATAGAGACATCATATTATGACAAGAAGATCATAACCATAATGAATTTTATAATAATTCCTGCAAGATTGTGTTTGTCTGATATATATATATATGTTTTAGTTATCACAAGATATGTTTAATTTTTATTTGGCTGAAGATGGCCACTAAGTGGCTAAAGCTAGTCCCAGGACAGATGTAATATTATTTACTTGATGTGGACACACTTTTCAATTTATTTCTTATAATTGCACTTCAATACGGAACAAAAATGAAATGTATAGCTTATAACAATACCTCGGATTTGTAGATGGTAATTGGCTAGAATGCAAAGTAATTTCCTTTGCAGTAAGTGCCATGCAACCCGTTGTACCACAATATAGGAAGAGTAGCATAAATTCAAGGAGATCTATAGGCTGTACCCCTAATATCTATGCAAATCTCATAGCATAACCATTGTACAGTGTAGGGTATACTTGTTACTGGCTTGAATAAGTTTGCATTCTAACCTATCAGCACCTAATAATTCGGACTCTACTTATAACACATGATCTGGAAAGCCGTGCAATATAAAATAGAGGTTTCATAAGACGAGATGAGAAGAGAGTTTCAGAGATCTTCCACAGTCTACCTAAATACACGAAGGCCTGCACGTTTAATAGTGTGTGATATCTGAAGTCGTCTCTTTTAAGTTCCGAATCAGTGAATTTATAACTCTTAGGTTCTTCAGTGATCTGAAACTAATTTTGAGTACGGTAACAAATAAACTATCTAAAAGAAAACATATGGTAATGGTGTTATACTTGGAAATGAATCAAATTCATTAAAATATAATGTCATGTTTCATTCTTCAAGGAACATCATCAGATTCTATCAAATCACACTCAAGTATTTTGAAATTTATAAACATTTATATTTATTTCTGTTTAAATATTTAGGAGCTTGAAATATGGAACTTACGTTAATGAATTTCTCTTCATGCCTTCTTTGCTTGGGTGGAGAAAATAGTGCTTAAACAGAAATAAAAAATAATATTTATACATTTGTATATATCTTATTGTGATTTGATAGCATGTGGTGATGTTCTTGGACGCTTGATGTGGTGTAAAGAACAACGTCACTGAACATTGGATGACTGGAAACGAGTGATTTGCAGTGATGTAGCACGCTATACGCTGTGGCAATCCGATGGGTTTGGCTAATGCCTGGAGAACTTTGCTTGCAATCATGGGCAGTGCCAGTAGTGAAGTACGGAAGAGGTTGTGTTATGGTATGGGGATGTTTTTCGTGGTTAGGGTGTCGTTCCCTTATTGCGCTTACGAAAACTCTAAATGCGGAAGGATATGAACACATTTTAAAGCATTATTTATTGCGAACTGCACAGGACCAGTTCGGAGACGATTATCATTTTTATCAACATAACAATGCAACCTGTCATAAAGCTGCACCTGTGAGGCAATAGTTTCACGATAATAAAATTTTAAATGGTGCCACTTGAAAAGGAAATGTCAGGGAGTTTGTCTATGCAAGGTATTCGCTCCTGAGAACAGCTGGGTTAGAAATCACGATGGCCTTTCTAGCATGGAGTGGAGAGAGGCGCTAAAAATGGCATATAACGTTGCACCTGTAAGAGCTGTACCAGGAAGGTCCCTTGATGGTAACCGCTGCAGAAGATGCAGTGAAACTGAAACATTACCTCACGTCTTGGGTTCCTGTGCCTTCGGTTAAGCTCTTCAAAACATCAGACATCACAACATCAGGTCATCCATAGCACAGACGCTCCGTGAAAAAGGATTTCAAGAACATGAGAAAGTCCATGGCATTGGAATAAATGGCAGCAGGAGAAGGATAGTTATGAAGGCTGAACCGCACCCCTCCCTTACCGAAAACATGTGGCATAATATAATACGCACATCGGGAGATTCGAGGCCTGGACCGCGACTAGGAAAGGCCTAAGACAGGGCCCTGAACTGGAAATGGCCCTAATCAACAACGCACAACAGGGATGAGACTAATACTTCTAGCAATAAAATTCAAATAACATTTAAATGAGGGTTTATTAATGTAATAAAATTCAAAGAAAAAGAAAATGAAGCCAGCAATTTAAAGAATTAAAAAGATACGCATATGAGTTCATTTGGTTCAGTCGATGTACTAACTCAAATCTGTGAGCACAGCATTTCTCAAAACACCAACCTTAATATTAAATTTACGGCGTAATCGCCGTCTCAATTGTAATCTCACTACATATTTAGCTAATTTGAATACAATCCACACGGATAAGTTTGGTCTTTCTTTCCACGAGATTAACTACATTATTTACATACGCGTCCTTCAAACCCCACCATCATCACAACAACAATAGCTATAGAAAGATAAGATCCCCAAGCATCCGGGAGAAGAAACTCAGAGCAGAGAAATATTGGAATGCAGGTATCAGCATGGCGCAGAGAGAAAACATATCTGGACCAAGGAAAACAAAATTAAAACCCAAGGAGAATCACAGGCATGCAAGTAGCCTGAATATAAGGAAGCAAACATGGCGGCCTCGTGGGCAAGCTAATGGCCAAGACAGATACCAAGGCAAAATAATTAACACCGTACCGAAAACAAACACAAGGTACGGAAACAAGATCAAAGGGAAAAAATTAAGCTGACCGATACGCCATCCTTTTACTCTCCTCACTCATCAACACAAACCCCAAACATTCAGACATTGCCGGCAACGGAAAACAATGCGAGCAGTGGCTCCCGTTAATAAGTTGAACACAAACACATATTGTGTGACCCTCATGGTCACAAACAAAGGTATCACTTACGTCAAAGATAGCGTGCACGGCGCAGACAATTAGCAGTAGAATAATAGGGACCAAGTAGTCACGCATAAACCCATCAGCTTACGCACGCCGTACGACACGAATGGTGCTCCGCGTCGACACGCAGGGCATACATTAATTTGATGGCAAAATGCATTAGAATGCAGCACGCATAAATTGAACGGAGACCCAGGCACCAACATTACACAATCACAATAACAGCAACAAACACGCGGCCCATTCACGCCGCAGAGCAGAAAGGTGCATATCAATCAGCCGTAATTAAATGCGGAGAATATCACTAGAGAACCATGGATAAATATATTAAAACAAGGATCGCGCTACCTGCAATATTAGCCGTCAAAATAAAAAGAAGGATGGCAGTATAGGCTGAGTTTAAATCTAATAAATACCCATCTATAACTCAGAAAAGCCACTCTGATCTGTGAGGAGTCCATTTTATATTCCTCTCTCATAACCACAACAAACATTCGAGTCAAAGAGATAAAGATACAGTCTCGCCGGAAAGAATGACCTTCCGTGTTCACAACTGAGGCTGCTGCCCTCTCTAGTACAACCTTGGAAATAGCAATAATAGGAAGGTGACTTTATGAAACAGCCACTCAAACATGGCTCAAGGCCATAAAAGGGAAAAGGGAGATATTAGACCCCATAGTAAGATTTGAAACGCACTCCGACCAACCACACGAAGCAAACAGAGAAAATAAATCTATCTACCTGCCTACAGTGCGGTATTATAAGAATAAATATGAGCTGGACGTGGTGGTGAGGGGTCTAGAGAGGGGCAGTCGCTAAGAAGATGATAGAGCTGACGAAGGCCTTGATCATCAGTTCCAAGGAGTTCATCAACTGGGGGCTGAAAGCGCTCAGGTGTTCTCTTTTGATACTCAGACACCACTTATATTCGCCCTGCTGAGACGTAATTTACTTAAACTGTACTATGTTTGGTCCACCTCTTTGGTGTAGTTGTTAGTATGATTAGCTGTCACCCCCAGAGGCCCGGGTTCGATTCCCGGCTCTGCCACGAAATTTGAAAAGTGGTACGAGGGCTGGAACGGGGTCCACTCAGCCCCTGGAGGTCAACTGAGTAGATGTGGGTTCGATTCCCACCTCAGCCATCCTCAAAGTGGTTTTCCATGGTTTCCCACTTCTCATCCAGGCTAATGCCGAGATTGTATCTAACTTAAGGCCACGGCCGCTTCCTTCCCCCTTCCTTATCTATCCCTTCCAATCTTGCCATCCTTCCACAAGGCCCCTGTTCAGCATAGCAGGTGAGGCCGCCTGGGCGGGGTAGTGGTCAACCTCCCCAGTTGTATCCCCAACCCAGAGTCTGAAGCTCCAGGACACTGCCCTTGAAGCGGTAGAGGTATGATCCCTCGCTGAGTCCGAGGGAAAACCAACCCTGGAGGGTAAACAGATAAAGAAGAATTTCTATGTTTGAATGAAATTGTTTTTGTGTATTCTTTCTCTTAGGCAGTCTCCGAGTGGAAAACTTAATGATGGTACATGACAGTGTTAAATATCGTTTAAGAGGAAGTAAAACTGGACGACCTAACACTTTTTCTTACAAGTTGTTTTACATCTCACGAACACAGATAGGTCTAACGGCGACGATGGTATAGGAAAGAGCTAGGAGTGGGAGTACAACCCCAGCATTTGTCTGGTGTGAAAATGGGAAACCACGGAAAGCCATCTTCAGGGCTGCCTACAGTGGGATTCAAGCACACTATCTCCCGAATTCAAGCTGACAGCTGCGCTCCCCCTAACCGCGCGACCAATTTGCTCGTTCTTGTTACTGCTTGTTCTTTGTGTAATTTCTTTGAATGTTCTACAACGTACTTCATAGGAGCTTTGCTGTCGGGATGAGTGACTCAGACGTTTGAGGCACTTGCCTTCTGGCCCCAACTTGGAAGGTTCCATCCTGGCTCAGTCCAGTGGTATTTCAAGGTGCTCAAATACGCCAGCCTCGTGCCGGTAGACACGCAGGACGACCGGACATTGTTCCTTGTTTCTATAGAAACAGTCGTCTTGTAATACTGATTCTATCAGTGTTAAGATTGGTATTGGAAACTAAACCGGAATTAATTCAGTTTACCACAACGACGATGATCAGTATTATGTTCTCAACTCCGCGACTAGTCCCACTCAATCTCTGTTGCTAACCATAATTTTTAATAGCTTGTTTCAGCCATTGCGCCCATTTAAAACAAATTGTGATCTTTGCTGCCATGTTGCAAACAAATATATCATTATTAACGCCATTTTGAAAGCAAAAGATGCATCAATCCATGTAAGCAGCAAAGCTCGTGATACATTAAAGAGAGCATGCATTCGGGAGGTAGTGGGTTTCAAACCCTAGTGTCGGCAGCCCTGAATAAGGTCTTCTGTGATTTTCCATTTTCACACCAGGCAAATGCTGAGGATGTGGCCACTTCCTTCCTAATGCTAACACTTTCCTATCCCATGGTCGTAAGAGGACTCGCCTGTGTCGGGGCAACGTAAAGCAAATTGGAAAAATAAGCATAAAAGTTGTAAATAAGGTGATTTATGCCCTTAAAAAACACCAATGCATTACTGGAAAGTACAATCCGCCTGGTGGCCATGATAGTTAAGGCGTCAGGTCTATATGGTATTTAGCTTGTTTGAGCCTCGTTGGTGGAATTTTATTTTCACCATCAGAATGTTGGTCGGCAGGCTAGGAGAGAGGCGGTGGTATTAAATTCGTACATGCCAAAAGCATGGATTCAACTTCTAACGCCGGGCTGAGTGGCTCAGACAGTTGAGGCACTGACCTTCTGACCCCAACATGGAAGGTTCGATCCTGGCTCAGTCCAGTGGTATATGAAGGTGCTCAATTACGTCAACCTCGTGTCGGTAGATTTACTAGCACGTAAGAGAACTCCTGCGGGACTAAATTCAGGCACCTCGGCGTCTCCGAAAATCGTACTAGTAGTTGGTGGTACGCAAAAGCACAAATATTATTATCATTATTCCGTGGTTTCCTATTTTCACATCAGGAAAATGCTGCGTCTGTAAAGACTACGGCCACTTCCTTTCACTCCCAGCCCTTTCCTATCCCATCGTCGCCATAAGACCTATCTGTCTCGGTGCTACGTGAAGCAACTTGTAAAAAATTATTATTATCATCAACTCCTAAACTCCCCGGAATGTTCGTATAGAGAGAGGACATATGACGCTATTGACGGTTGCCCATAGGCACCAGGCAAACACTCCAGGTACTAAAACCATACAATAAATAAACATGGTAGTATGAAGCGTATTGCTAGTTGTACAATAGGGACTTCTGTTCAAGAACGTCCCTATGATAGATCGACTCAGTGCAGGAAGAATGTAAAATAAATTTAGGTCATCTTGAATATGTTTAAACATTAACTCGTAAGTTCCTAAGAGAGCTCTGCTATATCAACGCAGACATTTGCAATTAACTCTCCGCTAAACCACTTCTCCGACAAGTCACGCTATTCTTTGTTGCGGTAATTTGTGCATTTCTGAATCCTTGCTCATAAATGCTTTGACATAAATGTAAATGTTTAGGCCTGCGTACGACACGTTACAACACATACTAATTATCACTCAGACTTCTGTTTAAGCCCATCACACTACAAGCCATAATAATTCACCTCTCTTACTATCAATTGAAGGCATTGTTTTAATAGCAATATACTCCATTTTTGTGAAATTAGTATAAGCTGCACTTTAATGATCATAAAGTTATATTGCTTTTGTTTTAAATGTGGTACATCCCAACTTCCTTCAAGACTCCACCAAAGAGAAGGCCCCCCCAAATGATGGTACATGACAATGTTAAATATCGTTTAAGAGGAAGTAAAACTGGACGACCTAACACTTTTTTTACAAGTTGTTTTACATCTCACGAACATATATAGGTCTTGTGATGCTTGTTGTTTTAAGGGGCCTAACAACGAAGGTCATCGGCCCCAAACAGATAGGTCTAACGGCAACGATGGTATACGAAAGAGTTAGGAGTGGGAAGGAAGCGGTCGTAGCCTTTATTAAGGTACAGCCCCAGCATTTGTCTGGTGTGAAAATGGGAAACCACGGAAAGCCATCTTAAGGCCTGCCGACAGTGGGATTCAAGCACACTAACTCCCGAATTCAAGCTGACAGCTGCGCTCCCCTAACCGCACGGCCAATTTGCTCGTTCTTAAAAGGAAGAGGCCCGTCATTTCGAAGCATGGAGGGGTCAGGAAAAGAAACGAAAAAGCCTATGAAGAGTTTGAATACAAGACTCCCCAGGCCTCGCAAAACCTAATAGAGAGATCAAGAATTAACCTGGGAATATCATACAAGGTGGTGGTGGAGTGGTGATTCTTGTTTTATAGAGGAAGTAAAACTGGGCAACCATCCTCTATTAACACTAATCAGAGAGAAAAATAGGTAGGGATATCACACTTTCAAAAGTGAAAGTATCATCCAAAAAAGACAAGGACAACCAAGGGCGTGAAAATGAAAGACTCCCTATGTCTTGAGTGTTCTAATACTTCGAGTTAGCAAAAACAAAAAAACGAGTTGAGGAAAGGATGTCCGGAAAGATAGACTAAAGTGAGGAGCCAAGCAACTTCAGATGACATTTCATGACCACCAAGTTGTGGTCTGAGCCCTCATCCGCACCTGGGAATGTCTTGTAATCCAACAGCCTCATTTTTGATAAGTACTTAAACTGGACGGAGCACACGACGAAAATATGCCAACGAGTATTCTTTTCTTTCTCCTTCCTCTAAATACGAGAAAGTTACTTGTTCAAAGCTTAATTCTACCCATCTTCGATTATGGTGACGTAATACACAACAACCTAAACACCACACTTAACGCTAAACTTCAGCGGGCTTATAATACATGCATCCGTTTTGTATTAAATATGCCCAGGTATTGCCACATATCACCTTATCTTGAACAGCTGTCGTGGTTATATTTGGCGGAGAGAAGAAACCTTCACTCTGTTTCGCTTGTTCACAACATTCTCCGTACAGACACACCAAGTTATCTGAGAATGGATCTTAAATACTTGTCATCTCCAAACAGTATACCTACAAGGTCAGAAACCTCTTCCCTGCTGAGCTTCCCAATTTACCGCACGACCGGGTACGGCAACTCATTCATACCTGCAACCATACGCTCTTGGAATTCCCTTCCGGCTGTAATTAGAGACATACATAGTAGAAATGTAGTAGAAATGACTTAAGAAATTAGTATACAATGTTTTTTTTTGATAGTGACTCTAAGAAATTTACTTTTTGTTTATAACTATTATTCAAGTTTAATTTTATAATTAATTATATGTAATGAAAATCTTAATACTCTGTAGTATGTACAATGTAGTACATATGAGATGGTTTGGCCATATAAAACAAGTCAATGTTAATGATTGAAGTTCATTTCGTAGCTGGAGGTTTGATACACACTTTAAAAAAAAGAATACGAAAATTCTTATAAACTTGGAATTTATAAGGAAAAAAGTGATATATTTTTTAAAAGGCGGGAAATTTTGAACATTTTATTTTAAAATATTACAATTATTTAAATTTTGACATTACTGAAGTTGCTACTGGTTGCCAGGAAGCATGCCAATACTGGGATATCTGCAAAAATTGTCAACAATAATCGTACGCATATTTAACAATCGAATGAGTATTAACCTTCATTTTTCCCTTGTTAAGCTGGGTCTCCCCCCTTAATGGCTTTATGGCGTTTGAATCAGTCCCTGTGTTTTTTCTTTTGGTTTGGAGACTTTTTTGAAACAATGTTTCATTTGCGAGCATCGTCGTATAGAAGAGTTGTTATATCGTGTACGTTAACGAGTTCGGACACGCCATTAAGTAAATATGAACGGAACTAACAAGGTAGTTAGCACAACTTGCGATCGGAATTGCAGGTAATTTGTGGTAGCGAGAAGGAAGAAGCAGACGATATCCTCAATGAATGAGACGTGATTCTTTGTGAATATTTTAATTTTGTATGGTATTTTCATTTTGAGTCCGCCTCTGTGGTGTAGTGGTTAGCGTGATTAGCTGCCACCCCCGGAGGCCCGGGTTCGATTCCCGGCTCTGCCACGAAATTTGAAAAGTGGTACGAGGGCTGGAGCGGGGTCCACTCAGCCTCGGGAGGTCAACTGAGTAGAGGTGGGTTCGATTCCCACTTCAGCCATCCTGGAAGTGGTTTTCCGTGGTTTCCCACTTCTCCTCCAGGCGAATGCCGGGATGGTACCTAACTTAAGGCCACGGCCGCTTCCTTCCCTCTTCCTTGCCTATCCCTTCCAATCTTCTCATCCCTCCACAAGGCCCCTGTTCAGCATAGCAGGTGAGGCCGCCTGGGCGAGGTACTGGTCATTCTCCCCAGTTTCATCCCCCGACCAAGAGTCTGAAGCTCCAGGACACTGCCCTCGAGGCGGTAGAGGTGGGATCCCTCGCTGAGTCCGAGAGAAAAGCCGAACCTGGAGGGTAAACAGATGATGATGATGATGATGATGATGATTTTCATTTTGAATTATTCTGCACTGATATGACGGCAGCTGTTACCGGTGCCAAGTCTGTTGGAGAGCCATTTCACATAATATCGGTACTAAGCAAGGCTAGGCAATTGCCCCTACATTGTTCTCATTACAATATCGCCGCTATCATGCAGCTTCTCTAGAACGTTCTTCCTCCAAGAACACAGTTAAGTTACAGAACGGATGCGACATTGTGTAATTTGAGCCGTATAAGTACTCGTACGCTTCCTATAGCATTAGTCGAGTACGGTATGCTGATATGACAATGCTGTTGTACCTCAGTCTGAAGATCTACTGTTAATCATGAATGCCTTTTCCACTGATACAGAAAGATTGGTATCACACTGTATTGCAGTAAAAAAAATGAAATGGCGTATGGCTTTTAGTGCCGGGAGTGTCCGAAGACAAGTTCGGCTCGCCAGGTGCAGGTCTTTCTATTCGACACCCGTAGGTGACCTGCGCGTCGTGATGAGGATGAAATGATGATGAAGACAGCACATACACCCAGCCCCCGTGCCATTGGAATTAACCAATTAAGGTTAAAATCCCCGACCCGGCCGGGAATCGAACCCGGGACCCTCTGAACCGAAGGCCAGTACGCTGACCGTTCAGCCAACGAGTCAGACACTGTATTACAGTAAAAAGCAGGTTCTCTGCCAACGAGGACCTGGAGAAGGATGTAGACCGATCAATGCCTCCACGGGTGGAGTGAGCCTTCAATAGTAAGTACCTTTCCTTACCTTGACAGCATCCTCATAAAGCACAATTATAGGTTATATTGGGAAAATACCGGACGAGTTGGCCGTGCGGTTAGGGGCGCGCGCCTGTGAGCCTGCATCCAGGAGATAGTGGTTTCGAAGCCCACTGTCGGCAGCCCTGAAGATGGTTTTCCGTGGTTTTCCATTTTCATACCACGCACCTTAATTAAGGCCACGGCCGTTTACTTCCCATTCTTAGGCCTTTCCTATCTCATCGTCGCCATAAGACATATCTGTGTCGGTGCGACGTAAAGCAAATAGCAAAACAAAAAATCTGAAATCTATAGAATCAACCGTGCTGAAGCATCGTTTGCCACATTAAGATCTCGATTATCTGACTATCATGATGACAATATTGTAACAAAGATTCTCGTATACAATTCAGTTGTAGTTCTCAGCTGGAGAATCATGTGAATCATGTAGGGTAAACCTACCTAACTTCGTGATATTAAGGATTATAAGTAATATATCAGAACAAATGCTCGATCTAGGAATTTTATATTTTACATGCTGAGTACCTATAGGCCTACATTATTCTACAAACACATGATACAGAACGTTCAAAAAATGCAAAACATTTGGAGTTATAACTTGTAATGAGCGAAGTGGACATGCTACTTAATTTCGTGATAGCATACCTAATTCCGTGACGCAGTATACTTAACTTCGTGATAACTTTTCTGAGCATTGTTACAGTTCACTTCACGAACTTTTCACTCATTTTCCGTATCGGTATCGTTGTCACTGACGTGTTTACAACTACTACACATAAATACAATAGCATCAGATGAATAAATGGACTGACGACTTTCATGGAATCATCGCAAACAGAAGCAACACTGAATCGAAGGACTTTTATTCTTCCCATTACTGTAGCTGTCGTTACAGGTGGCGCAAATGTCATCATTTTTCTTGTATGACTTCTGTTTTTCCGCAGATACCGGTTTCACTGTAGTGATATGTGTGGTGGATTTTTCGGCTTGATCAGAAACAGGTGTAGTTCGATGTGTGGTGGCAGCTCTGGCCTGATCAGGAACATGTGGCTGGTATGCGGTGGAATAGTCACAACGATAATTTAAGTCTTGGATGCAATTTCCAATACTTCTGGTGTCACGTCACTGGCATGGAAATCCATTATCAGTATCACAGGTCTTTCTGCACCAAGGCCTCCAACAAATTCCTTGAACCACTTTAAGAAAAGTTCACTGTCAATCCATCCACTCTGTGACAGGCTACTGAGGCGTTAGGGAGGCACCATTCGTCAACGAATCTGACATTCTCACTCCTTTAAAAATGATTAGAAGTGGACCGAATTCATCTGCAGCATTTCCAGCTTGCACAATTTTACACTTCACTGAATGGGAACTTGTCATTTTTTGCATACTGTTTTTCGGCCATAGCATACGCAACATGTCTTATTCGGTTAACGTTCAGCCGATCCCTATTTCCTCCATTTTTACTATAAAATTAACTAAATTAATCTCCAGTTCACTCGTAAGGGCAACGGTCTACGCATTTTTTTCAATAGTCATATTGTCTTTTAGAGTACTCCACGGAACGGTGAAATGTTTAGCAGCCTTATATATAGACCATTTTTCCTGCAAAACCTTCTGAAGCGCTCCCCGAAGGTCATCTGATGAATAGGCTTGTCTTCTTTTGTTCACAAGACCCTTTTTTTTGGAGCTTGTTGCTGTTTTTCTTCTTCACACATTTGCTTAACGTTGGATCCATCATGGACACAAAACGTAAGAGTCGTAGTCATTTTCCTAAGCAATTATTTCATGAATAACGCACTTAAATCCAACTCTGACTACTGATATTGGAAGTTTGTTCCTTAGAGAATATGACTGCATATACTTGGTCTGAATAATTACTTGACCAACTTACCTTAATAGCGTTTTACTACAGGAACAGACCAACAAGTAGCGTGTTTTCATCCACACAACATACAATCAACTGCCTATCCTTCACCCAGTGGCAATTCCCGCTCAAAATAGTTTCCCCTTGTAAAGGCACTCCTGCTACGTATTGGGGACTGGTGAAACTAAATGTAGAACGCCTAGCTTAGTTCAGGATCAATAATATGTCACGTATCACGAAATAAAGTATGTCACGAAATAAGGTAGGTTTACCCTACATGCTGCAGACTGAATATTAAAAAACCTAGAACACGATTATCAGCAATGTTTAAGGAGATTTCTGTATACAACCTGGCAAGGCAGGTGTACAAATGTTACAGTACTCGAAGAGACACAGACCACCAGTACAGAAGCCATGGTTTTAAGACGTCAGCTACGATGGACAGGGCATCTATTACGCATGCCCGATAATCGAATTCCCAAGCAAGTGTTTTACTCTGAGTTAATAGTAGGTAAACGCTGTTTGGGAGGTCAAAGGAAGCTATTTAAAGATGATTTTTTGTTTGCTAGTTGCTTTACGTCGCACCGACACCGATGGGTCTTTTGACGACGATGGGACAGGGAAGGGCTAGGAATGGGAAGGAAGCGGCCGTGGCTTTAATTAAGGTACAGCCCCAGCATTTGCCTGGTGTGAAAATGGGAAACTACGAAATACCATTTTCAGGGCTACCGACAGTGGGGATCGAATCTACTACCTCCCGAATACTGGATACTGCCCGCACTTAAGCGACTGCAGCTATCGAGCTCGGTGGGATGGAATTTAGACTAACATGAAGATGAAATTTTGATACTAACTAGGGGACTCCAGCTCTCAACCGTTCTCCCTAAAGATCATTAGTGCATCACGGCACACTACTCTTTGTAGAAAACCATAGGCGAATAGCGAACGGTCCGCCTGTGTGGAGTAGTGGTTAGTGTAATTATCTACCACCTCCGGAAGCTCGGGCTCAATTCCCGGGTCTGCCACGAAATTTCGAACGTAGTGCGAGGACTGGAACGGGGTCCACTCAGCCTCGGGAGGTCAACTGAGTAGAGGAGGTTCGATTCCCGCCTCAGCCATCCCACTTCTCCTCCAGGAAAAAGCCAGAATTGTACCTAACTTAAGGCCACGACAGCTTTCTTCCTTCTTCCTTGACTATTCTTTCCTATCTTCCCATCCCCCCACAAGGCCCCTGTTCAGCATAGCAGGTGAGGCCACCTGGGAGAGTTACTGATCCTCCTACCCAGTTGTATCCTCGAACCAAAGTCCCACGCTCCAGGACACTGCCCTTCAGAGACGGGAGTAGAGTAGTTCTGCTTGAAGGGCCAACATACTCGTTTACGAGTGTTTGCTATTGTATTCACCAAATTTACAGTACATGGTCAAATTATTCTGTTCACAAACAGCTAGACCTGTTAGTGTAACTCATTCCCGCATACACTAAGAATCACGAGCACATTCACACACCTTTCCACACACACACAGAAAAATTTACAAAAAATTCAAAATTCGTTATGAAAAGCAAGTTTCATTAAATATGCATTAGTTTACATTTTTACAAAATTTGGAGAGAGGAATTTATTTTCTTTGTGGTTTGAATTAATTTCACAGCCAAGCAGAATCGCCTCACACCACAGAAAGCTGGTAGAAGTTTCAAAATAACGAACCGAATAAACTGCTTCAATTTATCAATTCAGAGGGATAATTGCCGAAATAAGGAGCAATATTTTTAATAACAATAGCATTGATAACAGCCAACGAAGGAATGCTGTTTCTTACTAACCCACAGTGCATTGTACTCAGTGATGAGTGTAATCCTGTATGATATTATACAATTTTACTCACTCAGCCTTCTCCCTCTCTCTTCAGACACCTTCATTTATTCGATTTCTCTCCTTTTCATTAGACTCTTTAATTACAGCAAGCGAATAATTCCATTAATTTGCTTTGATATCAAGTAAAGAGCAGAATGAATTGATGAAGGTAATTAATAACATTTTAATGTCGGCTAGTTAGTGGTACTGTAATTCACCGTGGTATTTGTCTTTCATTAAAGGATATTAATCGACCGATAATAATCACAAAATTCCTGGAAGTAGCCTGCTTTAACTGTAAGTCAATACTCGCAATGGTTTATTCGTATAAAGAAACGAAAAATCTCTAATGCTACGTCTGGAACGAGCTAATAAAATTGAAACGTATTGTTATTAATTTTTTTTAATTTTACGGTTCCTTTTCTACATCGACCCCGCCACAACATGTCTGTATAATCCCTAACCTTCCCAGTTTACAAAAGTTTACAAAATATTTGTAACACTACAGTTACGATATATTAATACATCATCAGAAAACAGCCTTACCTGTGATTGCAGTTCTGTACATAAATCATTTATATTCATATATAAGAAAACATAAAGATCCAATAATACTACCTGGTGGAACCTCCATGTAAATCACTATAGGATCGCGGCTCCAATGATCAATCAATTAATTAAACAATCACCACTGACCTGCAATGTGAGTGTCTGCCAATCAATTGTATACTTAAATTTTTCCTAAGTTGTTTCGAAAGTTGGAAATTTATGAAAATGTTTTTTTCTAGGTAAGTTATTCCGATTCCTAATTCCTATAAAGGAATAGTTACACCAATGTGTCCTCTAGAATTCCACCTTTGTATTCAAACTATGATCTTCACTACATTAGAAAATTTCTTTCAGGTTTATTCGTCAACTAATGTCATACCACTGACAGCTCTTAGTCAAGGAACGCGTCTGTTTTATCCCTAATCTTCCCAGATCGAAGTTTGCAACATTTTCGTAACACCATTCCTTTGTCGGAAGTCAGCCGGAGCAAATCGCGCTGCTTTCCTTTGGATCCTTTCGCGTTCTCGAATCAAGTAATCCTGGCGAGCGCCACATACACTGGAACCATCTAACTGGGGTCTTACAAGAGACTCATGCGCCCTCTTCTTTACATCCTTAATACAAGTCCCAAATACCCTCATAACCATGTGATAAGATCTAACCTTTACTTCCAACCTCATTTATGTGATTACCCCAAAGAATATCTTTCTTTATGCTAATCCCAATGAGGTACTTCCAACCCATCAACTCAGTAATAAAAGTTGAGAGGACTTGTCCTCACGGTGAAACATGCAGCCTGTCCTTTCACCACCTTTACCGCCGTATTACAGTTTGGATTTTTGAGGACATTTTGCAGTCACTGTTGTACTATATGCACTACTATTACATCATCAGAAAATAGCCTTATCTTTGATTCCAGTTTTGTAAACATATCATTTATATCCATGCAAAATAAAACACAAAGATCCAATTACACTAACTTGTGGAACTTCCATATAAATCAATAGAGGATCAGATCATGCTTCACCGACTATAATTACCTTAATTACATTTTATAGATATTTAGCTAATGAATGACTCTTTTGTCTAGCCCAGTAGCTCTCACTTTCGTTTATAGTCTCTCATGCTCTACTTTAAGTTATACACTTGCACTATAGAAACTCTCCATTATTTTCGTATGTGTCCTTCATGCAAACAATAACTCAACACAGAAAGTTCTTCACATAAGGTACTATATACCGAAACACCGTCTTTAGTATAGCCCCTTAAATCTTATTAATTGCAGCTGCTCCTTTAGTTTTCATGTAATGTATCCTTTTGTAAATGTCTTTATTTCAGTACTTCACGATTACTAGGCATCTCCTCTACCTGGGCATTAACATTCTGTCCAACAATTTTAACACGCTGCTGACTAAATATATCTGCCTTTGGTCATTTATTATTCCTGGAATGAAACTTGTGGAATCTCTTTCTGTCTTAAAGTACCTACACACAAGTTTCCATTATTTTACTAAGATTCAAACTACAGCCAATATTGATTGCCGTCATGTTATCCTTATGTATGTATGTATGTTTGGTCATCAGCCCTAAGGCGCTGGTTGGATCCTCAACAGCTCCGCCATCAGCTGTCATAGATGGCCTAAGCATCGCTGAAGAGGCGTACTAGGAAAATGACGAGTGAGGCAGTTTCGCGCTGCTTTCCTCACCGTGCCAGAATTTGCTATTACATATCAGTCTACCAAGCCCACTGAAATGCATGCATCACCCGACCCTATGAACAAAATGTTCATGCCATTCATAGCAGGGACTAGCTGCATAAGCAATCGCTCATACCTCAGTCACTTTCATATTGTCAAAGCCAAGGATAAGACTGGGGCAGATCAATGAAAGTAACAAAATTCCCCTAGCCTATACCAGAAGACTTCGTGCACTGTAAACACTAGGTCCCCCAAGCAAAGGCAATGTTATCCTTATCTGGCCTTTTCGCTAAATTCTATCCTGCTTCCACAACCATTTCTAACTCAATTCCTTGCAAACCTGAATCTCCTTCTTTATAACTTTTCTGTCGTAATGTAATGTATCTTTACCATTCCTTCCCACCTTTAAATGTACATACATATCTATTTACTACTTTCCACCGATCATAATTATTTTTTAAATCTCCCCCATGCCTGTGTTATCAACAATATGGTGCTGCCCAATACCCTCATTTTTACAACCTTCCTTCTATTCCATTTTCCCTGACGAAAGGAGATTCGTAATAATTAATACCACACTTGTCACCAGTTTCTTTATAGAGTTTATTCGGATTTCATCATTACAATGCCTAGAAAATTCTCCAATCTAATGGTTTACATTACTTTCATTTTCACCTGACCGTACCAGACTAACTTATTTTCCATTTGTTGGTCATAGTTCCTGTCATTATAGTTACCTACCCAGTTAACATTTGATAAACTGAGATCACCGGCTAAAATCATGTTCCATACTGGATCTTTATCCACATAGTTGATAAACTTATCAAGTAGGCTAATTCCATGTCGGCGTCACGTCTTTACACCCCGAAACATCAAGTTGCCTATTACCCATAGAAATGATCCTTAGATATAGAGTTCCATGCTTCTCACCCCGAACTTTCTCATGGCTGGCATATTCTTCATCCAAGTGTATGCATATTCCAGTCCAATCTATGCTATCCGGTCTCTACGGTAAACACTCTACATCCGGCTGCAAATGTTGGTAAACATGATATCACTGTTCAGCCACAATTCAAGTTATATTACAATATCTGGTAAATATATCTATGAAATTACTCAGTTCATTCCGTTCCTCGCTATGGTTTGTAGATTAACACTAACAACTTTATATCGTCCTTACTTGACAAGTAGCTTCCTGTAGTCTCGTGTATACGAAAGGTCATGTGCATTTCTTTTTCTACTGTAATTTTCATGACCGATGTATTTTCGCTGTAATGACCTATGACTGTGAGACTTGGTCAGTGCATGACTTTATCAAACAGAAATTAAGAACAGCCCAAAGAGACATGTAAAGATCTAAGCTCGGATTTACAAGAAAGGGTAGAAAGAGGGCTGATCATATAAGAGCAGTGACATCATCCACAGAGTGTCTGTCTTAAAACGGAAGTCGACAGAACATGTAGCCCGAAGAAAGGACGATAGATGGACCAAGGTTGTTCTTGAATGGAGCCTAAGAGACCAAGAAGAAAGCCACCAGATCGTTGGGATGAAGACATGCTACAGATCGCCGGAGTAAACTGGCGAAACACTGCTCAAGATTCATCTGAGTTGCAGACAAGAGGAGGCAGCATTATTTCCTGATATAGATGACTGATTATAATTGTGATGATGGTTCTCGAGAAAATTGGGCCTTTACGTGTTAAAGGACGCGTTACAGAGTTTTAGCTTGCCGAACACTGATCAGGTAGGCCCTTTAATACAGACTGGACACAAGGGTGTGAGGAGGTTGCTGCAGCTTCAAGTCAATGACGTCTGAATTGTAATTGACGGATTTGTTAACTAAAGTCATTTTATTACCTGTGATTTAAAAATGACAGTTGCACATCAGTGATATGCAATGAAGGTCAGTGATATTACCGAATATTGGTCCATCAACGATGGGTTCGTCCGGCTAATTTATACAGGTTCACTTATGACAGAGCTTGATTCTATTGCCTCTTCCTAACCACTGGCAGATGAGTGTACAAGAACTCATTATACCATCTGTACCACGGGTACAGTTTCCCCGGCAATGTAAACTGCGCGCCTTCTCTACGGCCTTCTAAGCCAACGGACATGAACTTGTAACCCACCCAAGAATTTCGTCTTCCACTGCTATATGGCTCTACCATCGATTTGCTTGCTCCCTCCACACCACTAAACACTAACTACTTGATAGAGTAATGTTTATTTTAGGATTTGGTAAACCTTTTTCTGAGGATTGCTTTTTAATGTAACGAAGTTGTCAGCACTTCAGTTGTTTCCTCCTCCATTGTAATCTTCCTATCATCAGACGCTTGGAAATATGTCTCTAGCCAATTAATACAGCCTGTGAGCAAAGTGCCCTGGAAGCTTCCCCTTACGGAACTATAAACGCAGGGCACTTCAGGGCCGTCTTGTCTAAATTGCTCCAGTTCTTGGGAGTGTGACTTGATGGAGGAACATCCAGCGATACAAGGTAATGGCAGAATTTACCTAAACATGTGATAGCGCCTGCAGGTAGTTTGAGGAGAAGATTTTAGCCATTATTCTTTTAATGTAATTTTGTAAACTTGTGGTTTCAATGTAGAATTATCGGCGAATTCTAAGGACTCTATTCCTAATCCCTACTGGGAAATATGTAATGTAATGGAACGAAGAGTGATGACCCTCTGTCGTTTCTTATTCAACCTTGCTTTGGGTGACTAAAGTTTTCAGCCTCAAAATTTTGTTAATACTGTCTCGGTATTAAATATGTCTCCTTTAGTCGCATCTTATAGTATAGGATTAGCCTGCGTATGATTGGGCCATAATCCCACTTAGAGTTTAAGCAATTTCTATAAGAAGTGAACGTTTTCGCCTCCTTGCCTCTTGTTTATGGCCGGTTATATACAGCCCTTTTCTATTTACTTTTAGGCCATGTAGCATGGGTATTTATGCCCCTGTTTATTCTGTAACTGTTTCTGCGTTTTGGTTCCCTTTGGGACTGTGCTTCGTGTTATTAAATGTAACTGGTGGGAGCAATGTTTGCTCTTGTAAATTATTGTACCTTTCTGGAGTAATTACGCTCTTTTCTATATAAAATAAGAAAACTTTTGATATTAGCAAGTTTTTGTACCTGATGTTCGGACTTTTAAGTCCCCGATGTTGTTAGAGCTGATGAGCTTATTAATAACCTGTTCTATTCTTGTTATTCATTCACATTTTTTCTCTCCATTAAAAAAATGAAAGAAGTAAAATTTCCAAATTTGTTTTGTCAAATGCTGCCCTAAGTAATTCCTTGTCCTGCCATTCATCCTAGGCGCTTTTTATTCCTCTGTGAGCCACAGAAAATTTGTAACATCATCCATTCTCACTTCACCCGAATTACCAGCATAAATTCCTTCCTTTGCTTTTAATAATCTATCCTACATTCCATAATCCGGTAGTATCGTTAGCATCATCTCTCGGTACTTCGTCATATGCTTTCTCTAGATCTACGAAACATAAACATAACTGTCTGTTCCTCTTTCAGCATTTTTCAATTACGTAGAGCATACTGAAAATCTAATCCCGAAAGCCCCTCTGTGGTCTTAAATCACGCTGGATTTCACCCCACTTACTCTCAAATTGACAAGTTTTATGAACAATGTAGTCAGGGTCAACAGCAAGGATAGAATAGTGCTAATGGGCGATTTCAATGCGAGAGTTGGGAATAGAACTGAAGGATACAAAAGGGTGATTGGAAAATGTGGGGAAGATATGGAATCTAATGGGAATGGGAAGCGTTTGCTGGAATTTTGTGCTAGTATGTGTTTAGCAGTTATGAATCCATTCTTCAAGCATGAGGCTATTCACCGCTACACATAGAAGGTTGAGGGTACCAGATCCATAATAGACTAATTTTAACCGACTTCGAATTCAGGAAATCTGTTAGAATTGTACGAGTTTTACGAGGATTTTTCGATGATACAGACCACTATCTGATCTGTAGTGAACTAATTATCTCTAGTCCTAGGATAGAGAAAGTGAAATCTGTCTGTAAACGAATAAGGGAAGAAAATCTCCAGGATGATTAAATTAGGCAGAGGTACATGGATATAATTAGTAGGAAGTTCCGAACAGTGGACAGTAAGCAGGTTCAGGATATAGAAAGAGAATGGGTGGCATACAAGGATGCCGTATTAGCTACAGCAAGGGAATTCCTAGGAGAAACTGTGTGTAAAGATGGGAAAAGCAAACATCTTGGTAGAATGATGAAGTGAGAGCTGCTTGTAAACGTAAAAAGGAGGCTCAACATAAATGGCTCCAAAAATGCCTGATTCAGACAGAGAATTGTACATAGATGAAAGAAACAGAGCGAAACAAATAGTTGATGATTACAAAAAGAAGTCGTGGGAAGATTTTAGTAATAACCTGAAAATGCTAGGTCAAGCAGCAGGGTAACCTTTCTGTACAGTAATAAAAGAAGTCTTAGGATGGGAGGGAGAATGGAAATGAAGAGCGTTTTGGGTAGTTCAGGTTAACTCATAATAGATCCCAGGGAATCAGTTGACAGGTGGAGGGAATATTTTGAAAGCATTCTCAACGTAAAAGAAAATCTTTATTGTGGTGTCTCGAACAACGGAGCTCATGAGGAGAAGAAAAATTATGTAGGCGAAATTACGCTTGAGGAAGTGGAAAGGATGGTAAATAAACTCCGTTGTCATAAAGCAGCAGGAATAGACGAAATTAGACCCGAAATGGTGAAGTGTAGTAGGAAGGCAGGGATGAAATGGCTTCATAGAATAATATTAGCATGGAGTGTTGGTAAGGTACCTTCAGATTGGATAAAAGCAGTAATTGCACCTATCTATAAGCAAGAGAACAGGAAGGACTGCAACAACTATCGAGGTATATCATTCATTAGTATACCAGGCAAAGTATTCACTGGCATCTTGGAAGGGAGGGTGCGATAAGTAGTTGAGAGGAAGTTGGATGAGAGCCAGTGTGGTTTCAGACCACAGAGAGGCTGTCAGGATCAGATTTTCAGTATGCGCCAGATAATTGAAAAATGCTACGAGAGGAATAGACAGTTGTGTTTATGTTTGTAGATCTACAGAAAAAACATATGACAGGGTACCTAAGGAAAAGATGTTCACCATTATGGGGGACTATGGAATTAAACGCAGATCATTAAAATCAGTCAAAGGCATTTATGCTGACAATTGGGCTTCAGTGAGAATTGATGGTAGAATGAGTTCTTGGTTCAGGGTACTTACAGGGGTTATACAAGGCTGTAATCTTTCAACTTTGTTGTTCGTAGTTTACAAGTATCATGGAGGAATTCAGTTAGGTACAAATGTAGTAAGCAGTCTGGCCTATGCTGACGACTTTGTCTTAAAGGCAGATTGTGCCGAAAACCTGCAGTCTAATATCTTGTAACATGAAAATAGATCCTATGAGTATGGTATGAAAATTAGCCTTTCGAAGACTAAATTGATGTCAGTAGATAATAAATTCAACAGAATTGAATGTCAGATGAGTGATTCAAATCTGGAACATGTAGATAATTGCAAGTATTTAGGATGTGTGTTCTCCCAGGTTGGTAATATAGTAAATGTGAATCAAGGTGCATTAAAGCTAATGCAGTGAGCTCGCAGTTGCGGTGAACAGTATTCTGTAAGAAGGAAGTCGGCTGCAGGATCAAATTATTTTTACAACGATCTGTTTTCAGTCCAAGTTTGCTTTACGGGAACGAAAGGTGGGTGGACTCAGAATATTTTATTCACAAGTTAGAAGTAAAAGACATGAAAGTAGCGAGAATGATTTCTGGTACAAACAGGTGGGAACAATGCCAGGATGGTACTCGTAATGATGAGAAACAGGATAATTTAGGAATGAACTCGACGGATGAAGCTGTACGCGTAAACCGGATTTGGTGGTGGGGTCATGGGAGGCGAATGGTGGAAGATAGGTTACGTAGGAGACGTGGAGGGAGACCAAGACGACGATGGTTAGACTCAGTTTCGAATGATTTAAGAGGTATAGAAAATGAGGCCACAGCACTAGTATCAAATAGAGGATTGTGGCAACATTTCGTAAATCCTCGGAGGGTTACAGACTGAACGCTGAAAGGCATAACGGTCTATAATGATGATGTATGTACTCTCAGCCACTGATTGAATTCTCCCTTCTTAAATTCCAGTTAACGTCTTGCCTGGTATACTGATCGATGAAATACCTTGATAGTTGTAGCAATCCTTCCTGTTCCCTTGCTTGTAGATAGGTGCTCTCGCATTTTGGTCTTTAACTTTTCTTTCTGTCTTAGTCACCTCCTAATATGTCTTACGCTGTACGTCACCGGGCAATCTGCCCCATTAGGTTTTATGGCAAGTCATGTCACGGGGTTGCTTGAGTGGGGTCAGCAACTCAATAAATTTTTCGACTTTTCTATTTAACCATTTGTTGTTGTCATTTGTCGGCATTCATTCGTGATAGGGGTCTTTTGATTATATTGAATAAGATTGAAGGGGTCCGGCACTTCTAAAAGTGAAGGTATCGGTCAAGGAAGGAAAAGGGCCACGTTGGGCGTGGAAATGAAAGACTACCTAAGCCTCGAATGCTCTAACAGATTGCGGTCGGAATAGAACAAGAGTTGACCAGGGATGGTCGGATAAGATAGATGAAATGAGAAGCCTAGCACAAGTAAATGGAAGCAAAGCCATTACTCAGCTAAGGGGCCTGTGATCGCCAACCCATGCTTTTAAGTTATGAGCCCTGGAGCCTCTTTTAGTTACCTCTTACATTCGAGAGAATATAGTTTTCATGTTACAAACGATGGAAAAGCTAATGCCGGTGAAGAATACTTCACCATCAGCATACATGTGGTAACCCAAGCCATCAAGGACATACAAACGTGATACATCATTTGGTCCATATTGCACCCTTGGATAGCTCAACATGATGGGTGCAACATAGTCTCTTGTTGAGCGTTATTAAAAACAATCAAGTCACTGAGATACTAATTAAATATTTACATGAATTTCCACGCCTTCCAGCCACCTATGGATATACAATCCATCAGAAGAAATTTCGTTGTGTTCATTTTCCTATGGTTATCCGTAAAGGAAATCTAACCTCACTGTACCGCGCTTCAGGAATATACAGTACGTTTGTATGACGTATTTACGCACTCCTAGTATTTAAGGACCCTTTTTATTTACACATTAGCATAGGAAAATGAACACAACGAAACTTGAACTGACGGACTGCATATCCATACGTTATGCGGCTGGGAAGCATTAACAGTCTTAAGGAAAATAATGGATAGGAAGAGAATTTGGAGACACGAGGTTTTGCTGTAATAGTGACGATAAGTAATAACCCTAATCAAAAGCCATGTACGTCTTGACCGGGAAATTATAATGATGTATATATGTAATCTCAGCCACTGATTAAATCTTCCCTTCTGAAACGCCAGTTAATCTTGCCTGGTACACTGATCGATGAAATACCTTGATATGTGTAGCAATTCTTCCTGTTTCCTTGCTTATAGATAGGTGCTTTCGCATTTCGGTCTTTAACTTTTCTTTCTGTCTTAGTCACTTCGTAGTATGTCTTATCCTCTACGTCACCAGGCCTTCTGTCCCATTAGATTTTATGGCAAGTCATGTCACGGGGTTGCTTGAGTGCTCGCAGTAGGCAAACCGAATTAGCAAACGGCCAGGTCCAAGCAATGCTCGAAGCTGAAAGGACCGCGCCATAACAAGCACGCCTCTGGGTTAGCGGCTGAATCCCAGGGTGTGTTTGTATTGGATGCTGATTTCTCGGCATCTGTAGCTGTTGGGCGATTCGTCATTTCATAAAGTAGCTATGTGGCATGACTCACACTGCCACGCAAACTTTGTCTTGCCGACATCGCCATGCAACGATTCACCTGTGAGGAATTTGGTGATATGCATTTAGCAATGCCGCCTCGCAGAGCTTATTTCAATTCGCGCGCGAAGTGATGTGATTGGCTAAATTCAGCAGCTGATAAAACGACAACCGCGCGGATTATCTATTCTTTTTTCAAATTATTTATCAGTATGACCAACCATTTAACTCTCCCCTATCCGGTTCACGTTGATTCCGACTACCCTGTATGTTTGACCCGCGCAGCATTTAAAAATTTCACATTGCTTCGGGGGATGCCGAGATTGTTCCTGATGAATATTCCGTTATTGCTCCATGTCGGATAGCGATGTAAAAAAAGCCTTGTTCACTTTTCGAGTACGTTCTGAAGAACCATGTTCTTAACATCCAATTAATTATTTTGAAGCTGATAATAAACTGACAATAGAAATTATGAACGTGGGCCTCCCTCTTGGCCTACCAGTACCTCCTTCCTCGACAGTGCTCTCCTCCTTCCTGTACACTCGAATGCTTGAAAAACATTTAACAGTACACCGCTGCTCTTAATGAAAGAGGAAAACTGCTTGCTGCATACGAAATAACACAAAGAAAAGAGAAACCGCCCACTTCAAACAGAAGCTCCTCGTTCATCTTGAGTGAAACGAGTTAATGAGAGCTGAGTACTTCATATTTTAATGAGCCTACGTCTGTCCTACCGTAATTAACAACTCGTTTGCTTTTAAATATAAATTGAACTCCTTAGCAAGACATAATTGGAAACGGGGTTGAGGGAGATATTTTGCTGCCTTACATTTCATAAAATTGAAAATATACAGTACTTGAGCAATATACAGTGTTGAAGCAAGAATGTAAAATGTGCGCCATCGCGCAGAAGGCAGTGTTCTTAATGGCTAGTCCACACGAAAGTTAATAAACAACGTCAACAAAACGAAGTTAATAAAAAATATTAATGAAAACATTTCTCAATATAGTTAATAAACATCTGTTAACAAACTTCTTCAATACTATGTCCACACCAGAAGAGATGTTTGTGCGGTTACGATGCAAAGGGTCAGACAGAACAATAGACGCGACGTGTGGCGAAGAAAACTATTGGAAAGGCGGTTAGAATTATGTTTGGAGAGAACACTTATGTCAAAACCATTAATTCATGATGCAGCAGGCTTTCAAAATATCCTTCAGAATGCTCCCACCTGACTTTCAGTACTTGTTGATAGTAATTTGTTCTGAAATTGAAAGAAATGATACAGATTATCAGAAAGCCGGTTCCACTAATGACAGGCTATATTTTTATAGGTATTACTTTAAGATTCCTAGCAACTGGTGACTCGGACATTTCACTTACATATTTCTCTAGAGTATCAAAACTAGCAAGTTCAGTTATTGTGCCTGCGGTGTTTGAAGCTTTGTACAACATTCTCAATAAATTGATAAAGGTACGAAATAACAAATCTTCACTTAACCTAGTTGGTATGGTATTATTTTGATGATTATGGAAGATTAAGTTATTCGGTGAGGAGCTAAGTTGGAAATGAAACTACATTAGAACACAGCTAACATACATACATACATACATTATCATTATAGACTGTTATGCCTTTCAGCGTTCAGTCTGCAAGCCTCTGAGAATTTACTAAACGTCGCCACAATCCTCGATTTGCAACTAGTGTTGTGGCCTCATTTAGTTCTATACCTCCTATCTTTAAATCGTTAGAAACCGAGTCTAACCATCGTCGTCTTGGTCTCCCTCTACTTCTCTTACCCTCCATAACAGAGTCCATTATTCTCCTAGGTAACCTATCCTCCTCCATTCGCCTCACATGACCACACCACCGAAGCCGGTGTGTGCGTACAGCTTCATCCATCGAATTCATTTCCAAATTAGCCTTTATCTCCTCATTCCGAGTACCATCCTGCCATTGTTCCCACCTGTTTTTACCAGCAATCATTCTTGCTACTTTCATGTCTGTTACTTCTAACTTATGAATAAGATATCCTGAGTCCACCCAGCTTTCGCTCCCGTAAAGCAAAGTTGGTCTGAAAACAGACCGATGTAAAGATAGTTTCGTCTGGGAGCTCACTTCCTTCTTACAGAATACTGCTGATCGCAACTGCGAGCTCACTGCATTAGCTTTACTACACCTTGATTCAATCTCGCTTACTATATTACCATCCTGGGAGAACACACAACCTAAATACTTGAAATTATCGACCTGTTCTAGCTTTGTATCACCAATCTGACATTCAATTCTGTTGAATTTGTTACGTACTGACATCAATTTAGTCTTCAAGAGGCTAATTTTCATACCATACACATTGCACCTATTTTCAAGTTCCAAGATATTAGACTGCATGCTCTCGGCACAGACTGCCATTAAGACGAAGTCGTCAGCATAGGCCAAACTGCTTACTACATTTCCACCTAACTGAATCCCTCCCTGCCATTTTATACCTTTCAGCAGATGATCCATGTAAACTACGAACAGCAAAGGTGAAAGATTACAGCCTTGTCTAACTCCTGTAAGTACCCTGAACTAAGAATTCATTCTACCATCAATTCTCACTGAAGCCCAATTGTCAATATAAATGCCTTTGATTGATTTTAATAATCTACCTTTAATTCCATAGTCCCCCAGTATGGCGAACATCTTTTCCATCGGTACCCTGTCATATGCTTTCTCTAGATCTATGAAACATAAACACAACTGCCTATTCCTCTCGTAGCATATTTCAAACTGAAAATCTGATCCTGACAGCCTCTCTGTGGTCTGAAACCACACAGGTTTTCATCCAACTTCCTCTCAACGACTGATCGCACCCTCCCTTCCAAGATGCCAGTGAATACTATGCCTGGTATACTGATCAATGAGATACCTCGATAGTTGTTGCAATCCTTCCTGTTTCTTTACTTATAGATAGGTGCAATTACTGCTTTTGTCCAATCTGAAGGTACCTTACCAACACTCCACGCTAATTTTACTACTCTATGAAGCCATTTCATCTCTGCCTTCCCACTATACTTCACCATTTCAGATCTAATTTCATCTATTCCTGCTGTCTTATGACAATGGAGTTTATTTACTGTACCATCCTTTCCTCTTCCTCAAGCATAATTTCACCAACATCATTTTCCTCCTCCCCATGAGCTTGGCTGTTTGCAACACCACCATGATGATTTCCTTTTATATTGAGAAGATGTTCAAAATATTCCCTCCACCTCTCCAGTGATTCCCTGGGATCTATTATGAGTTCACCTGAATTACTCAAAACACTGTTCATTTCCTTTTCCCCTCCGTTCCTAAGATTCTTTATTACTGTCCAGAAAGGTGTCCTTGCTTCTTGACCCAGCCTTTCCAGGTTATTACCAGACTCTTCCCATGACTTCTTTTTGGATTCAACAACTATTTGTTTCGCTCTCTTTCTTTCATCTACGCACAAATCCCTGTCTGCCTCGGCCCTTGTTTGGAGCCATTTCTGATAAGCCTTCTTTTTACTTGTACAGGCTGCTCTCACTTCATCATTACACCAAGATGTTCTCCTTTTCCCATCTTTACACACAGTTGTTCTTAGGCATTCCCTTGCTCTTTCTACTACAGCATCCCTGTATGCCACCCATTCACTTTCTATATCCTGAACCTGCTTACTGTCTACTGTTCGAAACTTCTCACTAATCATATCCATGTACTTCTGTCTAATTTCCTCGTCCTGGAGATTTTCTAACCTTATTCGTTTGCAGACAGATTCCACTTTCTCTACCCTAGGCCTAGAGATACTTAGTTCACTACAGATCAGATAGTGGTCTGTATCATCGAAAAATCCGCGAAAAACTCGTACATTCCTAACAGATTTCCTGAATTCAAAGTCTGTTAAGATATAGTCTATTATGGATCTGGTACCCCTAGCCTCCCATGTGTAGCGGTGATTAGCCTTATGTTTGAAGAATGTATTCGTAACGGCTAAACCCATACTAGCACAGAAGTCCAGCGAACGCTTCCCATTCCCATTAGCTTCCATATCTTCCCCACATTTACCAATCACCCTTTCGTATCCTTCAGTTCTATTCCCAACTCTCGCATTGAAATCGCCCATTAGCACTATTCTATCCTTGCTGTTGACCCTGACCACGATGTCACTCAATGTTTCATAAAACTTGTCAACTTCATCCTCATCTGCACCCTCACATGGTGAATACACGGACACAATTCTAGTCCTAATTCCTCCCAATGACAAATCTACCCACATCATTCGCTCATTTACGTGCTTAACAGGAACTATGTTGCGTGCAATGGTATTCCTGATAAAGAGCCCTACCCCAGACTCTGCCCTTCCCTTTTTAACACCCGTCAAGTACACTTTATAATCTCCTGTTTCTTCCTCATTATCTCCCCTTACCCGAATGTCACTTACTCCTAGCACATCCAGATGCATCCTCTTTGCTGACCCAGCCAGTTCTACCTTCTTTCTTCCATAAGCCCCAATAATATTGATAGCTCCCCATCGAATTCCATTTCGTTCGCCAAGTTGTTTCCAAGGAGTCCCTCGCCTGTCAAATGGAAGTGGGACTCCATTACTCCCATAGGTCCGAGGCTTGCTTAAAGTGTTCTGAGCTCGGTAAATTCATGAAGCAGGATGCTGCCCTACTTGCACATAGTCCAAGTGAGGATCTCTCCTCTAATGTGTTATGCACCACCGGTGAATTGTATAGTCCTAGCCGCCTGAGCACAAGGAGGGCCACGACTCAGAATATGTCCGAAATGCCCACTCCTTTTCCATAGAAACTGGTATCCCGACTCTTAGGACCACTTACTAGGCCACTCAGCCGTTGCCCATGGTTCACGAACTAGGACGTGACTACAGTAACCCACAAACATGAACACAGCTAAAAGAATGAAAATCCACAGCCTGTTTCCAGTCATTCGACCATGTCAGGAATGGAATGATTGAAGCCCCATCTAGCGGCGAGGATGGGAATTGTGCCGGCTGCCCAAGCCTGTCTCACTCCTCTGGGGCAATGATTAATGAATGACAGATGAAATGAAATGATATTGGAGAGTGTTGCTGGAATGAAATATGACAGGGAAAACCGGAGTACCCGTAGAAAAACCTGTCCTTCCTCCGCTTTGTCCAGCACAAATCTCACATGGAGTAACCGGGATTTGAACCACGGAACCCAGCGGTGAGAAGCCGGCGCGCTGCCGCCTGAGCCACGGAGGCTCTTCAGCTAAAAGAATATCATGCAGAATTAATAATACGGTATATTGGAACCACCGCTTGCGATTTGATAGTCAGTCTATAGAAGAAATAAGAAAGCATCCTATTTCGCACTACAAATTTGCGTCAAAGATCTAGAATATCCTAACGCGTTGATTTGCGTGCTCTAATTGCGTCCTTGCGCATGTGAGAACCGAAATATTAACGAAGACCAGTAGAATTAATGAAATGTATCAATCACTAAAGTTAAAGATATTTTGTTTATCAACATGTTCGAAAAGTTAACGAACACGCTATTTTGTTTATTAATAGTCAAAAATGTTCATGAACATTATCGGTTAATAGTGCTTATTAACAAAGTTAACAAACCATCTTGGTGTTGACGCACGTTAAGGGCTGCTGCAGATTCCTGTAAAACGTAATGCAGGCATAGTTCAGGGAGGATTTGTACAGCTGAACACTCTCTCTTTTAACGCCTGGCCACCTATAATTAAGAAATCGAGTGGTTTGATAATTTATGAAAACGTCCATGTGAATGCGACTTTCGTCGGATCATCACACATTGAGCAATAAATCTTGATCCTCGTACACCATGGGCCAAACATCTTGCACAATACTCAATCCTACCATGTATATATTGCTCCGTCAATCGTTGTCCAACCTATATTCGATGCGTAAATCCACCTATGTATTTAAACTATCGCCGAAGCGACGTATTGCTGATGTTCAGTTTTAAAGACGTTCGTCAAAGACTTCGGTTTGGCGACTCCAACACCTGATTGAGGACAAATCCATTATTCTCATTTGTGGACACAGTTATTGGCGTACCGTACTTACACTTTCCTTGAAAATATACACTACCAGTACGATAAAATTTCCTAATCATAGATAGGATAGGTGTGTTGCTTGGTACCGTATTATTGCATTTTCCGCCGCTAACTGCAAACTCGGCCCACCATGATAGCGATGTTCGTACAAGTGAAATAATGCTCCGTTATGAAAACTTTTTCCTCCGTCGTGAGACGCATTTTCAACTCCTACCTCTCATTACAATGTCGTTTGGACTACTCGGAAGACAGTGCACTGATACGCCAACGAACAGATATGCGCATGAGAGCTGCGCTAAATACAGTACTGTATAATTTAGCGCGTACCATATGTATAGTTATGCAACGACAGTGCGGCAGCAAATTTTCTGCATAGCCTAATTCTAAAGCCCGAATTTTTTATGCAGTAACAGGTTAGACTGCAAACTAATTTAGTTAGTAGGAAGTGTCGTCCATCCGCTCTTCCATAGTGTAGCGAGAGTAACATAAACTATAGGGGATCTGATGGACCGAACCACTAATGCTCATGCAACTCTCATAGCACCACCGTTGTGAAGGTAGTCTATGCTTGCTGCTCGCTTCAGTAAGTTTGCATTCTATCCTATTCTTCTTCCTAGCCTGTTTGCCCTCCACGGTTGGCTTTTCCCTCGGACTCAACGAGGGATCAGACCTCTACCACCTCAAGGGCAGTGTCCTGGAGCGTGAGACATTGCGTCGGGAGATAAAACTAGGGTGCATGACCAGTACCTCACCCAGGCCGCCTCACCTGCTATGCTGAACAGGGGCCTTGCGGGGAGATGGTAAGATTGGAAGGGATAGACAAGAAAGAGGGAAAGAAGCGGCCGTGGCCGTAAGTTAGGTACCATCCCGGCATTTACCTGGAAGAAAAGTGGGAAACCACGGAAAACCACTTCGAGGATGGCTGTGGTGGAAATCGAACCCAACTCTACTCATTTGACCCCCCGAGAGTCAATGGACCCCTTTCCAGCCCTCGTATCACTTTTCAAATCGCGTGGTAGACCCGGGAATCGAACCCGGGCCTCAGGGGGTGGCAGCTAATCACACTAACCACTACACCACAGAGGCGAACATTGTAACCTATTAATGCATAAAAATCCGGGCTATACGTAATTGCTATCAGCGTCCCACGAGAAGTCACGGCAGCTTGTACGTACTGCACAAGTAGCAGATACTACACTAAGCTAGAAACATAAGTCGTGATAAACAGTGCGACCTCTCTGACAGAGATGCGTGTTCATTATTAAACTGTTCATCACGCAGTACTTACAGTAAATGTGCCGGCCCCGCGGTGTAGGTGTAGCATGCCTGCCTCTTACCCGGAGGCTCCGGGTTCGATTCACGGCCAGGTCAGGGAATTTTACCTGGATCTTAGGACTGGTTCGAGGTCCACTCAGCCTACGTGATTACAATTCAGGAGCCATCTGACGGTGAGATGGCGGTCCCGGTCTAGAGAAGCAAGAAGATTGGCCCTGAGAATTCGTCGTGTTGACCACACGACACCTCGTAATCTGCAGCCCTTCGGGATGAGCAGCGGTCGCTTGGTAGGCCAAGGCCCTTAGGAGCCGTTGCGCCATGCGGTATGGTTTGGTTTTACAGTATATGTGTAACTAAAGCACAATTCCACTATCAGTTTGAAATTTCACAGCAGCACCTTAGTTCACAAGAATCACCACGGACGGAACCAATGTTCATTGTCAGGACTTGAGACTTGAGATTGGCCCATGCGCAGCAGCCATGCTTACCTTCCGCACCCCTTACCGCGCAAGCACACGACTTCTCGTCAGACGACCATAGTATGGTCTGGAGTAACAGAAAGCATGACACTGGCAGCAACTAAGTCAATGGTATGGCGTTGAATGATAAAGGCAAAGAGTGTGCAAAGAACAGATAGTCGCAGAATGGTTAGTAAACAGCGAACAACGAACAGTGTACGTGCGATCGGACAAACTCGTCGATGTTCGGGTAAAAGGTCATATCTCACAATGCGGTTCCCGTCCATTATTTTCCCTAAGAATGGTCACGCCTCCCACTCTCATATGCCTATGCAGTCCATCAGAACAATTTTCATTACGTTATTTTCCTGTGCTAGTATGTAAAAGACAATGAAGTGCATTATACTATGGGAGTGCGCAAATAAGTCATTCAAACATACATTCCTACAAGGCGGTAGGTTGAGGTTCATTCTTCTTTACACATACCAGGTGAATGCATAAATCTTTTCCGGTTTCACTAAGAGATGGCGCCAGCGAACAGTACGCAGCGTATTACTTTGACACATACGTCAGTTTGTTCGCCAGACACCCACACACACATCTTGAGTCCGCTAAACACTAGAGTCTGTTTTGTATCGTTCAGTGATCATACCGAAGTTTGTGCCTGAAGAAGAACATTTGCGGCCCGCTAAGATTTTCTTATTTGATCAAAGGAAAAGGCTGTGGAAAGTCATCGGTTGCTGGTAGAAACATATGGCTAACACGCTGCATAAATTAGAATATGGGAGGCATTGTTTCAACATTTTAAACGTGGTGATTTCAATGAGAAAGACAGCGCGCTCTGGCAGACCACAAAAGTGCGAAGACGAGCAATTGCAGGCGAAGCGCTGCGAAACTGCTAATTACAACACTATCGTAAAATCGCATTGATAGAAAGATGACCGGAATGGGCCAGAAGACATGACAACGTGAGTAGTATAATACAGGGATTCGGCCGCCTCCGCCGTCTCCCAGGGGCCCGCTCCACCTCCTCCTCCCGAGGGGCCTTCCCAGCGGCCCGCTCCACCTCCTACTCCCGAGGGCCCTTCCAAGGGGCCCGCTCCACCTCCTCCTCCCGGGAGGCCTTCCCAGGGGCTCGCTCCTCCTCCCGCGGGAAATTTGAACTGGTAACCAAAACCACGTGATTTTTGACAGCTATCATCGACAACAACGCATCGCTAACCTCAGTACTGCCATCTTAACGGGCCTCAACCTCACTGCTGCAAACATAACCTTACTAGCGCAAGATTTGAATCGGTAAACACAGCCACATGCTTTTTTGACAGCCGCCATCCGCCATCTTTAATCAAGAGAGCACCGTGCTGCCTTCTTTACCGTGGTAGCAGGTAATTTCGTCAGCTGTTATCTGCCATCTTTAATCAACAGAACACCGTGCTGCCCTCTTTATGGCACATAGTAGCGGGCAATTTGAAAAGTTCCGTTAGCTGTCATCCGCCATCTTTAATGAAGAGAGCATCGTGCTGCACTCTTTAGTTGAAATGTGTTGGCGGCAATTTTAAAACTTCTACGTGCTCTTGTTTGGAAACAAAGCCAGTGCTTTTTTGACAACTACCATCCGCCATCTTTAATCCAGAGAGCACCGTGCTGCACTCTTAAGTTGAAATGTGGTGGTGGCATTGTGAAAAATTCCACGTGATCTTGTTTGGAAACAATGCCACATGCTTTTTTGACAGCTACCATCCGCCATCTTTAATCAAGAGAGCAACGTGCTGCACTCCTTAGTTGAAATGTGGTGGCGGCAAATTCGAAGTGCTTTACAAACTCGCGTGCTTTTTTGACAGCTGTCATCCGCCATCCTTAATCCAGAGAGCACAGTGCTGCACTCTTTAGCTACATACCTTTGAAATGTGGTGGCAGCAATTTGAAAAATTCCCCGTGCTTTTGTTTGGAAACAAAGCGACGTGCTTTTTTTGCAGCTACCATCCGCCATCTTTAACAAAGGGAGCACCGTGCTGCACTCTTTAGCTACTTATCTTTGAAATGTGGTGGCGGAAAATTCCACTCGCTCTTGTTTGGAAAAACCCACGTGCTTTTTTCACAGCTGTCATCCGTCATCTTTAATCAACAGAGCACCGTGCTGCCCCCTTTAGCTACATACCTTTAACATGTGGTGGCGGACAATTTGAAACATTCTTTTTGACAGCAGCCATCTTTAATCAACAGAGCACCGTGCTGCTATCTTTATCGTAGTAGTGGGCAATTTCTACGTCACAGCTGTTATCCGCCATCTTGCATCGCAAACCTCAGTGCTGCACTATTTAGCTACTACCTTTGAAATATGGTGGCGGATAATTTAAAAATTTAACAGCAACCATCTCTCGACGCAAATTGTACAAGATGGTGGCTATGCATAACTCCTTAAGGGTGCTTACGCAAGATAGCTGCTATACATAGATTGTTATGAGATTCCCTTGGGATGCTTGCACAAGATGGCGGCTATATATGGCTCCTTACGAGACTCCCTAGGGATGCTTGCTCAAGATGGCGACTGCTCATATGAGACGGCTTAAGGGTCCTTGCACAAGATGGCTTGAGTCTCCCTAAGGATGCTTGCGCAAGATGGCGGACACAAGATGGCGGTTATACACGACTCCTTATGAGACTCCTTAAGGGTGCTTGCGCAAGATGGCTGCTGCTCTTATCAAGAAAGCTAGCTTAGAGTATAACGTACCATGCTGGTTCGATTCATTAAATTTGGGGCTTAAATGCAAAATGTTAAATGTCTCGAAAACGGTGCATCGTAGAGCAAAACGGGCAAAATTTTTCTGGCTAATAGCTAGGTTCGCAGTATCAGGAATATGATAGCATAAGAAAAACATAGTCTAATTAAGAGATCAACGGTTCGGTTCCTACTTAGGCCCTTTGGCATTAACGGCTATCTAATTCTACAAGATGGCGGCTATACATAACTTCTTATGAGGCAGCTTAAGGGGGCTTGCACAAGATGGCTTGAGACGCCCTGTGGATGCTTGCGCAAGATGACGGGCACAAGATGGCGGCTATACATAGCTCTTTAGGAGACGGCTTAAGAGCGCTTTACAAGATGGCTGCTGCTCTTATGAGACTCCCCAGGGGTGCTTGCGCAAGAGAGCAGCGACATGATGGTGACTATACATAGCTCCTTATGAGACAGCCTAGGAGTGCTCGCACAAGATGGCGGCTACACTTATGAAGAAAACTAGTTTAGAGGCTACTGCGCAAGATGGCGGCTGCTATTATACATGCGGTGGAGGGCAATTTGAATTTCCATGTGCTTGCGGCCATCTTTAATCAACAGAGCACCGAGCTGCTATCTTTAGCTACTACTCTTGAAATGTGGTGGCGGCAATGGCTACGTAACAGCTGCTATCTTTAATTAACAGAGCACCGTGCTGCCATCTTTAGCTACTACCCTTGAAATGTGGTGGCGGCAATGGCTACGTAACAGCTGCTATCTTTAATTAACAGAGCACCGAGCTGCTATCTTTAGCTACTACCCTTGAAATGTGGTGGCGGCAATGGCTACGTAACAGCTGCTATCTTTAATTAACAGAGCACCATACTGCCATCTTTAGCTACTACCTTAGGTACGTGGTAGCGGGTAATTTGAAAAATTCTACGTGCTTTTTTGACAGCGGCCATCTTTAATCAATACAGCATCATGCTGCTATCTTTAGCTACTAATTTTGAAATGTGCTAGCAGGCAATTTGTGACAGCTCTCATCTTCTTCGTGCTTTTTCGACAGCTATCAGCAGTCATCTTTAAACAATAGTGGTTATACATAAGCTGTTAAGGCCCTTTCCTATGTCGAGGCATTGCTCTATCGAACAAGTTTAAACCTGCATCGCGAAAGCAGGAGTGTGTAGCCATAACATTATTGTGCATGTTTAGTCTTGCAGATCACAAAAGAAACATAACAAGACTAGACTCAAACGCTATACTGGATACAGCATGTGTTGTGAACATGCCCGGGGATACCTGAAGGTGGAGGAGGAGGTAGAGGAAGAGTCCTTTTGCTCTTATGATAAGACGTAACCGCTGGGTTCCATTCCCTATCACGATTACTTTTTCGGTTCAGCATTTTGCATAGTAGTCCTCTCCTACACCAGCTGCATGCTTGTAACCCATGCTAACAGATTGAAACAATATGTTTCCGAACCGATATTCTATGTTATATGTTTATGTGAAAACTCGTTCAACAGCCAGGGACTTAAATGTAAGCAGTGTATTTCTTATAGCACTAGCGTTCTGTTTAATTTTACTTTCCACATGAGCTACATGCTTGTAACC
The DNA here is from genome assembly GCF_040414725.1 of Anabrus simplex. Taxonomy (NCBI): domain Eukaryota; kingdom Metazoa; phylum Arthropoda; class Insecta; order Orthoptera; family Tettigoniidae; genus Anabrus; species Anabrus simplex. The sequence continues at coordinate 415,514,569 of NC_090269.1, forward strand.
CATGCTACCAGATTGACTGATATTTTATGTTTATGCGATAACTTGTTCGACAAGATTTTTACACTAGGCAAATCATTGAAGTTGTAGTTTCGCAATATCGCTTACTGAGCGAGTTAGCTACGCGATACGTGCACAGTGTTTTTCCATAGTTTTTATTTTACACTAAGCAAATCATTAAAATTGTACTTTTGCTCTGAACACATCAAACAATGTTCTGATCATATGTTGAAGTTAACAGCATCAATTACAGTGTTCGATTCTGGTCTTGTTATGTTTCAATCTGATCTTCTTAGAACAAATCTACCCCCTAACATGTTCTAAACACATGTTGTATTGAGTACAGTGATAATTCTAGTCTTGATCACTTATTTTGTGTTCTGAAGACATCAATCAATGTTCTGATCACATGTTGAAGTTAACGACATCGAGTACAGTGTTCGACTCTAGTCTTGTTATGTTTCAATCACTTCTTTTGTAATCTGATCTTCAGGTATCCCCTGGCATGTACTAAACACATGTTGTATCGAGTTCAGTGTTCTATTCGATCCTTGATCACTTATTTAGTGTTCTGAACACATCAAGCAATGTTCTGAACACATGCTGTATCGAGTACAGCGTTTGATTCTAGTCTTGTTATGTTTCTTTTGTGATCTGCAAGACTAAACATGCACAATAATGTTATCGCTGCACACTCTTGGCTTCGGGATGCAGGTTTAGCTTTTTCGATAGAGCAACGCCTTGACATAGGAAAAGGCCTTAACAGCTTATGTATAACTGCTATTGTTTAAAGATGACCGCTGATAGCTATCAAAAAGCACGAAGAATTTTTCAATTACCCGCCACCACATTTTAAAAGTATGAGATTTAGTGCTGTAAAGATAGCAGCACGATGCTGTGTTGATTAAAGAGGAGAGCTGTCACAAATTGCCTGCTAGCATATTTCAAAGTTAGTAGCTAAAGAGAGCAGCATGATGCTGTGTTGATTAAAGATGGCCGCTGTCAAAAAAGCACGGAGAATTTTTCAAATTACCCGCTACCACGTACCTAAGGTAGTAGCTAAAGATGGCAGCACGGTGCTCTGTTAATTAAAGATAGCAGCTGTTACGTAGCCATTGCCGCCACCACATTTCAAGGGTACTTGCTAAAGATAGCAGCAAGGTGCTCTGTTGATTAAAGATGGCCGCAAGCACATGGAATTTCAAATTGCCCTCCACCGCATGCATAACGGCAGCCGCCATCTTGCGCAATAGTCTCTAAGCTAGTTTTCTTCATAAGTGTAGCCGCCATCTTGTGCGAGCACCCCTAGGCCGTCTCATAAGGAGCTATGTATAGTCACCATCTTGTAGCTGCTATCTTGCGCAAGCACCCCTAGGGAGCCTCATAAGAGCAGCAGCCATCTTGTACATGCGCTCTTAAGCCGTCTCCTAAGGAGCTATGTATAGCCGCCATCTTGTGTCCGTCATCTTGCGCAAGCATCCCCAGGGCGTCTCAAGCCATCTTGTGCAAGCACCCTTAAGCTGCCTCATAAGAAGTTATGTATAGCCGCCATCTTGTAGAATTAGATAGCCGTTAATGCCAAAGGGCCTAAGTAGGAACCGAACCGTCGATCTCATCATTAAACTATGTTTTTCTTATGCTATCATATTCCTGATAATGCGAACGTGGGTATTAGGCAGAAAAGGTTTGCCCGTTTTGCTCTACAATGCACCGTTTTCGAGATATTTAACATTTCGCATTTAAGCCCCAAATTTAATGAATCGAACCAGCATGGTACGTTATACTATCTACCATAGCTAGACCTGATCATGTTACAAAACTTGCTTCAATACAAGCTAAAACAGAGCAACTGCCAAAGGACATAAGTAGGAACCGAACCGTTGCCCCCATCATTAGACTATGTTTTTCTTATGCTGTAATGTTCCTCGTACTGCGAACCTAGTTATTGGGCAGGAAAATTTCGTCTGTTTTGCTCTACGACGCACCGTTTTCGAGACATTTAACATTTTGCATTTAAGCCCCAAATTTAATGAATCGAACTAGCACGATACGTTAACCTCTAAGCTAGCTTTCTTGATAAGAGCAGAAGCCATCTTGCGCAAGAACCCTTAAGCGGTCTCATAAGGAGTCGTGTATAACCGCCATATTGAGTCCGCCATCTTGAGCAAGCATCCTTAGGGCGACTCAAGCCATCTTGTGCAAGGACCCTTAAGCCGTTTCATAAGAGCGGTCGCCATCTTGAGCAAGCATCCCTAGGACGTCTCATAAGGAGCCATGTATAGCCGCCATCTTGCGCAAGCATCCCAAGGGGATCTCATAAGAACATATGTATAGCAACCATCTTGCGTAATCACCCTTAAAGAGTTACGTATAGCCACCATCTTGTGCAATTAGCGTCGAGAGAGGGTTGCTGTAGAATTTTTTAAATTATCCGCCACCATATTTCAAAGGTAGTAGCTAAAGAGTGCAGCACTGAGGTTTGCGTTGCAAGATGGCGGATGACAGCTGTGACGTAGAAATTGCCCACTTCTACGATAAAAATAGCAGCACGGTGCTCTGTTGATTAAAGATGGCTGCTGTCAAAAAGAATTTTTCAAATTGTTCCCCACCACATGTTAAAGGTATGTAGCTAAAGGGGGCAGCACGGTGCTCTGTTGATTAAAGATGGCGGATGACACCTGTGTAAAAAGCACGTGGGTTTGTTTCCAAACAAGAGCGAGTGGAATTTTCTGCAACCACATTTCAAAGGTAAGTAGGTAAAGAGTGCAGCACGGTGCTCCCTTGATTAAAGATGGCGGGTGGTAGCTGTAAAAAAAAGCACGTCGCTTTGTTTCCAAACAAGAGCACGTGGAATTTTTCAAATTGCTGCCACCACATTTCAAAGGTATGTAGCTAAAGAGTGCAACACTGTGCTCTCTTCATTAAAGATGGCGGATGACAGCTGTCAAAAAAGCACGTGAGTTTGTAAAGCACTTCGAATTTGCCGCCACCACATTTCAACTAAAGGGTGCAGCACGATGCTCTCTTGATTAAAGATGGCGGATGGTAGCTGTCAAAAAAGCATGTGGCATTGTTTCCAAACAAGAGCACGTGAAATTTTTCACATTGCCACCACCACATTTCAACTAAAGAGTGCAGCACGGTGCTCTCTGGATTAAAGATGGCGGATGGTAGCAGTCAAAAAAGCACTGGCTTTGTTTCCAAACAAGAGCACGTAGAAGTTTTAAAATTGCCGCCACCACATTTCAACTAAAGAGGGCAGCGCGGTGCTCTCTTGATTAAAGATGGCGGATGACAGCTAACGGAACTTTTCAAATTGCCCGCTACTACTGTGAGGTTTCTAACTTTCGTACTGAATTTACAAACATATAAAGCAGTTTTAGTATTGAAAAATAAGAAATTCTGCATTTAAAATAGAAAATATGGAAATAAATATTCATTAAATAAAATTCACAATCGTCGAACCTTGTACTCACACTTACTTCTTACCTGCTTACTTACAAATATGTTATTTGAAGGGCGCCAGCTACCACTCAGTGCAGCAATAATAGAATGAGAATCTTGACTATCTCTAGGGTGTGGGGTAATAAGCTTACTTTTGACAACATACCATATAAGTTCTGGGAAAAGGAGATTGCTGTTCGGTTTCCACATTAATTTTGAGGTTAAGATATTGTACTGTCATTGAAATAAAACTATGAATTCGTTTGATAGAACAAAATATATTCTTTAAATAATATATAAAATATAGTGAGTCTTGTAGCGATAAAACAGATGAGAATATGAAATTATGACATTGCAACTGAAAGAAACTAGGCATGAATTTGAATTCTTCTTGACCAGACATTTAACAATTTATACAAAATATATCCCTCACTGTTTCACTTGACTATACCTTCAACACTTTGAGTGTAATTACGACGTATTCCTTAAATCTGGTGTTTACTGTAGATGTGTAACGCCTAATTTGGAAATATATCCATGTGACTGCTTCTTCTCCATATCATATGACTTCTTTGTAAGTCAATATGGTATTACCTCGTGGCAGGTTGTATCCCTCTCTGACTCCATGGTAAGCCCTTGCGTCCGTGCCTTCAACTAAGTAACCGACCAACTTTGGCCTCACTCCCTCAATGACCAATAGTTAATGGCTCACTGAGTCTTCTCCATCTCTCGTTCACACTTGTTGACTGACCGACTGAGGCCTCTTCATCTCGTAGACTTCTTCACTGTTCACCTTCCGTTTAACTAATGACTGACGCTACAATATGCAGCCATCTAATATAGACGTTGGTTGACACAGCTACGTAATCTCCAGAAATAACAATGACATACTCCCGCAACGCCTCAAACTGTTGCATGTAATGGTGAAATCCCCTGGGGCGGCTGAGTCTCTGATCGCTCTGCTAAAAGCTCACGATGACGTAGCCATGACGTGGCGATGACTTGGCAGAAATGTCAGCAGTATAGCACAACATAACAACGTCGCATCCACATCTGATATATCGAGACTCTCACTGTACAGGTATTTAATGTTAATCTACATATACGTATATATGCATACACTCAATTACAAATACGCAAGCGACAAGCTTTGCATAATGGAATTGAATAATAATTATAACAAAATAATAGTAATCTCACAGATGAAGTAATAACACGGTCATAATAATAATAATAATAATAATAATAATAATAATAATAATAATAATAATAATAATAATAATTGTACCAGGCGGTACACCTCCGCTCCGCTAATTCAAACATGGCGCCAGTTGAAACTCCTCTACTGGAGGAAGCCTGAACCTTAACTACAGTGTTAATTCCCTAGTTTCTCAGAAGATGTCCCTACTTGTAAATTTTGAAGTGTTCTGAACGGTGTCGTTTTCGATTAATTTTTGTTTTTCCTGTAGTAAGAAGTGTGAACATTCTCTTCTAGATGGCACTACTGAAGGACTACAATTATGCACCCTAGTGCGAAGTGAAAGAACTGTGTTTTTGGAGAAATTTTGTGTTCATAAGTTTGTTCTTTGTTAAATTTCTTTCAGTCATTGTTTAGGTGGGCTGTATAACCCTTCACTTTCCGCCAGTTTTGAATTCGACCAATGAGTAATTTCTGTTATTAATTTTCCACCAATCCTGGTTTTCTTCTTCACTTCTGACATGTAATCTTTTTGTCGTCCAATAAAAGGCTTGTGGGCGGGTGTTCTCATTCCTGAAAGGTCTCGAATGTTCCGCGAGTGTATATAAACTGTTGATTTTCGGGTCTCTGCGCCACTTCAGTAACATATATCAGTGTGTACATTATGTAGCAGGGGGCGGGAAGCGTCTCTTTCTTCGGGCAGCAGTTCTACCACCAGGTAATGGCCGTCTGATAACTTCTTTCTTGCTAGCTCAGCAGTTTAACCCTCGGAGCGGGTTCGAAACTTTTATCATGTAACTTTCCTTTAAAATGTAAAAGACACTTGGTATAATTTCTATCTCTTTAAACTACAAATTGGGATAGAGAGTGCCTACCCTCTCGAGCTCCCTTTCATATTGTTCTTGAGGTGACTACGTTTTCTCAACCATTTTTATTCGTTTCGAAATGTAATAAGTTTTCCTATCGTGTCACCTCTTTAGTATGGGATTAGCCCTTGCATTAACGGCCTAGTGCCAAGTAGGTTTTAAACAAAATGTATTAGGAGTGCAGTTTCGCCTCCTCTCAAGTTGGTATTTTTGGAGGCCATGTAATTGCCCTGTTTCTTCACTGAATAGGCCTCAGTAGGTTGGGTATTTTTACCCCTGTGTTATTGTAATTGGAGGACAGCGTAAAGGTGGAGTTCGGTGTGGCCTCTGATAGGCTTGAATTTTGAGAGCGGGTTTGCTCTTTCTTAAAAGTTGATTGTGTGTGCCT